>NC_057864.1:157875781-158180662 GCF_019393635.1 Dromiciops gliroides | reverse complement strand
AAAAACAGGAAGATGTACAGACGGAGAGAGAATGAAAGACAAAAAGAGATGAGATGGACCACTGCCCAATCTGGGAGGCGCAGAGAGAGTCCACCACCACTGCAGGGTATGGAAAAGTCAGGAAAGAGCAGGACATTCATCTCCTTCCTTTACCAGGGAGGATGTAGGGCCCAAGACACCTGCGCCGCCCTCCCCCCCCCACTCCCCCCAGTTCTCTAGGTTTGAGTCCAGGCTTCCTTCCCCAGACCCATTCCTCTGCCCCTCCTCTGCTGGAGCCGAAGACCCAGGCATTTCACCCTGCTATTCAGTTCCTCTCAAAGCCTCGATTCTCCCCGCGCAGCTGTTGGGTAATTGCGTGCTGGCGGCTTCCGTTCCGCACCCCCTCCACTGCCGGCCCCCTTCCTGCTCCGCTCCCCCAGAGGTGGCGGCTGGCACAAAGTTGGCAAAGGCCCCAGGTGTCCGTGCCACGCGCGGAGCCTGGGAGGGGGGAGTTGGTATTCAGTGGCCTCGGTTCCTCCCCCGACCTTTGAGGTGAGGGGAGGTAGTAGACCGTAGTTAGACTCGGAGTTAAGTGGCATCCGAGGGGCGGAGACAGGATTCACCACCATCCTATCCTATACCTTTTTGTTTTGTTTTTGTTTTTTTGTTTTTTGGTGAGGCAATTGGGGTTAAGTGACTTGCCCAGGGTCATACAGCTAGTAAGTGTCAAGTGTCTGAGATCGGATTTGAACTCAGGTCCTCCTGACTCCAGGGCCGGTGCTCTATCCACTGCGCCACCTAGCTGCCCCTCTATACCTTTTTAATACATTTTATTTAATTTCTTTATTTCCAATTCCGTATTCTTTCCCTCCTTCCAGCCCCTCCTCCTTCACCCCTTGAAAATGCAAGAAATATGATATCCATGATACATATGAAGTCATTTAAATTGAATTGAAAAGGCTCGAGTGCTAGGCAGTTCTGTTTAGAGTCTAACTTTCATCCTTCCCGGTACAATTTCACCAACCAGTCACTAAGCATTATGGGTTTCTGAAAAAACGAAGGAACTCTCTAAAAAGTCTGGGTTCCCGGCGGTCCCCAGAGAGATGAAGATCCGTGGAACTTGAGTGATTGGCATTCTTCAAATCCCTGAAAGCCTCTTAGTTTAAGGAAGCGTGCCGAAAAGTCAATGCCAATAAATAAATAAATAATTGAGAAAGTAACTGAGAGGGCGCAGGAAGGGCTTCGGGATGGACTGCAGCTTTCGGAAGTGGGCTTTGTGTCACAGACATGGAGAGGATCCTAATCCTTTTCCCTGGAAAGTCCTGATTTAGGGGATTCATTTCGCCCCACCCTGTCTCTTGGGTAGGGCTGGCAGGGAGGGCTGCATCCTGGTGGTGCCAGCAAGGGTATGTTAACCTCTCTGTACTAAAACATAGTTGCTCGTGATCAGAAATTTCTACCCCGCTGGGGTGGTAGGGTGGTGGAGGTAGGTGGAGGGGAAGTCTCTGGACGAGACTAATGCGACTACAATAATAATAATGCCAGTCATATCACAGAGGATTTCAGCTTAGAAAAGTTAAGTTACCTTGCGCTGCCACAAGCCGGCTGATGCTATTAGAGTGACTTCAAGACCGGGGCGGGGGTTTACTCCGACAGCCCTGCTATTCAAGCTGGTTATTCCTGCCTTAGCTTCTGCACCGTGACAGTGAAGATGACTTTGAGCCCCTGACCAAGAAACAGCGGGGCTCCCCCTGATCAACTCCCAAGAGACAAGAGCCAGTGGTTAAATATAAGCCGCTTGTGCGATTGAATTTCACTCCCTTGGCTGCTGTCTGGCAGGGTCTAAACTGGGCCAGAGACTGGAGGTTGACCTAGCACAGAAGGGAATGCTCCCCCTTCCCCCAGCCCTTCTCCAACACCAAAAAAAAAAAAAATTGTTTTCTAGAGATCATTGTGTCATTCCCCCCTGTATCCACTCCAACATCCAGATTCCAATATTTTTTTTTCTTTCCTTGTCATGCTGGGAGGAGATGGAGATTCTCTGTCCCTCTTTTTCACATCACATCACATGGGAGTCCCTCCTACTTTCTAATCGTAATTTCTTCCACCATCACCCTTTCAATGCCCTCCCCTGGGGTGGACCCAGGACTACTGTTGTATCCCTCTCCTTTTTCCCTCTTCAGTGAGGCGGAGATAATGTAGGGTGATTCTTTGCTGAGGATTTCAAAGTACTTTTGAGCAAAACCTCTCATGTCACAAAGGGAAGAAACAAAAGGGGTGAGCAGAGAGTGACTGAGCAGCCACTGGAAGGATCTAGGCGTCCATCTGTCCAGCCTTCTGGCCTTGCCAGGGACCATGTCTGGTCTCCCTGGTGCTGTGAAGAAAGTCTGGGAAAGACCAAGACGGAGGTTCTGAAGGAGAAGGAAAGCAAAGATCCTGGGTCTTTGGGGGATGGGAGGGGGAAATGGTTAGTATTCTGGGCACCGAAGCATTCTGTTGCGGCCAGTGTTTCTGATCCACCCCCTGGCACCAAGGTGCCTGCCACATTCATCTATGGGAGCAGCTTGGCCCAGGAGGCTTCCTCCACACTCAGTGACTGTATGTCACTTTGCTCACTATAGGGGCTAGTTCACCTCCACCCCCCTCACATCAATCCTCCCAATGTCCAACAGCCCCTTCCTAGCTCCCCTTTCTGCTAGGTCCTGTCCCTCTTCCATCTCAGAGAACTCTAAAGGTTTCATGACTTTCTTAGCTTATCCAATCCACCTACAATCCAACTCCCATCCCTGATGCTGCAATGTCAGCCCTACCCTCTCTTTACCCTTCTGGGTAAGAGAACCTAGGAAAACAGAACAGCTCAAACTACAGAGAATCGTGGAGCAGAGATATTCATTTCATCTCCCTGTATGATGATGTTCAGTCATTTTCAGTCGTGTTTGACTCTTAGTAACCCCATTTGGGGTTTTCTTGGCCAAAATACTGGAGTGGTTTGCCATTTCCTTCTCCAACTCATTTTCAAGTGAAGAAACTTAGGCAAATAGGGTTAAGTGACTTCTCAGAATCACACAGCTAGTAAGTGTCCGAGGACGGTTTTGAACTCAGGTACTTCTGACTCAGGACCAGAGCTCTCTCCAAGGTGCTTTTCTCCTTCCAATCATGCCGCAGTGGGGAGAGAAAAACGGAGAGGTCAACTTTCCAGGGATATACTGCTCTTTCCTTGCTCCCTTTAGCCATCCTTTCCTGAATCAACGGGAAGTCCTTCCTGACATCTAACCTCCATCCTTTCTGCTGTAGTAGCAGCATCTCACTTTGCTTAGCCTAAGGAGCCCGCCCCGCCCCCCTTCCCTCCGCCTCCTTCCCGGCCTGTCTTCTGTTCCTTGTCCCCAGAATAATGTCCTACTTCGCTTGTCCTTTCTGTCTCGCTTCTCTGGTGTTACTGGGGCCAGACTCTGAGAAAGAGCCATAACCCGTGATCTTCAAGCCCCCTAGCTGGGGCGACAGAGGCTGTTCTTGGCCGGAGCCGGCCTTGTCGGAGGGGCGGGGGGCGAGAGGAGAAGAGAGGGAGGAGGGGAGGGGAGGGGAGGGAAGCCGGGGCTCCTGGGGGGAAGAAAGGGGGTTTTGTGCGGTGCTCTGGGGCCCGGCTCCGCGCCCTCTTTATAGCGTCCTCTCCCTGCACTCGCCCTCCCTCTAGCTCTCACTCTTCCTCTCGCTCTGCAGTCCCCTCTGCAATCTCCTTCCTGCTGCAGGACCAGCCCCCGGGGGCGCCAAAGTTTGCGGGCTCCGCGCCCCAAGCCTCAGCGCCTCCCTGACTCCCCTCGTCCTTCTCCTGAGAGGTGAGTGAGAGATCCCCTGGATGGCTGTGCCTTCTGCCTCCACCCCACGCACACAGTTTGTGCTATGCTCCCTGCCTGGTCCCGGTTCGGTTCTGCTCTCCCCCCCCACACCCCGCAATCCCCAACCAGCTAGGACTGAGCAATGGCTACCCTTCATCTCTCTCCCCCACCCCAGTTGAGGGGAGATGCCTTGCAAAAGAAGACCATAGCCCTGCCCCAGCAGCCCCTTCAGGAGAGACGGCACTGGCGGGGGAGGGGGGGGAGGCGGGGGAGAGGGGTTCCCGGAGGGTCCCTGTGTCCCAGGACACAGGGAGTTTCCTCCCAGCTCCTGTCCTCTCACACCGGTGTCACGGCTTGTCGGGCTCTCCTGGGCTGTTAGAGCGTCAACTGCGGGGGTGAGGGGACGCAGCCCGGCTTATAGTATAGCTAACTAACATTACTGACAGCATTACTACCGAACAGTTACAGTCTTGCCGTGCCACGGGGAGCTCTCCCAGCATTGCCAGCTACTATGACTGACGTGGTTATTGGGAGTATAATCCACAGCACTGCTGCAGGTTCTGTTAACGATTGCTAACAGGGTGATCTAGTGTGCTACCAGTGTTCCTTGTAGTACTGTTACCAGCCTTGCCAAGTGCATTGACAATATTGCATGAAGATTGGTACTAGTTCAGTACCAGTCCCACTCCCTTGCCAATTGCCAATGACATTGCTCATGATAGTGTTGTGTTACCCGATACATTACTGCTACTAATTCCATGAATAGTACTATCATTAGCATTGCTACTGTACTGATAACAAAATTGCAAACATTCGTTATTGGCACTTAATCCTAGTTAGTATTAATATGATTACTAGTAGTATTGGTGGCTCAGAGCTTTGAACCTAGAGTCAAGAAAACCTAGGTTCAAATCCAGCCTCAGACACTTTTTGGTTGTGTGACCTTAGGCAAGTAATTTAATCTCTGCCTCAGTTCTCTCTCATCTGTAAAATGGAAATAATAAGAGAACCTATCTCTCAGGTTGTCGTTGTAAGAACCAAATGAGATAATATCTACAAAGCATTTTGTAAACCCCAAAATGCCATATAAAGTCAGCTACTATTATTATAAAGTTGGTGATATTTTTACTAATGATGCTACTAACCGGATTACTAATAGTGCTATGACTGATAGTATTCTTTCCTGATGTATTAATGCCAGTATTGGTAAACTAATGTTATCACTAAAAGTGTTGTCAATAGCATTGCTCCCATTACTGCCAATAACATCATGAATGTGATTATTAATAGTATAAATTACCAGTATGACCAGTTGCATTAAAAGCACCATGGCTAATGCTTCTGATATCATTACTCACAATATTGCCAACAGCATGGCTCATCTTACTGAGATTATCAAAAGTACAATTAATTATGGTGTTAATATTAAAAAAGAGACACATTGTACAGTAATGGACAAAGAGCCAGTCTTAGAGCCAGGATGACCTGGGCTCCTTAGCACTCTACAACACACATTGCCGAGAAGGGGTTGACCAGCATTGGTAGATGGAGTTCCCTCACCAGGGTGTTCCCTATATCAGTGAAACCACAAGTCTAGTCCCTGCCCTATTAATAGTATTCCACCCCCCCCCCATTAATAGTATTGCTAGGACTGTGGCATAGTAGATAGAAGACCTGCCTAACTTAAAGTCAGAAAGGCCTGGGTTCAGGTTCTGCCTTGGATACAAGCTAGTTGTTTGACCATGTTTGGTCATGACCATGACCCTCTTTAACCTTTCAGTGCCCCCAAACAACCATTTAAGACTAAGTTACAGAAGAATTATTTTAGTAAAGAGTTTCCACATTGGGAGTTCCTCATAAGGATGAAATTAAAGGTCCCACCCCCTCAAAAAAATTACTTGGATTGCATTGGATCAGAGTATGTTTGCTATTCTTGCTAACCTTATTGGCATCATTATTTTATTTTTTTTTTTTAGTGAGGCAATTGGGGTTAAGTGACTTGCCCAGGGTCACACAGCTAGTAAGTGTTAAGTGTCTGAGGCCGGATTTGAACTCAGGTACTCCTGACTCCAGGGCCGGTGCTCTATCCACTGTGCCACCTAGCTGCCCCCCCCTTTTTTTTTTTTTTAGTGAGGCATCATTATTAATAATCATGATAATACTAATATGATCATGAATGGTTTTATGAACAGTATTACTATTATTGCTCCTAGAATGGTCGACATTACAGTCAGGGCTGTGATGGGGACATAATTAGCTGTGGATTTATCGACTGAGGTGTACAAAGGGGGCTGGGGGTATGTGCTGCAGTGCAGAGAAGAGCTGTGATCCTCTGGGTAGAGATTTGCTTCATCAAGATCTTAGAGTGATATTAATGGCCGGGGGCAGGATGTTTAAAAAGCTATGTGAATGATGTGACAGTAATGAAGATTCTTGAACAGCTGGGAGTATCCCAGACAAGGACATGGAGGAGGTGGGAAGGAGAGGGAGAAGGGAGAGGAGGAGAGAAGGAGAAGAAAAGGAGGATCAAGAGGAAGAGGTGTGGGAAGATCTCAGGGGTCCTTGGGTTTAGTTGTAGAGGTAAAACTTTTTTCCCTATTGAGATATCCAATGGAAGGTCTGAGTAGGTCCTGGTAGGGTCCTAGTGGTTATGCATGGAGGGGTCTGAGTCTGGTTTGCATAGACAGAGGGAGTAGAGGCATCTGGGACTTCTGAATGATTCAGTCTTGAATTGGGAAGAGCAGTATTGAGGCCCCAATCTGAGCCAGGGGAGCAGATCATCAAATGAACACTCCCATTTGGAGGAGCTCCCTAAGCAATTTAGAGATAGTTTGGACTCAGGAGGCAGAGGGTTAGGGGAAGGATGCAGCCCGAGTGGAAAATCTCATCCAGGTCCAGATCTGGAGGAGAGGTACCCCATAATCTGTCTGTATCTGTTTCTGGTAGTGATATGGGGGTCAGAGGCTGTGTCTCCTTAAGAGTGGGGAAGAGAAAATGTTTCCCCACTTAGATCTTCTATCCCTATATACTCACCTTCAGCTCCAACCTCCATTTCCCATCCACTCCCCAAGAAAGTGAAATAGAAATAATTGGCATAGAAGCAGGGAGAGTCCAGACGCACATCCACCAAGAGATCAACATGCGTATGGATGTATTCAGAAATATACACAGGAACAACCAAACATAGGAACACGTTCACAGATACAGAAAAACAAATAATCATGTGCCAACATATGAATTAATAATAAGTAGTACACATTCTATAAGGCTTAAAGGTTTGTAAAGCACTTTCCTCACAAGCCAGTGATGTATTGTAGTGCAAGTATTTTTATCCCCATTTTACAGATAAGGAAACTGAGGTTCAGAGAATTGAAATGAATTGTTTTTGGGTGTACACATACTAAATGTCAGATCCAGGGTTTGAACCCATGTCTGATTCCAAATGAAGTGGCAGACATACAAATATACATACAAACATAGAATCAGACAGATGCACACTATACTCTTTCTTAGGTTCTCAGACATATAGAGACCCTTCTGTTCTTCTCACCCCAGTCACTGGTTTATGGCATGAGAATTGCGGATACACTTGCAGCTGAGGATTCCAATAGTGTCTCATTATGAGAGTGTGGTTCAAAGAACAGGAATACAAGACTTGGGAAGACTGTGGGGTCCTGAACTATCTGGGACAGACCCTCCAAGGCTTTAGTCTCCCCTAATGTCCCTCATGCACGAACATGATAGAAGTCTAGTCTGCAAAATGTTTTGAAATAGGGAAAAAGGCTGGAGACAGCAGCAGTAGAGGCCTGATTCAACCCCGAGATTGGATGAGTTGAGATGATTCCTTCTAGAATTTGGGAGCAAAGGGGAGAAATCTATAGAAAGAGATGAGGCTTGGGAGGGGGGAAATGTCTGATACTGTCACTGTGGGTGAGAGACTGAACCTTGGAGATATGGCAAAGAAAATGTGAGGGTGAGACCAAATCAACTAAGTGCTTTGAAATTTCTAGGAACTGAAGAGAAGGAATTGGTAAAACTAAGGGCAAGAAAGGCACAGGTGCCCGAGTTCTTTTCCCTTTTTCATTCTACTGTCTCACCCTCTGCTGCAGGATGTGGGCCTGACCGGCTCCTAGCAGTCTACAGGACATAGGAGAGAAAGCAGTGCCAGGAATGGGGGTCCCTTTGCTCCCTGGCAAAGGAAACCAAATATGGACAACCATGACAGTCCCAGGGGGAAGAGAGAGAAATCAGAAAAATGAAACTGGGGTGAGACAGTCCACAGCCAAGGGGGGATGCTCAGGCCTGGCACACTTCCCCGGCATAACTCAAAAGGGAAGGAGAATAACTCTCTAGAGTACCCAGTAGGCACTGGGTATAGCCTTTTATAGATTCCCCCCTCCCCAAGCCTGCAAGATTGTATGCATTTCCCATGTTTCCTCAGAGTAAGAGGTCTCAGGATATCCAAAAATCTGTAAGCCCTCACTGACTGAGAGACTCCTGTTCTCCAATGTTAACAAGAAGCCCTGGGCATCCAGTTTCTCTATTCATGTTCCCTTCTCCAAACCAAGAGGTTTCTAGGAAAACTGGCTTTGATTCAACTTGGGGGTAGTGGTAGAGTTGGGGGGGGGATGGGGAATGAACGGAGAAGAGATGTCACTTCATCTATTTGTTCTCTGTTTCTGCATCAGCCTTCCTGCTCCATCTTTCCAGATGATACACTGTCCTGTTTCTATGGCAGGCTCCCACACAATATTTCCCTAAGCTGAGACTAATACCTGGGGGCAAGAGTAGGAGTGAGAACCCCACATGAGGTTCCTAGATCTGGTGTCCATCTCTGACCCTCTGGGAGTTGAGAGCTACTAAATGTTTAAAGAATCTCAGCTCCAAGGCTTGATGGCATGAAGCCCACTGTGAAAATCAAGGGCAAGGGGTTCTTGAATACCTGGATCCTTTTCTCCTACCTTTCTACACTTAGCTTCTTGCCCTCTCTGGACACGCATCCCTTTTGAGCTTTCTACCTAGCCCCTGAGGAGAGCTGGTTAGAGTGGGGGGGTCTTCCACTTGCTTTGAGATCACTAGAGGAAGGTGCTAGCCTATCATGGCCAGTAATCTGGGCAGTAGAATATCCCTTTAGCTGCCCAGCCCCCTCCCTGGGGAGGGAGAATAGCCCTTTACAAAAGGTGTGGCCTGGAAGGGGGGAAGTGCTGGAAGAGGGCCAGGCAACCAGAGAGAGGGGCTTTGTCCCAGGCTGGTTCCTGAGCTGGGGAGATCTGGTGAGAAAGCCAGTGCCAGGGAAAAAGGAGAGGTTGTCAGGGAGGGGGAGGGGGCAGAGGCCTGGGGCGTTGAGAGGAAAGAGGATGAGTTGAGGGGTCCCCCGGGGAAAGGTCTGGGGAGAAAGGGGAGAATTCATCATGTATGTGGAGGGGGGTATGTTCAGAGGGTATTTTAGGGAAGCTGGCTTTGAGTCAACCTCAGAGCTCTTCTTGGAGTTGGCAGCCTTGGTTACTGATATTAGGAATGAAAGGGGAGGAAAGGGTTGGGGGAGGAGAGAGTGTATGGAAAGGGAGCTCAGATCCCTGAGAGTGGAGCCTGGAGACAGCAAAGTCAGAGGGGAAGATGGGAACAAGGAGCCACAAGGGGGTGATCATAGGACCAGAGAATCATATGATTTAACTCTGGAAGGGACTTTCCAGTTTGTCTAGCCCGGTCTTCTAATTTTGTAGATAAAGCTGAGGCCTTCAGAAATGATGTGACTTATCCAAGGTCACAAGGGGTAAGTAGTAGAACGGGTATCTAAATCCAGGTCTTCTGCCTCACAACCTTGTGTTCTTTCCTCTACAATACTCATGGTAGAGTGGAGGCACCCTTAGGATGACACACGAGCCAGGGGAAAAGTGGTACTGAGGGTGTCTCTATCAGGGAAAACATTGGTTCTCAAAGTAGACCAGATTAGACCAGCATCCCACCTCCTTCTCATGCCTCCCAATAGCAGCCCTGGGCATGGCACAGATGCTCCTGCTGCTCCTGACTGCCTTGATCCAAGACCTACCTCCCTCATCTGTGGCCTTCACAGGTGACAGCTCAGGTAACAATTGGGAAGTGTTTAGGAGATTCTGGGGTGAGGGGTTGAGAATGGGGGGATGATAGCGAAGAACTAAGGGCACTGAGTTTTACTGGTGGGGACAGGAGGAGACTGGGGAACACTGGGGGAGGGGGCCCAGTTATAACAAGGAAGGAATCCATCCTCTTCCCTTTTCTTCCCTCCCCCTACAGAGGATCAGGCATTCAAGGTGTCCATTGGGGGTGACTCCCCACTTCGAGGGGTCCTCGGGGGCTCCATTACTATTCCCTGCCACATCTCCTACCTTAGGCCACCACCTCCAACCCCTCCCCCAGGCCGCAGGGCTGTCCTGGGCTCTCCCAGAGTCAAATGGACTTTCCTGTCTGGGGGTCGGGAGGCTGAGGTATTGGTGGCCCGTGGGCTCAAGGTCAAGGTCAGTGAAGGCTACAGGTACCGGGTGGCTCTACCCGGATATCCAGCATCAACCACTGACGTCTCACTGGTGCTGAGTGAACTGAGGTCCAATGACTCTGGCTTGTATCGTTGCGAAGTCCAGCATGGGATTGATGATGGCAGTGATGCTGTTGAAGTCAAGGTTAAAGGTGAGGAAGGCAGAAGTCAAACCTCAAAGAGAATACCTCCCCCCCCCACCAGCTATCCTGCATGCCTTGTGAGTAGAAGCCTGTTTTGGGGGGGGGGAGTGGAGGCAGTATAAGAAGAAGACATAGTCACTGCCCTTAGGAAGCTCCACATCTTGTAGAAGTGGTGGGGAAAGGAAGGGGGGGAAGAGAAATAAGGGCAGATAGAATTTTGTCTCTAGTCCTTTCCTTAATGGAAAAGAATTTCTGTCTGAGGTTTACCCTAAATCCTTCTTACTATAGGATAACCTGACTTTGGTCTTTAGGTTTGCTTTCTTTTTCTTCAAGGAGTAATGAGTAATGGGGAGAAGGGGGAGAACAAGCACTTATTAAACACCTACTATGTGCCAAGCACTATGCTAAGGTTTTACAAATATTATCTCGTTTGATTCTTAGAGTGGGGGTAGGGAGGCAGGTGATGGAGAGGGGTGGACTGAACGGTTAAACTCAGGCCTCTCTGTCTTTTAGGAGTTGTTTTTTTGTACAGAGAGGGCTCTGCCCGCTATGCTTTCTCATTCTCCCGGGCGAAAGAAGCTTGTGCCCGTATTGGTGCCCGAATTGCTAGCCCTGAGCAGCTGTATGCCGCTTACCTGGGGGGCTATGAGCAGTGTGATGCAGGATGGCTATCAGACCAAACTGTAAGGTAAGAGCATAGGAGGCTGCCAAGACTTGGGATGAAGGGACCATAAGAGAAAGGGGAGGAGTTAAAAGATATTGGAGGGGGGAGGGGCTTTAGGGAAACTGGGAGAGAATGATGGAGTTCCTGTCCCTGGGGGGGGGAGGGGGGAGCCTGGAATTGTCCCCCTCCACCATCCATACACAGGTGTGTGCTGACCCTGGGTCCTCCTTTCTCCCCAGGTACCCCATCCAGACTCCACGAGAGGCCTGTTATGGAGACATGGATGGATTCCCTGGAGTTCGTAACTATGGCATGGTGGATCCAGAGGATCTCTATGATGTTTACTGCTATGCTGAAGATCTAAATGGTGATTAGGAGTTTGTGGCTAGGGGAAAGACCCTTTCAGAATCCCCAGGGAATGAGATGACCCATGCCCAATGAGAAATTTCCGTGTTAGCACTGAGTGAGGACCCAGCCCAGCGCTATCTGGATTTCAGTTTCCTCATCCATAAAATGAAGAGGTTAAAACAAATGATCTTAAGACCCTTTGTACCTGTCACTATATCTTTTTGCCAACCCTGGGAGGCAGAAAGATTGTTCTCAAGTCCTTTCTAGCTCTAAATTCATCGATCCTATGTCAATGATGGAAAAACTGAGACCCAAGTAAGTTGAATGAGTGATTTGCTGAGGGTTACACATTGAGTTAAATCTGTAATGGGGACAGCCCAAAAGCTGGATTTCTACCTGGAGTTGGAGTCAGTGGGTTCAAATCCCATCTAAATGCCTATATCAGCTTAGATGAACCACTATACCTCCTTGGGCCTATATTTCCTCATCTATGAAATTAATGGAGCAAGACTAGATGATTTAAAAAAATTTTTTTAAGTTTTAAAATGTTCAGTCCTGACTTTCCTACATAGGCTGCTTACTAATACCTCTTCTTTTTTTTGGGGGGGGGAGTGCATGAGGGCTAAGTGACTTGCTTATGGTCACACAATGAGTGTCAAGTGTCTGAGGCTGGATTTGAACTCAGGTCCTCCTGAATCCAGGGCTGGTGCTTTTATCCACTGTGCCACCTAGCTGCCCCCTACTAATACCTCTTAGTAACCTTATCTTCTCTCCATGCCTTTAAAGGGGAGCTGTTTCTGGGTTCTACCCCAGACAAGTTGACCTTGGAAGAGGCCCGGGCTTATTGCTGGGAACGGGGAGCAGAGATTGCCACAACAGGCCAACTTTATGCTGCTTGGGATGAAGGCCTGGACCGGTGTAGCCCTGGGTGGCTAGCTGATGGCAGTGTGCGCTACCCCATCGTCACACCCAGACAGCGCTGTGGGGGAGGCCTGCCTGGGGTCAAAACACTCTTCCTCTTCCCTAACCAGACTGGGTTTCCTAATGCACACAGCCGTTTCAACGTCTACTGCTTCAGAGGTGAGCCTTACCTAAGAGTCTTACACCTTCTGGGGGAAATGAGAGAAAGGGCTAGAGACACCGGAGGCATAGGGCCCAAGAGATGGAAAGCTCACATATGAAGAAAGAGAGGCACAGGAGAAAACAAAGACTTAGAAATACACACACACACACACACACACACACACACACACACACACACACACACAGAGTGGGGGGAGGGGGAGGGAGACAGAGAGAGAGAGACAGAGCGGGGAGAGACAGACAGACAGGAGGAGACTGAGGGGGAAAAACACAACAAAAAAATAAAAGAGGCAGAGGCACAAAGAAATACGGAAGGACAGATACAGTCATACAAAGAGGTGAAGAGAAAATCAATTATAATAGAAGAACTAAAGACAGATTGACACACTCTAAGACATGGAGACATGAAAGGAGGGAGAGCTAGAATAAGACAGAGACACACAGAGAGATGTAGAGACAGAGAAACAGAATAAGAAAGCTGGAAACAAAGATAGAAATAGGAGTGGAAACCCAGGGGAACACAGAGGAAGGTAGAGATGGAAATAGAGAAAGAGAGAAGCAGGGAACAGAGACTGAGACAAAAACAGGCAGAGATTAAAAGAGTCAGTGACAGAAAGAAAAAGAGAGAGGTGCCCACCGTGGTACCTAGAAGGGAATAGGAAAGGAGAGTGTGTTTGTGTGTGTGTGTGTGTGTGTGTGTGTGTGTGTGTGTGTGTGTGTGTGTGAGAGAGAGAGAGAGAGAGAGAGAGAGAGAGAGAGAGAAATCATACAGGTTATTTTTTATTTTATTTATTTATTAATTTTTTGTGGGGTGAGGCAATTGCCCAGGGTCACACAGCTAGTTAGTGTCAAGGGTCTAAGGCCAAATTTGAACTCAGGTCCTCCTGAATCCAGGGCCGGTGCTCTATCCACTGCGCCACCTAGCTGCCCCATACAGGTTATGTAATAAGAGGAACAGAGCTTAGCCAGAAGGGCAGACTTCCAGACAGTTTGAGATGGAAGACTCTGCTCCAAGCAGCAGAGTATCATTATAGTCATTCCCTACTCTTCCTCTCCCAGATTCCATCTGCCCCAGTTCCACCTAGCTCTCCTGGAGTTACTCCGGTTCCATTGCCATCACTACACACTGATCCCCTTGCCTGTTTTCTCAGAAGGATGAGGGAAAAATCCTTTCTCTTTAAGTTTTGCTGAGACAAGGTTGGAATCTTTCCAAAGGAATTTTCACTAGGAAATTCAAGAGGAACCCACTACAGAAGCTTAGAAAAGAATGTGTTTGCTGAATGCAGAGTACTGTTCTTATTCTAGGCTGGTTTGGTGGTCCTGTCCTCAGCTCTCTTCTCTCTTGTCAGCCATCTGAGCTAGATGGTGACTGATGCTAAACCAAGGTACCCAGACCCATAGCCACAGGCAGCTTTAGGTTGGCCCAATTTCTGGGGCTGGTTGGATGGGATTCTTACTGCCTCCTAGAACCTGCCCCCACCTCCTTCCATCAGACCCTGAGCAGGCCTGCATTGAACACCTGCTCTGCAGCTGCGCTGAACCCCTTGGGTCTTCCCTGGTTCCTGACCTCCAAGTGAAGAAGGCTTTCCCTCATCTGTCCCCAAAGATCCCTCAACTGGTTTGGGGTGGGAAGGATGTTTCTCTACCCTATACCAACTTTAGAGTTGCCTTTGTTCTCCTAGATTTCTTCAAGGCTCTCACCTCTGGAAGTCCTATCTTCTCTCTGAACCATTTCATAAATTCATAGTTTGTTAGAGGTAGAAGAGTTCTTAGGATTGGTTTTTTAAATTTTTAATATTGTTTTCATTGTGAACTTAGCAACCATTACCTTAGTACTCATTGTAATTTAACAAGCATTTATTAGGAACCAGATTAGGTATACATACAAAGAAACTGAGACATAGGAGATCAGAAAGACTTAGAAATAAAAATAATGTATAGTGAAAGGGATACAGGGACGGGGAGGAGGGGAGGGGTGGGGAATGCAACAAAAAAGTAATGATAGGGGCAGCTAGGTGGCACAGTGGATAAAGCACAGGCCCTGGATTCAGGAGGACCTGAGTTCAAATCTGGCATAAGACACTTGACACTTAATAGCTGTGTGACCCTGGGCAAGTCACTTAACCCTCTGACCCAAACCCCCCCCAAAAAGTAATGATACCCTCTGGTGCTAAGATACACTTGTTATGTGCTAGGGACAAAAAGACAAAAAGAAAACAATATATGCCCTCGAGAAATCCAAGTTCTAGATCATTCCAGACACTTACATCTCTAATTTTATGAAGGAAGAAACTGAGGTACAGAGAGTTTAAATGACTTGCTCAAAGTCACGTAGCTAGAAAGTAGCAGAGGTAAGACTAGAACTCATCTCTGAATATCTGGTCTATTGTCCTTTCTACTACACCATACACCTCCTTTCTGACCTGTTGGGTTTCCCTGAAACATCCTTACTAGTTGGTAGATAAGCTGGATCCACCCTTTGGTAAAGCTGGTCTTCATCACCTATTGTTCTACTCTCCCATCAGGCCTGGTTTTTATAATGGCCTCTGTGTTCTAGTTTTTCCCTGTATGACATTGACCCCTCTCTAAGAGCATATGCAAAAAAAAGAGTATATGCAGACTCAATTTCTTCCTATTTCCAAGTGCCTGCCCCATTTTGGACCATCCTAAATGTTTCCTGCTTGAGGGAGGAACCTTTGGGTCTTAGATCATTTGTAAGAGCAGAAATGGCAAATATACTGAGTTCAACAAGGGATACTATATTTCCCAGTCCAGATTCCCAGTCCTGTCCACTCCTCCATTCTCTTTTGTCACTTATAACTTAAGTACCCCTGGGACCCTGGGATATTCAGATGTCTTCCAGAATCCAGATTTACAGAGTCACATCATTTTAGAGTTGAAATTCCATGGTGGCAGAGGGTAGAGTTTCTCCAGTGAATGAGTCTTCTTTATAACATCCTTTACAAGTTATCATCCAGCCTCTGGCTGAGCACTTTTTTTTTTGGCAGGGCAATGAGGGTTAAGTGACTTGCCCAGGGTCACACAGCTAGTAAGTGTCAAGGGTCTGAGGCCGGATTTGAACTCAGGTACTCCTGACTCCAGGGCCGGTGCTTTATCCACTGTGCCACCTAGCTGTCCCATGTCTGAGCACTTTTAAAGAATACTAGGAAGTTCATTCCCCTTTCCATCTTTGGAAAGCCTTGATTGTTAGAATGTTCTTCATCTTAAACTAAAACCCACCACTCTGAAATTTTCATCCATTGATCCTAGTTCTACAATCTAGAGCTATACAGAATCAGCATAATCCTTCCTCCTGAGAGTACTTAAAATATTTAAAGATTGAAATAATGGTTTCCTTAAAGCTTTACTTCCTCCAGCTAAAAATTGCTGGTTCCTTTATCAGTGTCCCTTATATTACTGTCCATCACTAGCTTAGTCAGCCTCCTTTGGACTTGCTCCAGGTTGTCATTGTCTTTCCTAAAATGTCATTCCTGGAACTGAAAGCAACAGAAATTATATGCACCAAAGGAGTAGGAAGGTTCTTTCTTCATAGAAAAACTGAGAAAATGATGGAGGTGAAAGAGTTAAGGACCTCTATCAGACTGGTCTTAAGGAGTTTTGTGTGCAGGCTGGAGGCAAGTCTCTGTGACGTTGAGACAGATGTTGGAAGGATTCTAACCAGAGAACAGATCCTATATGACCAAAATCAAGAAGGAAGTGTAACAGATAGTCCCAGGGCAAAGTGTTCTGTGGGGAAGCAATACTGAAGATATCTCTTAGCTTTCTTCTAGCCCCTCATTCTCCATTCCTTAGTTCTCCTGTCTATAGTCTAGGACTGGGCAAAGGAGAATTAGAGAAAATCATAGAAGTTACCCTCCCCATCCCCCATCTGATGAGGGAAAACACTTCTGTCCTTATGGAATTTCCAATTGTAATGATGGAAAGTGTCTGTCTTCAAGGGGCACTGGGTTTAAATAAGGAGACACAGTCCTTGCTCTTACCGGATCCTTAGCCCTTAGGACACAGACATGGACCCAGGACCAAAAAACTAGGGCAGATGATCCTATATGGAAGGATGGGGGAGAATTTTCAGGAGTGGAGTCATGGTTGAGATGGGTCAGTCAAAGAAGTTTCCCTTGAGAAAGACGAGCATGGATCAGAACAGAGAAAGAGTGCAGGGATGGATGGGTTGGACAAGGATGAGGGAAAAAGTTGTCCCAAGGTTGAAGGAACAACTATGTAAGGGTGAAGTGCAGGGAGAGGAAAGGACAAGACCTAGATGAGGCTGGCAAGGGAGGGAGATATCAAGTTTGGAGTGGAGCTAAGCAGGTGGTGAGGAGCCGTGCTGTTCTTGTCTCGCCTGGCTGGATAGGGAGATAGTCTAAGGGTCAGGGTGAGGGCAGGACAGGGATGATGAAGCCTTTCTTTTCTTAGCTTCCCTCCCCCCCACCCTGATCTCACTTCATTGGTTTTCTCCTTCCTTCTGTTCCCTTCTGACTCTGAACTGACTCATTCCCAGTCCCTCTGGTTCTTCCAATGAAGGGAGTCCTGAAGAAGAGTAGGGGCAAGTATGCTATCATTCACTTCCCTGGAATCATTGTGTCTTTCCCACTTCTATTATACTCTATTGTACTCCCTTATCCTCAGCCCATTCCATGGGCAGAGGGGGATAGGATTATGCTTTTCCATGTCCCCAAGAGAGCCTTTCTCTACCTTCCTTTCCTGACTTCAAGATTACCTCTGGTTCTGACTTTTGGAAAGTCCTCTCTATAATTTTACTACCATCTTTCTTCCTATGATAGCCTATTTTCTCTCATTTGATTCCTTCTGTAGGTTTCAGTGGGGCTCTTCCTTCACTTTAGAGGAGGGAAAAATGATGTGTCCAAGATGGCACAGCCATGATTCAAATCTAAGTTCTCTGATTCCCAATTGAGGACCCTCTCCACTTCATCAAGACTGTCTGGTTTACTAACCCATGTGTTAGTTTCACATACAGTACAGTTAACTTACATGGTCCAAAAGTACATGGGTACTTCCTTGATTCAATATAATTTGATACTTATCAAGTGCCTCATCTGTTCAAGGCACTAATTGTTTTATGAGGAATGCCTCTGTGTCAAGGGGCCCAGGGTAGCTAAAGATGGAGGAAATCCCTATCCAGCCCACCTATCCAAACCCAGATGTGCCACATGATGATCTTCCTCACTCTCCTTCCAACTACAGACCTCGCTCAATCCTCTGTCTCCCCGAGGAATCCCTATCCAGCCTCAGATGGGCTGGAGACCATTGTCACAGTGACAGAGACCCTTCAGGAACTTCAGCTACTCCAGGAGGCCACACAGAGTGAGTCTCGAGGAGCCATCTACTCTGTCCCCATTTCAGAGGACAGCAGGGGGATCAGCTCCACCCCAGAAGACCCTGAAGAGGCCCCTAAGACATTCCTAGGTAAATCCTTCCTTATGCCCTGCAAATTGCAGTGGGATGCAAGGGTAAAGGTTGTCTAGGGACTAGAGCCTTCATCAGTAGAGTGCTCTTGAGGTGCACTCACCCCCACTCCATTTGTGCCACACAATCCCTCCTTTGGCCAAGTTTAGGACTGTATGACATTTCTTCTGTCTCCCAATTCAGAAATTAGAGGCTGTCTCTTCCAGGAAATTTATTTTTCCAGCATCACTACCTGCCCTCCCCAGCCTCCATCCCTCCTGATGATAAGATGGTGTTCTTGGGCAGAGACAAAGAGCTTATATGGGTACAGTTTGGAAGGATCTGAGGAGTCTTAACTTAAGAAGATATTGGCCGGGAAAGAGAGGCTTTCCTTCTTTGGCACCTCTTCCTTTTCCCCTCCACCATAGAAAGTGCTGAATTGGAGAAAGGAAGAGAAAGTCATATTTACTCATGTACCAGTTGCCTCCTCATCTCCTCACCTCAAGTTCAAGGTCCCCTGAACCCTCTTTCATTTTCTTCAGTGTCTTCTAGCCCCTCCCCTCTCCTCCAGGGTCCAACAGTTCCCTTCACTCCATTCCAGTGTCCATCCCAACCTCCCATCCTTCCCCTTTTCCCTGAGACCCCTCAGTTTCCTGACTCTTCTCAGGTGCTCCCCCTCCACTCAGTATCTCCAAAGCCCCTCTCCCCTTGTGACCCACAATTATCTCTTCCCTAGTCCCCACTACTCTCCCTGGGTCCCTGAGAACTCCCCGGGTCTTGCTTTGCTCTTTAGTTAATATGCTCTAGACTGCTGTCCATGGTCCTGATATTACTTTCATTTGTTCAGAGGATGGAGACCAATCTGTTACCCCGCCCATGCGGTCTTCTGAGGAAGAGGAACAGGAGGAAGATGAGAAGGTAATAGAGGAAGAGGATGAGGAGGGGCAAGAGGAGGGACAAAAGGAGGAGGAAGTAGAAGATGAAGCTCCTTCTCCAGTACTAAGTGAGATCCGGGAAGTAGCCATAGAGAATGGCTCCCTCTCCACTGAGCCTCCCCGTGAGGAAAGGCTGTCCGAGGCTCCTCTGGTGGCCCAGGTGTCTGTGCATGATGGAGCCATGCCCTCTCCTGGGGGACAGCCAGAGGAGCCCAAGCATCCAAGAGTCAGGGGACAGTCCATCGAGACCCTACCAACCCTTGGGGCTATGGCTCATGGGGAAGGGAGCCAAGCATCCCCTCCACCCCTTGCACCTGTCGGTACTGAGGAAGAAGATGAGGAAGAGGTCGGGGCACCAGAGCTGTCTGGGGGCACTCCTCCCTGGGTGCCCCATGGAGAAAGCGATGAAGTGGGAAGCTCCGAAGAGGCACCCAGTCTGTCTCCAGCAACTGGGACACTGCCAGGAGTGGAGGGGAAGGAGGGGGCAGGGGACAGGGTAGCCCCCCCTGAAGAGGCTCTGGGAAGGACAGCACCTGTGGAGACCTCCGTCAGGGCCCAGCCAGCGCTGCCCACTGAAAGCGCAGGCCTGGGATCTGCGGGGGCTGCAGCCCCCTCACCAGGTAATCCAACCCACTACTCTGCATCCTTCCTCCTTCTGCTGCTCTGGATTGCTGTCTTCTAACCTGCCCCATGTCCCATCCCATCTCCAGCCTCCCAGGCAGTACTAAGCTCTTCTGTGACTATCCCCCCCCCCCAACCCTGCTGCCCCATTCTCCAGTCTCCCTCTGTAATCTCCCTTCCATTACCATTGCCATAGTTTCCTGTGATCTCCCTTCCACCTTCCCCTGGCCTTGTGACTCCTATCCTCACCCTTTCATTCTGACACCCTTATCTTACCCCAAGTGCACCATGACTCTTTTCCATGCCCTCCCCCCCCCATAATTCTCCTCTTCCCCACTCCAGGCTTGGTGCACTTCCTTCTACTCCCTTTGTGGTTCTCCTCCTGTCTCCTTCTGAGACCATGTCATTTCTCCAGGTCCCCAGTACCTCATGCCCTCTGCACCAGCTCTTCCCTTCTGGAATCCTCTTGTCCAAGACCTCCTTACTCTGTAACTCCCATCATCCATCTTGGTTTGTGACTTCTATTCCTGACCCTTAGCCCTCCCCTAAATTTGGTATCCTTTCTCCTCCAGTCTCCCAAGTTTGGGGATGTTTTTTGCCTTTACTCCTGTCTTCCATTTTTCCCTTTTTGTGTACTCCCACTCCCTTTCTTTCAACCACATGCTCCATACTGGATGATATCAGGGAAGCCTTTGGATTGGAGTCCCTTCTCTCAGTCCCAGGGAACAAGCCCCTCCCCCAGGAGCCTTAATTGACACTACTTCTGTGAAGTATTTTTATGACTGTTTCATGGAAAACAAGCCTCGGAAATAAATCTCAATTAAAACCAATTTATAACCAAACTCCGGGTCCCTCTGTCTCCATTTCCCCAAATCTTCCTCTTCTCTTTCTCCAAAGAATTATTTCTATCTCATCTCTGTTTGTCTTTTTGCCTGTCTCTTTTTGTCTGTCTTTGTCTCTGGTTCTGTCTTTGTCCCACTCTTAGCTTCTGTCTCGCCCTTTCTACCCTTTGTCTGCTTCTCTGTTTCTGTCTTCTCCTTTATCTCCGCCTTTTTCTGTCTGTCACTCTACCTCTGCTTCTCTCCATCTCTGCTTTTTTGTTTCCTCTGCTTTATGAAGTACTCTATTTTTCTGTCTCTTTTTTCTGCCTCTGGCTCCATTTCTCCCTGTGACTATCTTTGATTCCCTGTTTTCTCTGTTTCTCCTTTTATCTCATCAGCCTCTGTGCCTCTGCCCAGGTCCATGTTCTAACACCCCCATGCTGTGCTCTCATTTCTTCACCAGTATTCCATTCCTATCTCACCCCAGGGCATGTCTGCACTAACTGTCTTTTACTTGGCCCTCTAAAGTCCCAACTCTGACCTTTTCTATTACCCAAGAGGATTTATTACCAGACTGGGGATATGTGTGGCAAAGAAGCAGAGGAACATACTCCCTCACTCCTCAGTTTGGAGAAATCAATGAAAGTTGGCAGATGAGGTGGTAGTGGTGGTGGTGAAATTTCTATTTTCCAATGACTCAAATTATTCCCATATAGGTATAAACATGTATTTGAGAGCCCCTCCCCTTTGTAGGGACAATGTCACAAGAGAGACCTTTTCCTGGGCCCCTGGGGAGGGCCAACATTACAGCCCTAAACCATAGCAGGTCCTCTTGTTTCCTCCCTAGTATCAGTGTTTTATCTTAGCAGTATGTATTGGTATCTAGAATTGACGTTTCATTCCCCTCCTGGACTTACCATCTATACCACCCCAGATCCCATTACTGATAGCTTTCCTCTCTCAATTTGATGGGTTTAAGCCCTCTTCCTAGCCCATAGGGGACTCAAAGCACCTAGTTGGCTTATGGAGGTACAAAGTGTATGGGGGGAGTGCTTGAGGGAGAGAGAACTGAAGCTATGGGAGTGGGAGAGATTTGGGGAATTAGAGAGAATGGAAAAGGAGATCACCCATACTACCCAAATACACAGGATGGCAAAAATTCAAGGTGAAAGGTCATCCTGTCAATTACCCTGCTTCCTGGTCTCTTCAAAAGTACAGGGGTGGAGCTGAGGTAGGGATGAATTGGCATGGCTTTCCTATTTTAGACCCTGGAATTCACTCTAACTCCAGACTTTTTCCCCCTTTTCTCTTCATGATGATACCCACTTTTTTGCAGGGCAGTGGGGGTTAAGTGACTTGCCCAGAGTCGATGATACCCACTTTTTAGGAGAAAGAGGGCATGGAGCGATCCCCTTGAAATTTTCCTGTGCCCCCTGCCCATGTTATATTTGGGAAAGAGCTAGGCTACTGGAGCAGCAAGAGAGATGATAATTAAGTAGCAAGAAGCATTTCTCTACTCTCAGAAATTTGGATTACCAGGAACAGGAGACTAGGGGAGTAGGAAAGATGAAAAAGACAGGTGTCTTTCATCTCTCTGCTGGGCAAGGGACAGAGTTAAAGGAGAGGAAGATGATGTGGGACCCAGATTACTTGGGAGATGAGGAAAGTCCTCCTAGAAATGGGGGGATAGAGAACAGACTGATTCATCTGAAGGCTCTCTGTAGGAAAGGGAGCTGTGTTTGGGAGTATTGCTCTAGTAAACAAGGGTCATCCCCTCACAACCTTTCCCTGGCCTGGTGCTTAAGGAGTTAACATAAGAAATGACCATCCCCTCCAGGGGGCAGCATAGACCATCTTGGGAGAAACCAATATGGTCGGATTAGTAGAGAGAGGGAGAATAGAGAGGCATAGGACTGGATCAGCTGAATCTTTCTTCCAGAAGTTGCCTTGTCATTCCCGAAAAGTGATTTGAACCAGTTCTGACCTCTCTTCTTTCTCATTGCCTTTGTCTTCAGGCCATAGAACTAGATGATGCATTATGGGACATTTCCTTTATATACATTCTCACCATAAAGATGGTAGGGTCCTGGTCCTTAACTCTGTGAGCTCAAACTCCCTTGTAGTAGGTACATTCTACCTTGCAATATAGACGTGGAACTTTAAGAAGTGACTGAGATTGCAGCAGGTAAGATTGGGAATGTTAGAAACTGGAGAAAGATCATACATTTAGAACTGGAATGGATAAGAGAGATTATCTAGGCTATCCCCTTTATTTACAGTTGAAGGAACAGAGGCCCAGAGAGGGAAGTAATTTGCCCAAGATGATACATTCTCCAGCGGTTTAGAGAGATGATCTGATGCAACAGAAACAGCTCTGGTTCTATTCAGAAGATTGGATTCTAACCCCAGCTCGGATCCACTAGCAGTGTGCCCTTGAGAATATCACTTAATATCTCACATTTCTATAACACTTCAGAATTTACAAAACACTTTCTTCATAAAAACTATATTATAAAGATAGTGATTTTCACCACTTTACAGATGAGGAAACAGGCTCAGAGAGGATTTGCATCTTGCCTGAGGTAATACAGCTAGAATGTGACAAATCTGATACTTACATCTTGTCTTTACACTTAGGACCTCAGTTTTCCCATTTGCAAAATGGGCTTTAGAATAATTATCATACCTTCCTCACAGAGCTGTTGAGAAGCACTTTGTAAAACTCTATTCACTCTAGAATATATGAACTAGGTTATCCCTGATGTCACCAGTGTCACTTTTACTCAGTTTCCCTGCAGGCAGCCAGCTGGGGGAGGGAGGGGGGCCAAGCTACCTGAGCACAGATCCCTGAACCACTGGATGGTAGGGATCACCTTTTGTCTATCTCTATGACCAGGAACCACTTGCCCTACCTACTCCCCAACAACCTTGCCTTGGTTATCCTATCCATCATCACTGACTACTTCCTGGTCTCCCACACATATTTTCTGAAAGGTGCTTTGAGATCTTCCAAGAAAACACTTGTGTTTTGGTCACCCAAGTGCTCCTCACCTCATATTTCTGTCTTGAGAAGCCTTTATTAGTAAATAACTGGCCTAGGATCTGGGGGTGGGGAAAGGTAAAGGGAGGAAAGGATCCAGAAAAAGGAAGAGAACTGGCTTTTGCCCATAACAACTCAACAGTTTGATGAGGAAGACAGTACCAGCCCTCAGAGAGTTCCCAATCTCTGGGCAAAGAATCTCTGCCCTCAGAAAGCTCCTACTTTGATGGGGAATGTGGAATCTCTTGTCCCCTTCCACCAGGTACAGAGACTAGAACAGATGGTCATGCCAGTAACACTCTAGATGTCACCTTGGGGGAATGATAGGGTTGGATGGGGATGGTGGTGATGGCTGTGAAGGCTTCTCAAGGGAAGGGAATATAGACTAGTGTTGGGAAGGAGGGGAAGCTAAAGGAAAAGGAAGAAGTACAGAATCTTGTGTAACAGAAGTCACAGAAAGCTGTGATGTGGAAGGAAGTCAAGGGCAGGAGTGAAGAGTATGAATCAAACTTCAGGTTGGGGCTCCTGGGCATCTGCCAAGTCCTGTGATTTTATCACACCCTCCTAGAAGCTTAGAGTGTTGGGAAGAATAAGTGCCCCCTTCCTATGGCTTCTGTCCACTTCCTGGTCCTGGTCTCAGTGGGAATGGGAGGACAGACTTAGGGTCCAGGTTAGATTAAACCTTATCCAAGCCTGGTGTTTGTTGAGGGGATCTAAGAGGTGGGGGAAGATTGGAAAAAAGATGAGAACACTGGAGAGGGAGGAAGTTTGGCTATGACCAAGGCCCGACTCTACGATGGATCTCACATGTGTTTTGAGATCTCCCACAGGTGCCTGAAGTCCTAGGGCCACGATTGCCACATCTCATGCCTCTGCCCCCTTGCAGGTGATTGTGTCCCCAGCCCCTGTCACAATGGGGGGACATGCTACGAGGAGGGTGATGGCGTCCACTGCCTATGTCTACCTGGCTATGGGGGGAACTTGTGTGAGATTGGTGAGTGGAGATGGGAAGAGATGAGAGAAATGGGGGTTTGGGGAACTCAGATATTGGGGGGGTCTACTCAGAACTAGATCTACACTCCCTTCCCCAAGCCTGAAATCAAAGCTTCTAGGAGAAAAAAAGGATAGGAGGAGAAATCTTGAGAGCCCTAGGATCTAGAGGTTTTATTCCAAACCAATCCAGTCCTCAAATTCCCACAATAGAAGAGGCAGGAGGCATCTTGGAGGTTAGGGGAAGATAAGGCAAGGAACGAGGCTGGAAAGAGAAAGGATCTGAGAACCTCAAAATGTGTCCCCATTCCCCCTTTTCTCCCTGGTGCCTCTGATCCCTGCTTTCCCTAATCCTTGGACTCTGTAACTCTATCACTGCCTCAATTCGCCTCAACAAATATCTGTACCCCTAACCCCTAGCACAGTGTTTAGGTAAGCATTTAATTAATGCTTCTGTCTTGAATTGAATTATATTAAATTGGTTAATTGGTTACATGCCCTATGGCCCTGCAGCTAGGCCTAATGACACAAAAATGAAAAACAAAATGGTCCCTGCCGTTAGGGATCTTATGCTGTATTAATATATACACATAAGTATAATACAAGTTACAGTGTGATGGATAACAATCAATAAACATTTATTAAGCACCTACCACGTACCAGGAACTGTGCTAAATTCTCGGCATACAAAAAGAAGCAAAGGACAGTCCCTTCCCTCAAGGAGTTTACAATCTAATGGGATTAAAAGATAAAAAGATAGCTGTGTGACCCCGGGCAAGTCACTTAACCCTCATTGGTCCACCAAAAAAAAAAAGAGAAAGAGAAATCCACAAAGAACCAAAAGAGGACTCTAGGAAAATTTAAGGAAGGTCTTTCAATCACTGTCAGTTTGGTGGGGATCAAGGCCAACTGCCCTTCCCATTCTTACTACCATGCCCCAGATAACTTGTTAAGCAGCCTCACCTACTTCCCCATCTCTCTCACCTCTCCTTCAGAGAAAAAGGAAGGACCTTGAGGGGTTTTTGTATGTGTGTGTGGGGGGCAATTGTGGTTAAGTGACTTGCCCAGGGTCACACAACTAGTAACTGTCAAGGGTCTGAAGCCAGATTTGAACTCGGGTCCTCCTGAATCCAGGGCCGGTGCTCTATCCACTGTGCCACCTAGCTGCCCCGGGACCTTGAGTTTTAAGAATGCTTTTATACCTCCCAAGAAAATAAGGAAAGGTTTTGTAGAAGAGATGGTAGTTAATCTGAGCCTTCCTAGCTAGCAATAATAAGCCCCGGTAAAGTCAAGGGGTGCCCTTCTACTCCCTTCCCTTCCATATGACCTCGTTCCCCTTTCTGCCTCAGGACTCCGATCCTGCAGCTCTGGCTGGGATGCCTTCCAGGGCTCTTGCTACAAGCATTTTTCAACTCGGAGGAGCTGGGAGGAAGCTGAAACTCAGTGCCGGCTTCACGGAGCCCACTTAGCCAGCATCAGCACACCTGAGGAGCAGAATTTCATCAACAGTAAGCTGAGCTTCTGTGAGAAAGGTTGAGGGGACCCTGGGTGGACTTTGGGGGAGCCACTGGTCATATTAATGCATTGAACAAACACTCATATGCTGGCAGTTATTCAAGTCCCCTGTGCTTTCCAAGGTGTTGAAAATGGAAATGTGTTCCTCCCTGAAGCCCCAGTGGCCAGGCTGGACTAGCAATCCAGTGTTCTTATATACACTAAATCTGGCCACAGTCGTGTTCCACAGCTCCAGGGGTTATCCCTGGTTTAGAGCAATTGATCATGTTGGAATAAACCAAAACGCATCTACTCCTGATGGCCAAAATTTCGGTGGCAAAAAATAATAAAATAATAATACTGACATTTATATAGTGTTTTCAGTGTGTTGCCTGTGGACACACCACCTGTAGGAAATGAGTTGTGGGGCAGCTAGGTGGCGCAGTGGATAGAGCACCGGCCCTGGAGTCAGGAGTACCTGAGTTCAAATCCGACCTATGACACTTAACACTTACTAGCTGTGTGACCCTGGGCAAGTCACTTAACCCCAATTGCCTCACTTTAAAAAAAAAAAGAATGAGTTGTGATTTGCACTTAACCAACCTTCTCCTGTTTCACATTGGGATAGTGAAAATATACCAATAGTGGCATATAGAAATAATAGCCCCGGGGCAGCTAGGTGGTGCAGTGGATAAAGCACCAGTCCTGGATTCAGGAAGACCTGAGTTCAAATTTGATCTCAGACACTTGACACTTACTAGCTGTGTGACCCTGGGCAAGTCACTTAACCCTCATTGCTCCACCAAAAAAAAAAATAGCTAAGGGCTTTAAAAAAAAAAGAAAGAATAGCCCTGTTGGTATAGTGGAAAGTGCTCAGAATTTAGTCACAGGACCTGGTTTCATTTCTAGCTCTTCTACTTAGTACCTCCTTGTCCTTGGCAAACACCTGTTTCCTCTGGGAAAAAAAAAAAAAAGGTGGGACTAGATCATTTCTACAACCCTAAATCCTATAATCTATATTTTTCTTATATCTATATTTTTAATCATTTGCCACATTTTTCTGGTTAAATCATCAATCACTCCCTAGTAATCTTCCAGTTCCTCTCCTCCTTCTTGACCCTCTTTCCCCCCAGAGAGTCAGGAACTCTCTTTATATAGTTATCATTCCTTCTTCCCCTCCCACCTGTTTTCTTATTGTCAGAACTTGCTCCCTGATCTCTAAGCCTTGTTCCCTCTAATTCTAGAAAAGAGCCCAGATCCCGGATACCTATGCTATTGCCTTGTGCCTCATTCCCCATTCCCCATCCCCCATCCCTCACTATAGATATATTCCCCTCTTTTTCCTCTTGGGGAACAGGCTACCAGGTTGAGAAATTAGATGTTTGGGGATACAATATAGGAAAGAAAACTGAATTTTCAGTCAGAGAACCTAGTTCAAACTCCAATTGGGCCATCTACCACCAGTATGGCTGGGCAAGTTATGACTTCTCAGTGCTTCATTTTGTGTCTGTAAAGAAAATGAAGGAATTGCCTCTCCAAGGCATCCATCCATGCATTTCTAATGCCTTCCATCCTCTAAATCTATGATCATATGAACAACTTTCCTACAGCTTAGATGATGTACAAGAAAGGAAAGAAATACATGTCTTCTAAGCCATGGGAAAGCAGCTCAGAAGATAATAGATTCTGAGCTGGGAAAGGGACCTTAGACATTCAGCCCCCAGAGTTTATTGACTGTAGCTCCCCCAGCCTCTCCTGTCGTCTAGTCTTCCTTGTCTCACTCTTATATTTCCGCTTATCTACCAGAACTTCTAGCTTTGTTTAAAAGTTTCCTTCTTTTTTCTAGGGTCAGTTCCCCCTGCCCCCCCCCCGGGGCCCCTTTCCTTTCACACTCTGGGTAGTTCTATAACCTCATTCCTGTATCCCTAATTGCCAAACTTCAACCACTATCATTTCCCCACTTGCCTTTGGCTGGGTCCCACTTCCACGTAGGGAAGAATGAGAAGAGGGAAGCAGGGGGGATTAAGAATAGATTTCAGAAAGAACTTTGCATAGTGGTAAATGTAGGATGCTGTTCTAATGGGGAAAGCGTGCCCTCTGCTGGTCTACAGTCATACTTCAGGTTTCATTCTTAAAATCTCTACTCCTATCATCTCCTCCTCTTCCCTAGATCGATACAGAGAATACCAGTGGATTGGGCTGAATGACAGAACCATTGAGGGAGATTTCCTGTGGTCAGATGGAGCTCCCTTGGTGAGAGGAGATCCAAGTCTTCACATACACACACTGGTTTCCTCTCAGCCTTTTCTTCCCTTAGTGTTCAAGCATCTGCCCTTGTCTCCCGGTACCTCAATTCCTCCTTCCACGCCCCCAGCATATTCTCAGACACCACCTTCTCCCCCAGTGCCCCCAAACCCCTGTTATTTTCTCTCAGTATCCCCCCAGCTCCTCTCACTATCAAGTCCCTTCAGTTCCCACCCTCCCCCAGGGCTTCCAAACCTTTTCCCTTATTCCTAAGTATCCCCCAGCTCCTGGCTCTCCCTCCTTAGCTCTTTCCTTTTTTCAGTGTCCCATGGATGTCCTCTTTTCTTTTCTTATTTAGCTTTATGAGAACTGGAACCCAGGGCAGCCAGACAGCTACTTCCTATCTGGAGAAAACTGCGTGGTAATGGTCTGGCATGACCAGGGACAGTGGAGTGATGTTCCCTGCAACTACCACCTGTCCTACACATGCAAAATGGGGCTGGGTGAGGAGAGACCAGAGGGAAGAGAGCTATGAGGGAGGGGAGAGGGCTGAGAGGAAGAGCCACTAGAGATCACAGGAAAGAGGTTCAAGGGGCTAGAGGGCACTGGGGGGAAAGGGCAGGGAGCTGGGAGACACTGGGAGAGAGGAGTAGGGGTTGAAAGACTGAGGAAGAAGTGAAGAAGGCTGAGACAGAGTGGAGAGGGGTAGGGGCTTAAGGATACTGGGATGAGAGGCTGGAGCTGGGGATAGTAGAATGACTGACTGACAAGTAAGTAACTGTAAAACAGAAACCATAGTGACTAGAGATACTCTACAACCTTGTGATTGGGGCACTGTTTGTGCTGAGCGACAACCCTGGCCCAGGAAGGGAAGAGGAGAGTTGGTTATCAATCACTGTAATTTGGGCCCCACTTGGAGCCAAAAGGCCTAGGATATGTGTCTGGGTAAAGTTCCTGCTGTCCCTGTTGTGGTGGTGGGAGTTACCACTAGTCCCAGGTGGGATCCCCACTTCCTGACTGCCTCTCACAATATCTTCCTCCTAGTGTCCTGTGGACCACCCCCAGAGCTGCCCTTGGCTCTGGTCTTTGGCCGGCCAAGGTCCCGCTATGAAGTGGATACTGTGCTTCGCTATCACTGCCGGGAAGGGCTGGCTCAACGCAACTCTCCCCTGATCCGGTGCCTTGAGGATGGCCAGTGGGAGCACCCTGATATTTCCTGTGTGCCTAAACGACCTGTGAGTACTTGAGCATAGAAGGGTTTGTGAGGAAGTAAGATACCCAGATGAGCCAGAACAGCCAAGTGGAGGGTATGTATCATAGGAATCAAGAATCGTAGGTCATCAGACACCGTACCACAAGAGGATCAACTCTTGGGTAAGAGGAGATTCACAGAGGCTGTGATAGTTATTTTTAAGTATGTATGAAGATCCATTGCAGAACAACAATACTAATAGCAATGACAAGAGCTGCTGTCCTAAGGCCTCTTGTCATTATTTGGTAGAAGAGATTCCTGGGCAGATAACATGTGACAATAACTTAGAGAGCTTCTGAAGTCCCTCCTAGCTCCAGGAAGCTGGGTATCTCTGAGCTTCAGAGTCAGGCTGGGAGGGCACAGGGTGGGGAAGGAAGATTGGGGAAAAGATCCCAGCAAAAATGTGTTTCTCGGGGGCAGCTAGGTGGTACAGTGGATAAAGCACAGGCCTCTGGATTCAGGAGGACCTGAGTTCAAATTCGCCCTCAGTCACTTGACACTTACTAGCTGTGTGACCCTGGGCAAGTCACTTAACCCAAACCCAAAAAAACCCAAACAAATGTGTTTCTCCCTGTCAGGCTCGAGCCCAGTTCCGGAGGATGTCTCTGAAGGAGCGACAGGGAGCTAGAAGGGCTGGAGGCTGTCAGGCATCAAGTGGACACTGCTGACCCCTGTACCAGGCCCCAGAACATCTAGGCCCCACCTACTCTCTTCCTCCTTCCCTTTCTCCTGTCGGGGCAGAGCCTCGAACATGTGGTTCATGGCAGGGACCCCTAATCTCATTGACCTACCCCCTCCAACTCAACACTTCCACCCTGATAGGCAGCTCCTTGGTGCTTTTCTTAGTATTCCCCCTTGGGGTCACAGGACGTGACATTGTAAGCAGGGTGGCCTTGGTGCAAGGAGTAAGATCATGAATAGGGACCAGCAGGAACTGATCAGACATCCTGGGAAACTAGAAATAACCTCATTGCCCCTGTCGGGCTACTTAGGGAAAGGTGCCAATCCTGGGTCCTTTCTGCTGTAAGGCCACTGGAACCTTCCTGCTCCTGCTGGAGTTAGGCTTACCTGGTTACAGCAGTCAGTCTCCAAGTGCCTCTGTCAACTGCACCCCAGTTCTTCCTCTCCACTCCCATAAGGGATGCTGTGCCTATGGAGGACAAGACCCAGCTATGTATAAAATGGGATCTGTGGGAATGGATGGGTTCCTGGCATGGGGGTATTGGTCTAAGAGGAAAACAGGCAATAAAACTATTTGACATTGAGAATGATATCAGGGCGTGTGTTTGAGGGTGAGGATGAAAGGGGAAAAGGGAATTACAATAATGTATTGTATTATTGGATAGATTAATCATACCTTACTATAACAGTTTAAGGTTTGCCTTACATATTTTGCCCCGTTTGATCCTCACAACAACCCTATGAGGTAGGTGCCGTTATTATTCCCATTTTACAGATGAGGAAACTGAGTCACAGAGAGGGGTTTTTTTGTTTGTTTGTTTGTTTTGTTTTTAGTGACCTATCCAGGGCTAATAAGCATCTGAGTCAAAACTTGAACTCAGGTCTTCCTGACCCCACATCTCAAAGTCTACCCACTCCGTCATCTCGCTGTTACCAACTGGGGAAAAAATATGTTTGTTTTAAAGTGGCAGAAGAGTACCTGGGTATCAAACAGACCCCAGGTTGTCAAGGAGTGGCAAAGGCCCAGCCTGGTGATGGCTATTGTTGAATGAGTAATTAACTAATGATGATGATAATGATAATGACAATAATAATAACAATACTTCCATGGGTTCTTTATCTCAACAAAGTGGGTACTTTCTTCACTGGTGCAAATCACTTTTTATCTAATCCTTATCCCAGGTGATTCTTATCCATATTGTCCCATAAATTCTTCACAGACTATCTACCCTACATGCTAGAGGCCTTCCTCTAGGCCATGGAGGATCCTGTGGGTACCAGGACAGCACCTGTGTTATCTATCCCTTGTCCTGGATACCTCACCCTTGATAACTTCCTGTAAAATTCTAGTTGGGCAACATGGTGTGGCCTATTTCTACCCACGATGAGTCTTTCCATTGCCCTTTCCATCACCCACCATTCTGGTTCTTCAGAGATGATATTGTTCTATGATTCATAGTTCAAGAGAAGAGAGAATATCAGTGCAGAGAAAAATGGGTTTTTGTGTCAGGGAACAGCTTGAAATCATTACAAACACATCACAATTTTCCAAATTGTAATGGAATTTCCCATTCCACTCTCCTCTTTGCCCTCAATTCTGGGTCTAGGCTATTGTCCATCTGCAATGCCTATCCGCCAAGATATGGGTAACATTGACTTAACTCAATGGGTCACTGATCCAGTTTCATGCCATAATCTGGGCATTCTTCATCTATTTGGTTTTGTCCTGTGTTGACTGCTAGATTTATCTCTTTGGTGTAACTGTGGATCCAGGCTTGGCACAATCATCATAACATTATCCTCAAACCAGAAGCATCTTAGAGACCTTACCATCTATAGAGAATCCCTCTCTCATCTGGACTATGTTCTGGACATCATCCAGGAGAGTGACCTAAACTGAGTATATATCTCCCTGGTGTATGCCTCAGTCTGTATTAAGAATAAGAGGTTTGTTGGACAACATTCTCTCTGTTATTGCCTCTATCAAGGTTAATCTTAGATGACCTTGATGCATGATACACAAGATCTCATTTTGCTCCATTGAGTCTAATATTTTTTTTTGGTAATCAACAATGAATCAGATCTCATAGTCTCTGCACCTCTTAGTCAATTTTGTGACTCTGAAGACATGGTCTGCCTTAGAAAATCTTCTACAAAAGTCTACCAGTTACATTTTCATCATGTGATACACATGTAAATCATTCTCACAGAAATTTTGGAGAGGAATAAAGTAGGTCTATGGGTTGGTAGTTACTGATGTCTTCTTAGGGAACTTTAAAAAAATACCATTATTTTCTATTCTTTTACTATCTTTCCAAATTCATCTTCTTAAGTACCATTTCTGCCTTCTCATTTAGTACTTCACTTGCTAAGGTGTTAGAATCCAGATGGGCTAGCTAGTTCCATTGTCACAGATGATAGAAATAGGTGGTGGCAAATCTGTGTCATTTTGCACTTATTTGTTGTACACCTTTATGTTTGTAAATGTTCTTGGGCTGATCTGGCCTAATTAAATCTCACAACTAACTTATTGAAGCCTCATTTTCCCCAACCACAGTTTTGGAGTTTTTTGTTTGTTTTTGTTTTTGTCTTTCGTTGTTTTCTAAGCCATCACTGCTCACGATTCATTTACCATCTTCCTCTGATATGTTTTGCAAATAACTCTAACTGACTCTAAATCTGTGTTGCCACCATGTCTCTGCATGGCAAGAGATCACATTCATTGGCTAGGATGGTTTCTAGGTTGTTTTAATTTTATTGGGGTAAATGTTTTCCACTGATTAAATCTCCCTAAGAAATGTTGATAGAATCAATGTCTTTATTTTCTTCTAATTCCCATTTTTCAGAGCTTCTTTCAAAAGACGAATAGGTTAGCATGAAGTCTTTACACTTTTGGTTGTTATCTTTGCTCTAATTATTTTTTTTTAAGTGAGGCAATTGGGGTTAAGTGACTTGCCCAGGGTCACACAGCTAGTAAGTGTTAAGTGTCTGAGGCCTGATTTGAACTCAGGTACTCCTGACTCCAGGGCCAGTACTCTATCCACTGCGCCATCTAGCTGCCTCTTGCTCTCGTTATTTGGTGGTCTGAAAACAAACAGAAAACTGATTTTGAGAGGACCCTCTTGTTCTCCTTTATAGACATAGACCTTCACATTGAAATGACTGAGTATCAAGTTTACTTATGTCTTAAGTTTGTGGAGGATCTTATGAGATCCTCTGCAATTGACATATTGGTACATAAACTGCAATTTTCTTCATGCTGGTTTTTCTGCAATTGTTTCTTTTGATTGTTTCCAAATGAGGGGACTGATTATCTCATGAAATGATATTTTCACCTGGGTACAGGATGAAATAAATCCTACTAATTCCATCGTTGACCTCTGTGAAAGAATCAGTGGACTGTGCTTCCATTCAGCTGCAACTTCCTTCCTTATTTATACCTTCTGGTTTAATCTGTAGTGAGACTATCAATAGTGATGTCATTTCCCCAGGGATTTAGCAAGTCATTGGGCAGAGATCTCTCCCTTAGTGTTGTTGTTGTTTGGTTGTATCCAGTTCTTCATAACCTCATTTGGGGTTTTCTTGGCAGAAATATTGAAGTCGTTTGCTATTTGCTTTTCTAACTTATTTTACAGATGAGGAAACTGAGGCAAACAGGGTTAAGTGACTTTTCTCAAGGTCACATAGCTAGTAAGTGTCTGAGGCTGGATTTGAACTCCAGTCTTCCTGACTTCATGGCCTGCACTTTATCCACTATGACAGCTCACTGCTGTACTGCTGCTTCTGCCACCACTATCACCATCACCATTACTGCTGCTGCTACTACTATCACTACCACCACCTTGCAGTCATATAAGTATTTATGTTTTACACAGGGCCTTATCTCTGTTATCTGGTTTAATCTTCTCAGTAATCTTTACAGTATGGTCCTCATTTTGCAGGAAATTGAGGTCTAGAAAGTTAAAATAACTAGCCCCCTGTCCACACAAGAAGTAGAGCCAATAATTAAACCTCAGTCTCCTGTTTCCAAATCCTGTGCTTCTTTCTGCTATATTGTAGAAGGGGCTGGGTGGAGGAATATGAAAAGGTCCTAAAGGCCTAATTCACCTGATATAGGTTCCAACTCAAGGGAGTCATGAGAAGTCTGGGGTGGTAGGAAGGGGAGAAAGGTTTTCCATTCTTTATTTGTTTGTTTCATTTTTGTTTTTTTGTTTTTTTAGTGAGGCAATTGGGGTTAAGTGACTTGCCCAGGGTCACACAGCCAGTGTGTGTGTTAAGTGTCTGAGGCCAGATTTGAACCCAGGTACTCCTGACTCCAGGGCTGGTGCTCTATCCACTGCGCCACCTAGCTGCCCCGGTTTTCCATTCTTATAAGGCTTGAAGTGACTGTGTCTCTTGGCTCTGAACCTCAGGAAGGGGATTGGCCCTGCAGCAGGAAGGATGGAAGTTAGCTGGAAGGAGCCATCAGAGGTGGCAGAAAATCAAGAACAGGACTGGGATTAAGAGACAAACACTCCCTTCCATCTGCTCCGTGTCTGGGCTTTAGGATGGGTTGTCCTATGTGGAGGCAGGGGCAAGGATGGGGCTGATCCCAGGAGTCAGGGACCCATATGAGTGGGTTGTGTGTTTCAGAGCAGCCAACAGAGGGCGCTGTTGGCTGGGATAAATTCTGAGTAGATGTATTTTCTCTAGGGTCAGTTTCAAGCCCTTTAGCTGAGGAGTAGGAGGCTTTGACTAGGGCCAGGGAAGGATGTGGGGGATGTGGGGGGGGGGGGAGGACTATGTGAGCCGACACTTCCTGTCCAGCATGGACTGACTAAAGGGCTGTGATTCAGCGAAGGCTAAACTGATGAGGTAATCCCAAGATCCGGAGTGAGAGTGATTGTGTATGAGTTAGGTCTTTATGACTCCAACTGTCATCTCATTTATATTAGACATGCAGATAAATCCAGATAAACAACACACACAAACAGCACACATCGGGAAAACACACACATAATATATTATACATGTGTACATGTTGCTGTCCAGTCATTTCAGTCCTGTCTGACTCTTCATGACCCATTTGGGGATTTTTTTTTTGTCAAAGATACTGGAGTGGTTTGTCATTTCCATTCTCCCGCATGTCCCCATTTTGCAGATGATGACCTGAGGCAAGTAAAGGTTAAATGACTTGATCAGGGTCACACAGCTAGTAAGTGTCTGAGTTTCGATTTGAACTCAGATCTTCCTGTCTCCATACCGGGGGCTCTATCCACTGTCCCACCTCAATGCTCCTAATACCCACCATATGTATGCAGAAAACAACATGCACAAACATCTACACTAATACATATACATCATTCCTTTTGCTGAGGAAGTGGTCACCCCTGGAAAGTGAGACCAAAATAGAGGTGAAGACAGACAAAGAGGTACCTATCTGGAGAGACAGAGGCATATGGAAACTGAGAAAGAGACAGGCGGAAATAAAGTTAAATCAGGCTGAGGAACTGAGAGGCAGTGACAGGTGATGGGATGGCTGCGGGGGGGGGGGGGGGGACAGGAAAGACTGGGTGAGCCAGAGGCATAGTAGGAGCTGCCTTCTTTCTTTCCTCTGCCCTGAAACTGTCTACAAAGAGGGATAGAGGTAGGTGAGGGAATTGAGCCAGCAGGGCCCCTAATCTCCAGTGTTCAATCCATGCAGAGAGAGAGAGAGAGATACCAGATCTCAGTCAACTGGGTCTCTGGAGATGCTGATCCTGGAATCTCAGCTGCTCCCTTACCAACCTTCACATTCCTCCCACATTTCCAGCCCAAAGCAGCTAAGGAGTCTCTCTGGGGTCTCTCTCCCCTTGCCTCTCTAGTAGCCAGGGAGACTCCAGCCCCTTTCTCCCCAGCGGAGCCCCAAAATGGAGGGGGAACTATTTACTAAGGAGGCCACAAAGAGGAGGAAGATCTTGGCACCACGGACACCAAGTTGATCCTGCATTAAAAGGAATCAGGAGATGATGCCTCTTCTATTACCTCTCAGAGATCTCAGAGTCTTTTGCCCAGAGATTCTTGTGAATGTGGTTTTTAAAGTATTTTAATAATTATATTTCACTGTGATTCATTTCCTTTGAAATGCTATGTAATTCATTTTTAGGCATTTAATTTTTAAAAAATTTTCTTTTATTTTTTAAAATAATAAACATTTTTTATTTATAGCTTGGGGTTCCAATTTTATCCCTCTTTCCCTCCTCCTCCCACCTCCCTGAGGCAGCAATTTAGGCATTTAAAAACATTATTCTGAGAAGAGGGTCATGGGCTTCACCATTTTGCCAAAGGGGCCTATGATTAGGAGAGAACACCAAGAGCTTCTTCTTCTTCTTCTTCTTCTTCTTCTTCTTCTTCTTCTTCTTCTTCTTCTTCTTCTTCTTCTTCTTCTTCTTCTTCTTCTTCTTCTTCTTCTGGTTAAGTGACTTGCCCAGGGTCACACAGCTAGTAAGTGTCAAGTGTCTGAGACTGGATTTGAACTCAGGTACTACTGATTCCAGGGCTGGTGCTCTATCCACTTCACCACCTGGCTGCCCCCACCAAGAGCTTCTGAGGTCCAGAGAAGAGAAAAATGAGGTGGAGTTGGGGGGAAGGCATGCATGGTTCTGAAGAGAGTGGGGAGGGGCTTAAGAGCCCTCTGAGTTCCTCACTCTACTAAGACATCTTGCTGGCCAGCACTGATGACTTCCCAGGAAGTAACATCCTACAGATTGGAGAACTTGGGGCAAAAGTGGGTGAAGGAGGAAAGTTCAGGGGTCAGGAAAAATTTTGATAAGCCAATTGTAACCCTGTTCTCACCCAGGTTAACTTGGCCTGGTGTGTCTAATAGGTATATAATAAATGCTTATTGACTGACTGACTGATCAGTTCTCTATAGGGCAAATATTGTGATCTAGCCCTGGGAGGGGTGACTGGACACCTGCAGGGGATGCCATGTGGGGAAACAGTCCTTGGGTATGATTGGGAAATCAGGAGCTTCCTCTAGGCTTTGTCTGGGTTTCCTAGGGAAGCGGGAGCTTGGCCTGGATGGTGACTCAGTTCCATGCATAGAAACCTGACCTCTGCTACAAATGGTCCCAAATGCCTATCTTAGAGGATAGAAGGGGCATTAACCCTTTCTTGGCTGCTAATCAGCAGCATAGAGCTGGGATACAGCACAGAAGGATTGAGGAATAGGGGCCAGAGAAGGTCAGGTAGTGGCAATGCTCTCTTTCTCTCTCTCTCAAGTGACTTGCCCAGTCTGAGGCCAGATTTAAACTCAGGTCCTCCTGACTCCAGAGCTGGTGTTCTATCCATTTCACTACTTAGCTGCCCCAAGGATGGGGTTCTTATAAAATCATAAAAATGGAAGATATCTTAAGAAGTCATCTAGGGACAGCTAGGTGGTGCAGTGGATAGAGCACTGACCCTGCTGGATTCAGGAGGACCTGAGTTCAAATCCAGCCTCAGACACTTAACACTTACTAGCTGTGTGACCCTGGGCAAGTCACTTAACCCCAATTGCCTCACCAAAAAAAAAAAAAAGAAGTCATCTAATCCAATCACACACACACACACACACACACACACACACACACACACACACACACCAACACCAGTCTGCTCTACAAAGACTTCCATATTGAATAACCTAGAAGTATAGACCTGAAGCACCAGAACTGCAGAAGAATCCCAACTGAGGCTGATCCAAGGGTCAGAGGGGAGAGGCATGGCAGAGGTCTGTTACCAACAATGACTGGCATGATGGAGATGCCATAAAAGGTATCATCAGACACCGAGGCAGCTAGGAGAATAAAGCACTGGACCTGGAGTCAGGAAGAACTGAGTTCAAATCTTAACCCAGACACTTACAGGCTGGTATGACCCCTGAACAAGTCATTTAACCTGTCTGACTCAGTTTTTTCATCTATAAAATGGGGAATAATAATAGTACCTACTAATATGAGAATAATAAATGAGATAATATTTATAAAATGCCTTGTGTACCTAAACCTCTATGTAATTGTTAGTTATTAGTAGAAGTATGCCTGCTTAGACTAGGAGGTGGGTGTGGATCTGTTTAGACTGAGGCAAGATGGAGGGACCTCCTAGTAGTTGCAATGTTAACCCAGAAATATTTGAAAATTGTATTATTCTCTATGGATTACATATTCTATGAAGAATTAATAGACATCAATGAGAAGGCATGGATGTCTGGGGGGGGCAGCATCCTGAGATCATAGGTGCAGTCTGGGCTCAGTATAATGTCATCATCATTATCATATACTACTCCCTGAGGGAGGCCTTCAAGATCAAGAGTTGAGAGGGATATTAGAGATCCAGCCCCCTCGAGTTACAAATGAACCTGAGGGGGCAGCTAGGTGGCACAGTGGATAAAGCACCAGCCCTGGATTTAGGAGTTCAAATCTGGCCTCAGACACTTGACACTTATTAGCTGTGTGACCCTAGGCAAGTCACTTAACCCCCACTGCCTTGCAAAAAAACAAAAACAAAAACAAAACAAATTAACCTGAGGCTGAGAAAGGTTTAGGGACTTATTCAGTTATACAGCTGAGGAGCAAAAAGAAGGACTCAAGTCGGGGGCAGCTAGGTGGCACAATGGATAAGGCACTAGCCTTGGATTCAGGAGGACCTGAGTTCAAACCCAGCCTCAGACACTTACTAGCTGTGTGACCCTGGGCAGGTCACTGAAACCCCATTGCCCTGCAAAAAAAAAAAAAAAAAAAAAAGGACTCAAGTCCAGGTTTTCTGACTCCATACACTGTCTGTCCATCATTTATCTACTTATTTATTTATTTGTCTGTTTTTTTTTAATTTTTGAGGCAATTGGGGTTAAGTGACTTGTCCAGGGTCACACAGCTAGTAAGTGTCTGAGGCTAGATTATGAACTCATGACTCCAGGGTCCATTCTCTCTATCCATTGTGCCACTTAGCTACCCCCATCCAAAGCCCCCCCCTTTTTTTTAAGTGAAAATAATGTTTTAATCTGTATCTAGATCCATAGTTCTTTTTCTGGATGTGGAGAGCATTTTCCATCATGAGTCTTTTGGCATTGTCTTGGATCATTGTATTGTTGAGAAGAGATATGTCTATCACAGTTGATCATCATACAATGTTGCTGTTACTGTGTACAATGTTCTCCTGGTTCTGCTCATTTCACATAGCATTAATTCATGTAAGTAGTTCCAGATATTTTTGAAATCTGCCTGCTCATCATTTCTTACAGCACAAGAGTGTTCCATTATATTCATATACCAGAACTTATTTAGCCATTTCCCAATTGATGGGCATCCCCTCAATTTCTAATTCTTTGCCACCACAAAAAGAGCAGCTATAAATATTTTTGTACATGTGGGTCCTTTTCCCTTTTTATGATTTCTTTGGGATATAGAACCAGTTGTGATATTGCTGGATCAAAGGGTATCATCCAAAGCCCTTTAACCTGCCCCTGTCTACATCTCAAGAGGAGAGAAGAGGAAGCTTGCTCCTGGACTTTACATTCAGACAAAGCAGAGTGAGGGGAGCCCACATTGAATCAGAAGATATGGAGGTTAGACAAGGTTATAAAGACTTATAGCATGACCAGAGCATTACCTTCATGCAATGGAAGATCAGAACCCCTTGAGAAACTTTAAGTGGGAGATACATAGGCAGATGGATGATAGACATCTTCACACCTGTGAACTCCACAGGATGATTAAATATAGCATTTCCTCTCGAGCTGTGGTATTCGTGGACATCAGCTGTTTGGGGTGGGGGTAGGAGGGATATTGCCTAGAGATGGATAGCAGGATATTTGGGGCTGCCTGTCATCTGGCCTCGGGCAGGGGCAGGACTGAGGGACAAATTGCTGACATTGCTGGGTCTCCCCCAGGCCACCCCCATGTTTGCTCTTTTACAATTCTCCTGTATGGTGGTTAGTATTCTCTAAATAGTAGTAATAGCTCACTTCTTCTCATACAGTTGCCTAAAGGGGGTGGGGGGAGTCTGGTGAAGCCTATATGTTTTTAAATACATATACAAATACCAAGGAGACCAATTATATTGAAATACAGTTATCAAAATATTTTAAAAACAAGTTCATAGGGGCAGCTAGGTGGTGCAGTGGATAGAGCACTGGCCCTGGAGTCAGGAGGACCTGAGTTCAAATCCAGCCTCAGACACTTGACACTTACTAGCTGTGTGATCCTGGGCAAGTCACTTAACCCCAATTGCCTCACCAAGAAAAAACCCCCCAAAACAAACAAATAAACAAAAAAAACAAGTTCATGGATGCCAGGTTAAGGATCCCGCATGTAGTGGAATGAGAAATAGATTTGGAGGCCAAAGAATTGGCTTCAAATCCTTAATCTTCTGTTTCCTAGCTGTGTGACCCTGGGTAAGTCATTATACTTCCCTGTGCTTCAGTTTTGTCATCTATAAAGTGGTGATAATATTTGTACTATCTATTTCAACAGGGTTGTGAGGGAAGATCTTAGTAAATGTTTTAAGGTTGTATATGAATATGAGTTTTTATTTCTCTTTTTATAAGGTCTGGAAGACAGAGGAGGGAGCTGGGAGACAGGGAGATGAAAGCCTGTGAGAGATGGAGAAGCAGAACAGGGATCCAAAAGTAGAAGGAGGTTGATTTGGTAGGAAGGGAGTGTCCAAGGAGATGAGGGTGCACCACCCACCCTCTCCCTAATTTGCTCCAGTGGCTGTGAGCCTTCCCACCCCTTATCTCCTGCTCTTTGCATGTGGAGGAGTGAATTTCCCTCCCTGCTTCACTGGAGCCTTTGTCAGATATGCTGAGATGCCTGTAGGTCTGCCCCCAGTAGGGGAGAGAATAGGCCCCTTTGTCTGGCCCCCAGCAGTGTGACACAGCCCTATAGGTCACCACCACCCTCCCAAAGACTTCCAAAAATGCTCAGCCTCTCAGAGCCTACGGGGGTGGAGAAGGCTCCCCAGTGTAGGACCCAGGCACATGCTAGTTCCTCAGTCCTCATTCAAGACACCATTCACTCCATGGGTGGAATGTCATTTCTGGGATCGAACCTTCATACTGTAGGCTACAGTGGCAGCTGGTCTCTGAGGGGCTTTAGCATAGGGGTGGCCGAGAGTAAGGATGGAGTTCAAATGGGGAAAGGGTATTGAAAAAGGGAAGAGGTGGGCAGCTAGGTGGCACAGTGGATAAAGCACTGGCCCTGGATTCAAGAGGACCTGAGTTCAAATCTGGCCTCAGACATTTGACACTTACTAGTTGTGTGACCCTGGGCAAGTCACTAAACCCTCATTGCCTGCGCCAAAGAGAGAGAGAGAGAGAAAGGTATGAAGAAACATTTCATGGGAATTTGCCTATAGCTAAAAAAAACCCCTCCATGTTGGCCTGAATTGAGAAAGGAAAAGAATCATTGAATGTCAGAACTGGAAGGAATCTTATCATTCAAATGCCTCTTTTGACAGATCAGAGAACTGAGACTCAGAGAAAGCAAATGACTTTCCCAAGGTAACACAGCAAATTCACAGAGGAGTTGAAACTTGAACCCAGATTTTCTGATTCTAAATCTGTTAAACTTTCCATTTCTCCACTCAACCTCTCAAAAATTATCAGGGAGGATCTAGGCTGGAGGAGAGAAAAAGACAGAAGAAAGAAGGAGGAAAAGAGAGGGAGAGAGGAAAGCAGGAGACAGAGACAAAGAGAAAGAGAAAAAAGTACGAGGGAGTGGGAAGGAGATGTCTATTCTGGGTCTTTAAAAGTCCACTGTTCATGATTCCTGGAAAATGGAAGATATCAGAAAGAGAAGGGGGAGGGGGAGGGGGAAGAGGAATGAGGCAGGGAGGAAATCGAGCAGAACAGTAGGGAAAGAGAAAGAGGAGCCTGAGCTCTGGGGCTTTGTTACTCCTTTCTCTGCCTCCCCTCCAATTCCCCCCACCCCGACATACACAGGGCCAGGGGCACAGGTCTAATGAGACACCAGGTCTGAGGAGCCTGGGGGCCTAGTATAAATCCCAATGTAAAAATCCCCTAGTAAAATCCTCCCGAGGGGGGCCTCCCAAGGAGGCCCCTCTGTAACCACAGAGCCCTGGCTTCCTGCATCTATCTGGGAGGAGAATGGGGAGTGTGGTGACACAGAGAGACACGATGGCGAAGGTGGGAGGGGAGGGGGGTTCCTCGAGAGAGGCCTGGCTGGCATTTGATGGGGTTTATTTCTGGAGCCAAGGCTGAGTCATAGGAGAGTAGGATGGGCCAGGCTGGGGAATGGAGAAGGGGGCTGGAACCTCAGGAGGGAAGACTGAAGTGAGAAGAGACAGGGTCTGGAGCTAAGAGGATCTGAAGGTGGCTTCTGTGGAGGCAGGAAGCAATGAAGGGAAGGAAGCCTTAAATGAAGAATAGATGATGAAGTCTCTGAGACTGGGAACACAAAGCATCACATGAGGAGCCAAGAAATCTGGGGACCAGGGAGGACTCTGCCACCAATAATTGTGTGATCTTGGTCGAGTCACTTGCCTCGGTCTGTTAAACAAGGTTGTTCTAAGAGGCTCTGACCTTCTACACTTCTGTGAGGTCAGCCTCCCTTGTGAAGCTCACTAGGGTGGGGGAAAGAGGCCTTCTCAAACAGAGATCTCTATAGGATGGAAGCAGGGAGGGCTGCTTAGTTTGGACAGTTCTCAGTTAGGGCACTGAATTTACCTTGGCTTCTTTTTCCTCATTATCTTTTTTTTTTTTTTTTTTGGCAGGGCAATGGGGATTAAGTGACTTGCCCAGGGTCACACAGCTAGTAAGTGTCAAGTGTCTGAGGCCGGATTTGAACTCAGGTCCTCCTGAATCCAGGGCCGGTGCTTATTCTACTGCACCACCTAGCCGCCCCACCTAGCCGCCCCACCTTGGCTTCTTTTTGCCGGATGCTGGAGCCCTTGTCACAGACTCCAAGGAATTTCCTGTCCAAGCAGTTTCAGGTCATCCTGTCCTTTTCACAGTCAACTTTGGGTATTTCGTCCTTTTTAGGAGCAAAGGATTTAGAGCTAAAAAGGGGCTTCAGAGGTCACTAAGTCCAACCCCCTCATTTTACAGAGGAAGAAACTGAGGTCTGGAGAGGGTAAGTGATTTATCCAGGGTCACACAGCTAGTTTGTGTCTGAGGTGGGATCTGAATCCAGGTCTTATTGACTCCATGTCCAGTGGCCTACCTACTATACTACACTAACCAAGAGACAGCTAGGTGGTATAGTGAATGGAGCTGGACCTGGAGTTGGGAAGAACTATTAAAATTCAGCCGCAGACACTTACTAGCTGTGTGACCCAGAGCAAGTAACTTAATCCTTTTTTTGGCCTGTTTCCTCAACTGTAAAATGGAGATAATAATAATAATATCTACCTCCCAGGGTGGTTGTGAGGATCAAATGAGATGAGATCATATTTTTAAAGTACATAGCACAGTGCCTGGCACATAGTAGGTACTTAATAAATTCTTGTTTCCTTCCTTCCTTCCTTCCTTTCTTCCTTCCTTCCTTCCTTCCTTCCTTCCTTCCTTCCTTCCTTCCTTCCTTGCTGCCTGCCTGCTTTTCTTCTGTCCTGCCTTTCTGAGGTCATCTAGGTGGTAGGGGGAAGGACCACATGGGCAGTTAGGTGGTACAGTGAATAGAGCTGGGCCTGGAATCAGGAAAACCCAAGTTCAAATTTGGCCTCAGATACTTACTAGATGTGTGACTCTGAGCAAGTCACTTAACCCTGTTTGCCTCAGTTTCCTTATCTGTCCAAGAGCTGGAGAAGGAAATCGCAAACCACTCCAGTATCTTTGCCAAGAAACACCCCATTTATCCAAATGGGATCAGGAAGAGTAGGACACGACTAATTGACTAAACAATAACAAGGAAGAACCACACAATCAAAGCTATATCCTCTGACTTCCCATCCACTGCTCCTTCCTATTGTGAAAAAATTATTAATAATAGGGTGTTTGGGGGACTCAGAGACCCCCCCCCCCAACACACACAGGCACTCTGGCTGGTTTTGCAGGGCCAGCCCAGAGTCAGAAGAATTTCAAAGAAAATGTAGATCAACCTTCCTGACTAACTAAAGGAAATTAAGTAACCTAAGACCACCCTCAAGTCATGTCAATCAATGGACTTGAATGTTACCAGCCAATTAGCTTGGATCAAAGTGGAGTGATCCACCTCTACCTGAGACAGGTTAAAAACCCTGGAGAGGAGGGCAGCTAGGTGGTGCAGTGGATAAAGCGCCAGCCCTGGATTCGGGAGTACCTGAGTTTAAATCTGGCCTCAGACACTTGACACTTACTAGCTGTGTGACCCTGGGCAAGTCACTTAACCCCCACTGCCCCACAAAAACCAAAAAAACCCTGGAGAGGGGTCTCTCCCTCTCTTGGCACGCTCTTCTCTCTCCTATGCTGCTCTCTCTCCTCTCTCCTAGGTATATAGGACTTCTGATCTTTCAGAGCCATGTGCTCTCTCTTTACTAATATTTAATATGCTTCAATAAATGCTTTATGCCCAAAATTGGTGCAGTAGCCTCTAATTTCTAAGTAACAAATACATTATAAACCCCAGCTAATTTTCCCTAACACTTGAGACAATTATAGGGCCACCCCATAAATTTTTAATCGCCACACTATATACCACATTGCCTATTCTTCCAATCTCCCCAAAAACAGATACATTCATCCTAGTGGGGGCTGTTGCCCTGGGACCTTCCTTCCCTGGTATTCATATAAGAAGAAGCTTGGCATAGTAGAAAATTACCAGTTTGGGATCAAAGGACCTAAATTTAAATCTTCACGTGAATGACCTTGAGCAAGTCACTTGACCTTTGTAGAGCTTGGTTTTCTCTTTTGTTGACTACATAATTTCCAAGGTCCCTTTCAGCTCAGATCCTATTGGCAGGAATGTGCTAGAGCCAGCTCTAACCAGCTCTGGGAGCCAAGTGTTAAATTTCTAGCATGAGCATTTATACCTCAGAAATCAGCAAATGCTATAAATCAGAACTTGGCTTATTGTTTTGTTGATCATCTTGACTTTTAAAAAGTGATTGAGAAATGTAAATAATGCAGATTAAACATAAAAATGAATCATGGTACTTTTATTTCTTTTTTTTTTTATTTTGTTTTTTTGCAGGGCAATGAGAATTAAGTGACTTGCCTAAGGGTCACACAGCTAGTAAGTATCAAGTGTCTGAGGTCGAATTTGAACTCAGGTCCTCCTTAATCCAGGGCCATTGTGCCACCTAGCTGCCCCTTCTTTATTTATTTTTGAGAGCTGGTTGTTAAACATTTAGCCCATGCTGATGCATAAGTTCACAGGCCAGAATGGTATGCTAGTCCAACAGCACCTGGGTCTTCTAGTCCACCTATACCTCAGCCCCAAGGGATCTGTTTCTCTTCTCCAGAGTTCCTCAGCATATCCTGCACTGATATCCCTCCATCCTTCCCACTGCATGGGGTCATGGCTTCCTGTAAGCCTAACTTCAGAATGATGCAGTGAGTAGACAAATGTTTGGAGATTTGGAATAAGGATTGAACTGGATTGAAATCCTGACTCATTTACCAGCAGTCCCCGCCTCAACAAGTCATAGGATTTAGAGGTAGAAGAACTCTTAGAGGTTATCCATAATCAAGCATCCATTTAAAGGAAACAGAGACCCAGAGAGAAGTGACTTGGCCAAGGTCACACAGGTAATAAGTAGTCCCTTCTGAGTCCCTTCTCTCCAAGTTTCAGTTTCCTCATCTGTTAAATGAGGCTAACAGGACTTACACTACTGAGCCGCAAAGTGTGAGTTAGGACAATGAGAATGCTGTTGATCTCCCCTCCTGTTGTTCCGACTTGCCTTCTACAGGGCAGCTAAGTGCTGCAGTAGATAGAGTACCAGGCCGGGAGTCAGGAAGACTTGGGTTCAAATCCAGCCTCTGACATTTACTAGCTGTGTGATCTTGGGCAAGTCACTTCACCCTGTTTGCCTCAGTTTCCTCATCTGTCAAATGATCTGGAGAAGGAAATGGCAAAACACTCCTGTCTCTGTGCCAAGAAAACTCCAAATGGGGACATGAAGGGTCAGACATGACACAACAACAACCCCTTTCTACTGTGGAACCTCGAGGAGGTGGGGTTGTCATCCTCCCCTAAGAGAAATACAACAGGAATGGGAGACCAAGTCAGGAGGACACTCAGGAGTCTTGTTCTATAGCCCAAAGCACTTGGTGGGTCTGGTTTTCTGTCCTTTTCTTTGGGCGGCTCTTCAGGGCTGGGGAGCATATGTGGGGGGGGGCAGGGAACACATTCCAGCTGTAATTAAATCACATACTTCCCTTCTGGGGGCTGACAAAGAAAGATGACAGCAGGAGGCCGTGCAAGAGCAACAGTTGATTCCCCAGGGAGTGGCCTGCAGGGGGGCAGGGCAGGGCAGGGCAGGGCAGGGGAGAAGGGCCTGTTAGGGTCCAGAGAGAAGAAAAGAAGACTGGGCAGCAATGATGACTGGGCTTCGAGGCTCCAAAGGGGGAGGAAAACAGAGGAAGGGAAGGGGGAAGCTGAGTGGAAAGAGAGGGGAGTAGAGTTCCATCTCTACATCGAGCAGAACAAGAAACTTCAGTGGGAGGGCTTAGGGTTAGACCGAAGACAGGACCTCCCGAGAAGGAACCAGCTACGAGGGGACCCTCCCCCTCCAAACAAAGGGGCTAGAGGCCAGCCAAGCAGAAGCCGGACAGCTGGGGTGGCCCCTTTAAGAGGCCAAATTCCCTTTTGCTTGGCTGGGACCCAGGTCACCAAAGCTTTTGTTTCCTCTGAGCTGGTTGGGGCAAGGGGGGGCGGGGAGATGTCTCACAAAAGCTTCAGGGCCCTGACCTCACCCTCTGGCGCCTCTGCTTGCTGAGCCTTATAAGGAAATCCCCCGCCTTGGTCTCCCCCCACCCCAAGAGGCTAAATCTGTCCTGGAAGAAGCTCTGAGAATAGCGACCCACTTGCCCTTGGCCTGTTCTACCCTCCCCTTTCCAGGGTCTCATCCCACGAAGTCTTAACCATTGTCTAATTAGCATCCTTCTTACTTTAAATACTCTCTGTCTTTCTCTCTGTTTCTCTGTTTGTTTCTCTCTCTCCCTTTGTCTCTCTCTCTCTCTCTCTCTCTCTCTGTTTTTATCAGTCTTTACCTCTCTGTTTCTGTCTCTCTTTGTCTCTGTCTGTCTGTCTGTCCCTGTCTCTCTGTCTCTGTCTCTCTGTCTGTTTCTCGATCTCTCTGTTTTTATCAGTCTCTACCTCTCTGTCTCTGTCTCTCTGTGTTTCTATCTGTCTGTCTCTCTGTCCCTGTCTCTCTGTCTCTGCCCCTCCCCCATAACACCCGCACACATAATAATAATAGAGTTGGTCTTCCTGGCTCTTAAGGCCTGAATAGGAGCATTGAGTCGGAAAGTTTCTGAGAGGTCTGCCTAGGTTTGCTTTATGAAAAAACTTCGTAAGCACTAGAGCTGTCCCAAAGTAGGGTGGGCTCCCTGAAGGGAGGTCATGATTGAGGTTTTCAGTAAAGTCTAGGTGACTGACTGCCTATTGAGTGTTGAGGATGGTTCTCTGACACACTGACATCCCTTCGAACTTGGATGTCCCCTGACTCCGTGATCTGGCTCTTTCCCAACAAACAGCTCTGTGAGTTAGGCAGTAACAGAGTTATTTAATCCCAATTTTACAAAGGAGGAGACAGGCTCAGAGACATCTCTGTGCCTGGTTCATAGTAACTGTTTAATAAGTGCTTATTTATTGATTGATTGATTGCTGGGTAATGGGGGTTAAGTGACTTGCCCAGGGTCACAGCTATAGTAAGTGTCAAGTGTCTGAGTCTGGATTTGAACTCAGGTCCTCCTGAATCCAGGGCCGGTGCTTTATCCACTGTGCCACCTAGCTGCCCACCCCCGGGCTTAAAGATTTTTGAAGGGGGTTCTTAACTATTTGCCAACCCGGGTTTTTTTTCCTTTTTTTTTTTGGCAGGGCAATGAGGGTTAAGTGACTTGCCCAGGGTCACACAGCTATAGTAAGTGTCAAGTGTCTGAGGCCGGATTTGAACTCAGGTCATTCTGAGTCCTGGGCCAGTGCTCTATCCACTGTGCCATGTAGCTGCCCCCTAACTTGGGTTTTTTTAATTGAAATAAGTTCAGGGCAGCTAGGTGGCGTAGTGGATAGAGCACTGGCCCTGGATTCAGGAGGACCTGAGTTTAAATCCAGCCTCAGACCCTTGACATTTACTAGCTATGTGACCTTGGACAAGTCACTTAACCCCAACTGCCTCACCAAAAAAAAGAAAGAAAGAAAGAAAAATGAAATAAGTTCATGAACTTGTTTATTAAAAATATATTGATAACTGTATTTCAATAGAATTGTTTTCCTTTGTAATCCTTTGTTTTCTTTTCATGCATTTTAAAACCTTATTCTGAGATGGGCCACACAGGCTTCACCACACCGCCCAAGGGGTTAAGGAAACACACAAAAAAGATTAAAAACCCTTGCTTCTAATGCAAACCTCTCATTTTCCAGAGGGGGGAATACTGAAGTCTGGAGACAAGAGCAACTGGTCAAATGTCATATAGCTAACAAACACTTGTCATCCTTTGACTCCAAGGTCATTGTTCTTTTTCCTATACCACATTTGCTGTAATTTATATCACAACCAGGGAAGTCCTCATCCATCCATCCATCCATCCATCCATCCATCCATCCATCCATCCATCCATCCATTCATTCATTCATTCAACAAACATTTACTGAGTACCAACCGTCTACAGAGCACTGTAAGGAATATAAAAGGGAATAAAACAATATTTTCATGGGGCTCGAAATTTAATAAGAATCAGTCAACAGTTACCTTGAAACTTCCCTGACACCTGGAGCATGCCACCACCCCCTGCAGCCTGCTGACCTCCAAATTTCCCTCTGATCCTTGCCCCCTGATCCCATTAGTGAGTTCCTTCTGGAATCTTCATTCTTCTCCAGGTCTTGATCTCTACTTGCTGGACTTCAAAACCAGGTCTCCATTCTTGGAACCTTCATCCTTCTCTCTCCTATTTTTAGCTTCTTTTTTATTAATGCTGTCTCCCCCCCTTCTCCCCCCCCCATTAGAATGTAAGCTCCCTGAGGCCTGGGACTGTCTTTCTTCTTGCCTATATTTGTATCTCAAATGCTAAATACAGTGCTTGGCACATAAGAAGTATCTAACAAATGCTGCTTTCCTTCTCATGATTAGAAGACTAAGCCAAGATTAAAAATAAAATCTATCGATTCTTTTTTTTTTTTTTTTGGTGAGGCAATGAGGGTTAAGTGACTTGCCCAGGGTCACACAGCTAGTAAGTGTCAAGTGTCTGAGGCTGGATTTTAACTTAGGTCCTCCTGACTCCAGGGCCAGTGCTCTATCCACTGTGCCATCTAGCTGCCCCTAAAGCTATTGATTCTAATACACACACACACACACACACACACACACACAAGAATCAGTAGACAGAACTCACTAATCCCCATCCCTCCCACTGTTTGAGAGGATCAACCCAGCAATACCTCATTTCTCTTGTAGGGGATATGAGCAGCTGTCTGCCCTCAGACATAGAGATGCATAGGCAAAGGGACAGACGGTTCGGCTGCATTGTCCCGATGCCCTTGTACCCTTGCTGTCCTTAGCACTTGGGTGGCGTAATGTCCCCAACCCACAAATGCCAGGAGAGGGGAGCATGATGCACAGGGTGCCTCTGTCTTTGAGGAGGGAGTTGACGCAGCTCTGCCCGGATGTCCAAAGGCCTAACAGATGGGGTGTGATCAGAAGGGACCTTGTTAGATTCTGGGGAAGGAAGGGACACTCCCAAGGCCTAGAGCTGGTTTAAGGGGAGAGGCTGGAATCTTGGATCCCAGGGACCACAGAGGAGAAAGAGGACACAGAGGGACAGAGATAGACAAACAGAGGCAAAAAGGTCGAGACAAAGAGAAAGATACTGGGACTAAGACAAGAGAAGACAATTCAATTCAACAAATGCTTATTAAGTCCCTAGGCACTAGGGTTGTAAAGATTAAAAACAGCATAGTCCATTGAGTCCCTTGTTCTGTTCCTGAGAGGCCTAGGCTTTTCTGTAAGTGTCAGGGCCCATCAGCCATACGGCCAGGGCAGTATCACAGAAGCATAACACAAGGCAGCAAAGAAGAGAGCTCTATAAAGTGTTCTGGGAAAATCTGAGAAGGGAGGGATTACTTTTCACTGGAAAGATCTGGGAAGACTTGAAGGAGGAAGGTGGCACCTGACCTGGGCATTGAAAAAAAGGGAAGGGTTTTAGCAGGCAGAGATGTGAGGGAGTGCATTCCAGGAATGGGGAAAGCCTCAGCTAATGCATGGAGGTGGGAGATGCCCATATGAAAAAGGGGAACAGCTGGTCCAGTTGGTCTGGAATGTAGAGTGTGTGATGGTAGATTACTAATGTAAAGCAAGGCTGCAAAGATTAGGTTGGAGTCAGATTGTGGAGGGCATTAAATGTCAGGTGAAGAAATTAGTGTTTTATCCTCTAGGCAATAGGATAAAAATGAAGGCTTTTGAGCAGGGGGACTTATTTTTGGCAGCTGTGTGAAGGAAGGCCTGGAGAGCAGGAAAGAATGGAGACAGACCCTTTAGGAATCTATTACAACAGTATCCCAGATGAGAGGTGATGGAGAGCTGAGCTGGGGGTGAAATTGTTATTTGACCCTGGTTATATAGGTATGTAAAATGGGTATACGTAACCTTTTTTTTTTTTTTAGTGAGGCAATTGGGGTTAAGTGACTTGCCCAGGGTCACACAGCTAGTAAGTGTTAAGTGTCTGAGGCTGGATTTGAACTCAGGTCCTCCTGACTCCAGGGCCGGTGCTCTATCCACTGTGCCACCTAGCTGCCCCTTATACATAACCTTTTACTATGGCCAGATGCTTTTCAATGACCCTGTTCAGTTCTATGACCCCATATGGGGTAGTGACCCACAGTTTAAGAAGCTTTGGTTTATGTATATAGTGTAGGCACAACAAAAAACAACCAAAAAAACCCAGACAATCAATTAGATGTGGGATAAGAGGGAGAAAGAAAATTCCAAGATGACCAAAGTTTTTAGTCTGGGTGAATTTAGGAGAGTTTCAAAGCAGCTAAATGCTACAGTGGATAGAGTATCAGCTATGAAGTCAGGTAGACTCGTCTTCCTGAATTCAAATCTGGCCTCACTTACTAGCTGTGTGACCTTGGGCAAGTCACTTCACCTTGTTTACCTCAGTTTCCTCATCTATAAAATGAGCCGGAGAAGGAAATGGCAAACCACTCTAATATTTTTGCCAAGAAAACCCCAAATGGGGTCACAGAGAGTCAAACACAACTGAAAATGACTGAACTACAAATCAAAGATAGAAATTGAGAAGCTGAGGGAAGGGGGAATGGGTTTAGGTGGTGTACTGATGACTTCAGTTTTGAACCTGTTGTTTAAATTGCTGATGGGACATCCAAGCCATGTCTGAGGAGGGTTGGAGATTCTGAGCTAAAGATCGATGGTGGGGGCTAGGGCTAGATGTGAAGATTTGTATAGATCTGTGTAGAGATGGTAATTGAACCCTTGGTAGGGGATGAGATTGTGAAGGAAATAGAGAGGAAGAGAGTAAGACAGACAGACAGACAGAGGGAGATGGAAACAGAGGGAGAAAGAGACAGAGATAGAAGCAGAGATACAAAGACCAAAACAGTGGTGGGAAACAAAATGATAGCGATAAAGGGAGAGAGGGATGAAGCCAAAAAGTCAGAAACAGAGGTAGAAACAAACCAAAATAGTAAGAAATAGAGACAGATACTTGAAGATCCACGAGAAGAGGGACCACACGCTTCTCAATTCTCTATGTAATTACCCTAGCCCCTAGCATGGTGCCCTGCACACTTAACAAATGCTTTTAGAGGGAATGAAAAGAGATTGTGGTGTATAGAAACAGATCAATCTCCAAATTCCCACCTCTTCCCCTACTTCCCCCCCACATATCCCCTAAAGCGTGGAGGAGATTGTTCTTGCTGTGCCCAGGGGCCAGCGAGGGGAGCAGGGAGTGAAAGTAGGGGAGGGCTTCTCCCCCGGGGGACCAGGACTGCCATGAGACTAGGATGAGAGAGAATGATTTCACCAGGGAAGGCCCCCAGGGACAATAGCCTCTCCCTCCCAGCCAGACCTCAGATCTCCCTAGGAAGGGTGTGTTGCGTCTCTCTCAGAGACATCTCTGAATAGAACATATTTATTCAGTGTTCTTTGGGGAGGCAGAGCCTGGGGCTGTCACCCACCCGCCCTACCCCCTCCTCCCACACACCATCCCCACAGCTGAGAGATATTTAAAGGCCTCCTCCCCCCACCCCCACCCCACCTCTTATGCCTCCGTAGGTCTTCCTATCCTAGGGTGCAAAGCTGAGAAATTGCTTCTATTTGGGGACTGTGACTTCAAGGTCTCTTGGACCCTTCCTTATTCCGGAAGCGCCTGTTCCTGTCCATCCCCCAGCAGGCCCCACCCCTGACCCAGGGGCTTCTTCTCTGAGTCTCTAATGAGATCATTAGATTTAGAGCCAAATGAACCATAAAGGTCATCCAGTCCACCCCCCTTCTTGGGGAAACTGAGGCCTAGAGGAGTTATGAAGTGCCTAAGGTCATGAAGATATAAGTGGGGGAGCTGGTACACAAGCTGAATCCGTCTGACTCCAAATCCCACCATTCTTCCTGCAATACTGTGGGATGGTTCCCATACTCCAGGCTAGGAAGTCCTTCTTGCCTTCTAACCTCCATCCCAATCACAGCATAAAAACTTACCTCCCACCCACCGTGGCTTCAACCTGGTCCTTCCCCTAAAACCTGGAAATCTCCCCTCCTCGAACCCTTTACTGCCCCTGCTCTCTGGTGCTTTCTCTCCAGAGCTTGACCCCTCCTCTCATTTTTTAAACCTTGGGGATCATCAGCTCCAACCCACAGTTTCCAGAGGAGGAAATCTTGAGGCCCAGAACAAGAAGGCTCCTTGTGCAGATTCACACAAGTAGTAGCAGAGCTAGGATTCAAATCCCCCTTTAACAGCTGAGGAAACTGAGGCCCAGAAAGATCAAGCAGCACCTTACCAGCTAGTAACAGGACTAGAACAAGAATCCAGGCTCACTGCTTCCCCACTTTAATTGTTGTTTGTTTTTTTTTTTTTGGTGAGGCAATTGGGGTTAAGTGACTTGCCTAGGGTCACACAGCTAGTTAAGTGTTAAGTGTCTGAGGCGGGATTTGAACTCAGGTCCTCCTGAATCCAGGGCCAGTGCTCTATCCACTGCACCACCTAGCTGCCCCCCACTTTAATTGTTTAATAATTATTGAATTATTGAAGTTATTTAACACTTTCCTCCATACAGTCCTGGGTAGTCCATGCATCTTCCCCATTTTTGAGAAAGCTGAGGCCAGGCCTAGTGAGGTAGCTTAATCCCACCAATAAGTGGCAGAACAGAGACTGGAACCTAGATCTCCTGACTAAATCTAGGTAACTTTCCATGATCCAAGGGCTGCAGCTACACAAAGCTTCCTCCCTCACCCCTCCCTGACCTCAGCTGGGTACGGAGGATGTTGGAGGCCCGGCTGAAACAACTGTTTGTATTTCAGAGCTGGGGGCTTATTATCTGGGCTGGGCCAGAGTGGGCCTGTGGGGAGATAGGAAGGGGGTGAGCTCCCTTTGCTTTGGCTCTTTAGTCTAATCACTATAATTGGGTAGCAGTGGGAAGAGATGATGATTATTTTGGGCCTCTCCTGGTGCCCCTCATCAAGGAAGCTGATGTCACTGGCGCCCCACCTCGACCCACTGGCCTCTCACGTCTGATTGCCTGGGCTGAGCGGCCCACCGTCCCTGGGCCGCTCTCCCCAGACCTCCCACATTCAATCTCTGCTCCACCCTACTCTGCCACTCTCTCCTGCTGAAACCCATCACCCCTACATTCCCCAGCCTATGTGCTCCACTCTCCATTTCCTTTCTCTCCTTCTACCCCTTCTCCCAGATTCACACTCCCTTCTTCTAGGAAAATTTCCTGGACTATACATACATCCTCTGCCTCCCATAACTTCTTAGGGGTATTTAGAGAGTTCCCACCAGCTGTGTCTCTGTCCTGTCTCCCAATGAAACTGGGATCTTGGGGGTAGATTTAAAATAGATAAGGCCTAGTAAGAACATGATCATGAGGTTCCCCTTCCACTGAGGACCTGCGCTATCCATGCTCAGTGGATGTGAGCTGAGATCATTTATTCCAACCTCTTTATTTTATAGCTAGGGAAACTGAGACCCAGCGATCGTTTCACTATACTGCATTTCCTTTCATCTCCATAATGCAACCGGATGTAAAATGCCTTTTCTGACCCTCAAACCTGGAGACCCAGAGACTACACCCCCTTTGGCCATAAAGTTAATCTACCTCTGCCTGGGGGGAAAGGGGGGAGAGAAGGCTGGTTCCCAGCCTCACCCCCAGCCCGACTAGACTCCTTTCTCCTCTCCCAGAATGGTTGTCCCCCCACCTCCTTTAAATTAGCCCCTAGGCCTTTCAGCCAACCTCTAAATCGAACCAAGAACCCCACCCAAGGTAGGAATTGGAGGGGGGCAGAAAAGTCAGGACACAATGATGGGAGTTCTGGTGGCTGTGATCTCTTTATTCACAAAACCAGCCTAGATACCATGGGGGCAGAGGAGCTAAGGATTCAGGCTGAGCATATGAGAGTGCTTGGTGGTCCCTCCTTTCATATGGGTTAGCAACCACGGGACATCCCCCACCCCCACCCACCCCCCTTCCAGATTGTGCAGAGGCAGAGCCATAACCACTGTCACTACTAGCTCCAAAAAGTTAGCACTCTATCCCCTAACTTCCCACCCACTCCCCATGCCTCTTCTACTTCCACTGCACCCAAAGTAGAGAACTCTCCTCATCACCGCTCTTTGAGAAAGAGCTTTTGGGGAGTGAGGGGATAACCACAGTGAGAACCCCAGAGAGCTCTGTGGTGATGGAGATCTGGTCTAAATCTCCAAGAGGAGAGGGAAGAAAGTACTCCTATACCATTTTTCCAAGGGAGGGAGGAAGGAACTGAATTGCTTTTTTTTTTTCCCCACAGCCTCCATTCTGGGGAAACCCTATTTCTCCAACCCACCTCCTGACCCTAGGGGTCAAAACACTGGTTAGGTCATGAGTGGTGTCAAGACTAAGACTCCCAAGCTTGAGGGCAATGGGGGGGGGTTACCATTTCCTCTGTCCCTTGTCCCCTCCCCAGAGCTAGAAGAGAGAAGAGAGACCCCTTTCTACTCATCCCCTGAGGACCAGGAATCTCCATCCTCTTCCTTGCTCTGAGTGAACTTCAGGAATGGTCTCTGCTCCAGGATGAGGGGACCCCCACTCCATAGGGTCTGGGAGGAGAGCTCCTCCCCAGCGGCCTTCCCTTCCCCTCCCTCTCTCTCCAGGGCCCATAGCTTCCCCTGGCCTGCTTCCTCAAGCTTCCCCAACCCATTCAGTATTTCTCCCCTGATGTCATCTGGATGGTCCAGACTGGGACCCCCACCATTGAGGCTAGACCCAGACTTCCCGACACTTTCATCCACTCTGCAGGGTATCTCAATCAGGTCAGCATCTGAGGCTCGGTCCTCCTTATCCAAGGGGGTCAGGTCACTCACTCCTAAGAGCCTCTGATTGTGTGGCAGGGGTACCTCCAGCTCCTCCTCCAGGTCTGAGTCTCCCCTGTCTTCAGTTTGGTGAGAATGCTCTTCTTCAGAGTTGGATTGTATGTCGCTGTCCAGGGACTTTGGTCTGCCTGAGGGCTCTATCTCTTTCTCAACCTCCAGAACTGTGGGAGAAGGATTCTCTGCTCCCTCCGTCTCTCCAACATCTGAGGAGGCATCAGCATTTCTGTCCCCATCCTCCTTGAGTTCCTCTTCCTGATGGTAGCTCACTGGACTTCCCGAAGAGAGACCCAGCTTCCAATGCCTAATCCCCTCACCTCTCCCATCATTGTCGTCGTCATCGTCATCATCATTGTCACCGTCCTCTTCCTCCTCCCCACTTTCTTCTTCATCTGCAAATCCATCAGACTCTCCATCCCGATCCCAGGTGGGGGGATCTAGCACCAATTCTGAACCATGCCCCACAGTCTCCACTAGTTCTCCAGAACCTCCAGGTAAGAGGGAAGCATCAGCAGCAAGGTCCTCAAACTCTTCAGACACTTCAGAGTCGGAAGCCCCCTCCTCATCCTCCTCTCCCTCACTAACCTGAGCATTACTGGCCTCCGCATGCCTGGTTGGGGGGTTCCAGGCATCACCATTATGCTCCTCTTGAGGAGAGGGATGATCCTTTCCCATCATCCCCCAACTAGATGAGTCTGGGTCCCTAGAGTAAAGGCCCAAGGGTGTGGAGTCTGGAAGAGTCTCACTCAGATCATCCTCCTCACTTTCCTCCACGTCCTCTTGGAAGACTGCTGAGCTGTCTTGAACATCAACCTTCCCTATTTCCCTGACTGGTTCCTCACTGGCCCTTGTCTCCTCTGTTTTCCAGCTTTCCCATAATTCTTGGTGGCCCTCAGCCCTAAAAGGGGACACCAGGGGGTCTTTGGGAAGTGAGCTGGAGGTCTGTAGCATTTGCTCTGGGTCAACCTCAACTTGGGGGCTCTGGCTATTTTCAGAGGCACCTTCTTCTTTTGTTTCCTCTTGGGGTCCTTCCTGGCCCATGAGACCAGACTGAGTGGTAGTACCCTGGTCGTCAGCAGTAATGCCGATTGTGGTTTCTGCAGAGTGGGAGTCTGAAGAGGGTCTGGGGTCCTCCCCCGTTGCCAAAGACTTCCCCTGCTCTAGTTCCTTCAGTATCTCTGGGGCCTCCAACTTGGGATGAGTTCCATTCTCCATATGCACATTGTTAGGCTGCTGGTTCAGTTCATCTGTTTCCTGCACATCCTTTTTAGTCTGTCTCTCGATCTGCTCCCCTGAAACCTCTAAAATCACTTCCCTGTAGTGTGGCTCTGATGGCCCCTCTTCCCAATTCTCTGATTCTGATGCCTCCTTTCCCAGCTGTTCTTGGCTTCTTACCTCTTCTCCCTCTGATGACTTTAGTCCTGCACTGGATCCATCATCCCCTGCAGTTACACCATCATTTTCCCTGAAGGCTCCATCCTCCTCTAACATCTGCTCCATCACTGCTCCAAGTTCCAGTGACTCTACCTCCCTGAACTCCACCTGGGGGCCTTCGGTCATCCCCTCCTCAATTTTTTCCTTTGTTGGGAATCTCTGCTCTTCAGACTCCTGGCTCCCCATCTCCTCTTCTCCAGCATGCCAGGACTCACCAGGGCCACCATACTTCAGTCTTGTCTCCTCCACAACCTCCAAGTTCCCTTCAAGGCCACTTTGTTCTCCTGGTTTCTGCTTTGCACTTTCCTCGTGATCCTTTCCCACCTCACACAGGATTTTTTCCTCTTCCCCACTAGAGTGCTCCTGGTCCACCCTAGCCACATCCTCTGGTTTTGGGAGATCTAGCTTTTCCACTTCCAGAGACTGCAACATTTCCTCCTTCTCCTTCCTCTCCAAGTCTCCTTTTCCCTCTTCTGGAATCTCTTGGTTTTCTTCCATCTCCAAGTTACCTTCTTCCAGAGACCTTAATATCTCCTGCATTCCCTTTTCTGGCCAACCTACTATTTCTTTCATCTCCCCCCTCTGCTGGTTTCCTTCTGAAAAACACAGTGTCTCCTGGATTTCCTCTTTCAGAGCCTTCAATATCTCCTGCTTTTCTTCTTCTGGAGGTTCTAGTGTCTCCTGGTTGTCCTCCATCTCCAGGTCTTCTTCTGAAGAGCTCGATATCTCCTGGTTGTCTTCTGGAGATCCTAGAGTCTCTAGATTCTCCTTCCTCTCTGGGACTCCTTCTTCTAGAGAACTCACTTTTTCCTGTTTCTTCCCTTCTGGAAAACCTAGTGTCTCCTGATTCTCCTCTCTCTCCAGGCTGCCTTCTTTTGGAAAGCTCAATAACTCTTCATTCTCCTCTTCTAGAGACCTCAGTGTCTTTTGGATCTCCTTTTCTGAAGACTTCAGTATCTCTTGGTTCTCCTGCTCTGGAAAACTCAGTATTTCTTGGTTCCCATCATGTGGAAGATTCTCCTGGATGTCATCTGGAAGAACCTGCATCCCCTGGATCTCCTCACTTAGAAGAACCTGCATCTCCTGGAATTCCTCACTGGACAGCTTCTGGATCTCCTCACTGGACAGCTTCTGGATCTCCTCACTGGATAGCTTCTGGATCTCCTCACTAGACAGCTTCTGGATCTCCCCACCTGGCAAATCATGGATCTCCTGGATCTCCTCACCTGGAAGATTCTGGGTCTCCTGGAATTCCTCACTTGGAAGTTTCTGGGTCTCCTGGATCTCTTCACCTGGCAGATTCAGGGTCTTCTCCATCTCTCCACCCAGAATCCTGAGTGTCTCCTGAAACTTCTCATCTGAAATCTCAGGTGTTTTCTGGATCTCACCTGGCAGCCTCAGGGTTTCCTGGATCTCCTCCCTGTCTAGGACCCCTCCTTTTTGCCATGCCTCTCCTTCCAAATTCTTTGCTATTGTCTCTTTAGCTTCTTCTTCCTCCTCTGCCACCCCCTGGATTTCTTTTTCCTCCTTCTTTTGGTATTTACTAGGCTCTGGAGCTGAGGGCTGGGGACTAATGAAGCCACTGAGCTTCTCATTTTCTTCTTCCCCATCTTTGGCCTTCATGGGGTCAATGCTAGAGTCAGTTGCTAAGACAATTTTTCCATCCTCAGCTTGTTCCATTAGCTCATCTGGACAAGGAAAACTGGGGACCTGTTGTTCCTCAACCCCTGGCTCTTCAGGCCCCGGGCTACTCCCCACTCCAATGCCTACCTTTGCTTTGGCCCATGGGATCTTTGGAGCAGCCAGGTGCTCACTATCCTTTGGCTTGGGTCCATCAAAAGATGGTCCCTGGAGAAGGTAGGAGGGTGCCACCTGGGCTTGGACTTCCCTCCTAGTGCCTGAGTGGTGAGCATGGGAAATGGATGGGATGGGGGTGCTGGCCAAGGTGGGTGTCTGGGTTGGGAGGAATCCTTGACTCTTCAGAAATGTGGGTATTGGGGTCCTAAGTGTATCCACTACAGGAAGGAATGTGGGGCTCAGGACAGGAGGCCGGGGCCCTGGACGTCGGATCTCAGGTGTCACGGGAAGACACAACTCCATTTTAGGGTCTGAAAAGACAGAGGGGGTAGGGTCAGAGTCAGTATGTGAACTTTGTGAACACCCCCTTATCTACAAGATTCCTGCTGAATTTCTCCCCCTTTATCTCCACCACTACATTCCCGAACCCCTTTCCATCATCAAGATCTGGCCTCAAATTATCTTCCCTTGATTGAGGAGGACCCCTTTGAAGTGGAATTTATTCTCATATTTGGGTATCTATTGGGGCAAGAGGTCTAAGAGAGGCAAAACAAGTCTCATCATGTACCAGAAAGAGGAATAAGGGTTGGGTAAGGGTATCAGGATATCGAAGGAGCCTTCCCTTGATGGGTGGAGGGCTAAGGCAAGGGGGTAGATTAAGAGTCAGCCAGAGATATCATATTCTTACCAGGAAAGATGACAGTGGCCTTTGAGTCTACATTGGATGTATGCAACCGGGAACTCTCAGCCTCCAGGAGGGTTCTAGAAACAAAGGAAGAGGTCCTGGTTTACTCTAATTGCCTGATTAATTAAACCAATCCAGCCTGGAAAAATGACTGGTCAATTCCTTCCCCCTGACCAACATGACAGGAGCCATCTCATTTTCATTCGCAAAATGAGAAATCCAGACACAAACACATATCCACAGACTAAGGTTACAGTCCCACAGACCACAAACGTAGCAGTCACTCACTAGAGTACTTACGCACAGTTATACCATGATACAGAGTCACACGAGCCACATAGATACAAAGCTACCCAGCACAATCACATATGCATACACACGTTGCTTTGGAGACTGTGTGTCTCTCCCACTATGGAATCTATTCCCTCATGCCCATGACCTCATCCTCTCCCAGTGGGGATTGGGGGGGGGGCGCCGCTATTCTCATGCTAATCAGCTGCCATTGTCCTGACAGCCATCTGGAGGGTCTGAGAAGGGGGGCTTCCTTGGGGAAGCAGGAATTCTCAAGCCGTTCCCATGGGATGAGCTCCCCCCCTTTTGCCATGCAGAATGAAGGGGAGCTGTACTCACACAATAGCAAATGAATTCAGAATTCGAAACCCTTCTTCCCCATACCCCTACAAAGAACCCAAGTTATAACTCCTCAGGGCCTCCTTTCCTCTTTCCTCTCAGTGGTTTGATTGGGGGTCGAGACCCTTGTCTTGGTATCTCCAAGCACTCTGGATCTCAGGTCCCTTTAAAAGATAGGAATCATCATGTCTACCCCCCAACCCCCATCTCTGGGTAGAACATACCTCCTACCTACCTCCCACTATCACCAATGGAAAAAGGGAAGACAATGTCTTGCAAGTCAACTAAATAAACATTGTTGCATGCCTTTTCTCCCTGTCTCCAAGGAAGTAAAAGCCATGGACATTTCTCTTTCCCACCCCTGACCATAAAGAAGTTCTTCCTTCTGTCCAACCTTCATCCTTCTAACAACAAATTTCACTCCTCTCCAACCTTCTTTCCTCTGGCTCTTGACCACCCCCCCTCCCAATCCTTTTACTTTCATCCCTCTTTAATCCCTCCCATTTTCATTCTTTCCCTGCCCTTATCCCATCTCTCCCCATCTAGCATTGTGTCCCTGTGTCTTGTCGACCTAGTCCAGGATTCAGGACTTCCCTGGAGGCTTAGGATAGAGATGAGAAAGGAGATGGGCTTGTTAAGCCAACAGCTAAGCCTCCTCCCACCTTGCTGCATAGAAATAAGGTGGCAGGCTTAATGAAAACTAGGCAGTGGGCACTGGAAGATATCCTAGACATCAGTTCTTTGCCTCTTTGGAAGAACTCATCTGAAACTCAGGGCTGATGAAATAAGGGTGTGAAGGGATGTGTGGGAAGAGAGATGTAGAAACTTATGGGGAGAGCTGATGCACTGGTTTTCTCCCTGTAGCTGAAAAGGGGCTGTAAAAGAAAGAAGGGACCTTAGAGATCTGGTTCAAGACCTTTGTCTTGCATATGAGACTCAGAGGAGGGGAAGGGACTTGTCTAAAATCATATGGTAAGTTAATGGCAGGTCTGGGATTTGAACCCACTTGTCTTGACTCCTGGTTCAAGGATTCCTGTTCACTGAACCATGATGTCATGGGGAAGAAGGGTCCTGGGAAGAGGGCCTCACCTATATGTGGCCACTTCTAGGCTAAGAGACATTTTCAGGTGCATCAGCTGTTGTCGATCTTCCAGGACCTGAGCAATCTGGTTGTGAAGATCCTGTTTCTCCTGCTCCAGGGCCTCCACAGCCAACTGCAAAACAAGGAACAGAAAAATCAACAACCCCCCTTCCATTCGTCTTGAAGGGTAGGAAGGCTTTCCCATCCCTCCTGTTGCAATAGCAGCTTATTCCTTCTTGTTCGGTACTCTGGGGAGATGACCCTTACATATGCTTTCCCCCAGGAAAATTTCCCTTTGAAGTCCCAGAGGCAAAAACTGCATCCTCTCTCTTTTTGGGGGGAGGGTTCTTCAACAATGTTCTCAAAGGGTTTGTGTCACGTGGTTCAGCCCTGTAAAGATGTTCAGCCCTCTAACATTTAACTCCAAAGCAAATAGATAGGGGAGAAGAGAGGAGAAAGTTAGAAGAGAAATAGAAGAGAAGGAGAAACAAAAGAGGAAGGGGAAAAAACTACCTGAGAACTTGAGCAATCCCCTACCCCTCTATTTTTCACCCTCCCCACACCCAATTTTGTGTCCCTCCCTTTCATTCCAAGCTTTAGCTCCCTCTCCCCCCCCACACACATTTCCTGAAATCCTTTTTCCTCAGATGAGTAGGGAATCCTGCTCATCTAGGACCCTGGCCCCCCACTCCCCATTCAGGTCCAAACTGGGAGGTTGTTTTCTCAGCTGTCAGTCACAGCTGTGTGTGAGAGCAGGGACAGCTGTCTCTGCTCCTCTGGAATGTGGAGCTCCCCCCAGGGAACATCAGAATGAGACAGAGAAAGGCTGGAAATCTGGATGCCTGGGTCCCCTAACCCCTTCCCTGGGATCTGTAAAACCATTGGTAATCTTTTCTTGGCTCAATCGAAGCTGCCTGAATAAGGAAGAGTTGAAAGTTGCTGTGAATCACGGAGAGAAGGGTCCCAGGGGGCATAGATATGTGGAGGTTGGGGAATAAAGAGATGATGCTCCTACAAAACTGTTTGGAAATATAAGGGCGCTCTCTCTCCCTCTCTCTCTCTCTCTCTCTGTCTATCTCTGTCTCTCTCTTTCTGTATCTATCTCTGTGTCTCACTCTCTCTGTGTCTCAGTGTCTCTGTCTCTCTCTGTCTCTGTGTGTGTTTGTCTTTCTCATTCTCTTTGTGTCTCTGTCTCTCTGTGTCTCTGTTTCTCTCTGTATCTCTGTTTCTGTGTGTCTCTCTCTGTGTCTCAGTGACTCTGTCTCACTCTCTGTGTCTTTGTCTCTCTCTGCCTCTTTCTGTCTCTCTCTCTTTTGTGTGTATGTGTGTGTGTCTTTCTCATTCTCTTTGTGTCTCTGTCTCTCTGTTTCTGTCTCTGTCTCTCTGTATCTATCTCTGTGTGTCTCACTGTGTGTCTCAGTATCTCTGTCTCACTCTCAGTGTCTCTGTCTCTCTCTCTGTCCCTCTCTTTCTCTGTGTGTCTGTCTTTCTCATTCTCTGTGTCTCTGCTTCTCTCTGTCTCTCTCTATTTCTGTGTGTGTCTCTCACTCTCTGTCTCAGTGAGTCTGTCTCACTCTGTGTCTCCGTCTCTGCCTCTCTCTGTCTCTCTTTTTCTCTCTGTGTCTGTCTTTCTCATTCTCTTTGTGTCTCTGTCTCTCTGTTTCTGTCTCTGTCTCTCTGTATCTATCTCTGTGTGTCTCACTGTGTGTCTCAGTATCTCTGTCTCACTCTCAGTGTCTCTGTCTCTCTCTCTGTCCCTCTCTTTCTCTGTGTGTCTGTCTTTCTCATTCTCTGTGTCTCTGCTTCTCTCTGTCTCTCTCTATTTCTGTGTGTGTCTCTCACTCTCTGTCTCAGTGAGTCTGTCTCACTCTGTGTCTCCGTCTCTGCCTCTCTCTGTCTCTCTTTTTCTCTCTGTGTCTGTCTTTCTCATTCTCTTTGTGTCTCTGTGGCTCTGTTTCTGACTCTGTCTCATTCTCTCTCTGTCTCTGTCTCTCTGAAAATTGCCAGCCAACTAACTCTCTGCATCCTTCCAGGGAATCCCTGAGGAAAACTTTGGGCTACCCCAAAGAACATCTTTAGGTGTTGGAGTTGGGGGCTCTAAGTGTCATATCTAGAATGCGATCCTTTTCTGGCATGGGGAATGTCTCCAATGACAGAGGGAACATGCCATTTGCTAAGGCTCCCTTCCTCTGGCCAGGTCCCTACAGACTGAATAACTCCCCTTTCCTTTCATCCTCGCCACACGTTAGAGCGACTAGGAAGTTGATCTCTTAGAACCAAAGCCGATTCCCAAGAACTTCTTCAGTCCCAGTAGCTGGGGGAAGAGAGGTCAGAGCAGGAAGACGCTGAGCAAGAAAGGCAGCGACAAGGGAAGCCGGGAGCACTCAATGGGCAGGAGCTGGGAAAAAGTGACCGGGAGTTCGCATAGAGAAACAGAGGGGCGGGGGCATCGTGCTCACCTGGAACTTCTCCCCTGCCTCCTGTTGCTCCTGCCACTGGCCTTCCAGCCTCTGCTCCAGCATCTCTCGCCGGCTCTGGAGCGCTTCCCTCTCCACGTCCAGCCGCTGCACCTCTCGTTGTCCCTCTCGGGTCCCTTGCATCGCCTGGCCCAGCCTCTCCCGGGCCTGTCCCAGGGAGGCTTCCATGCAGGCCACACGGGCCTGGTAGCCTTCCACCGCACCCCTCCAGGCTTCCCCGAACGTGCGGGCGAGGTCCTGCACGTCGGGTGCAGGGGCATTATCTGGAGCCCTGCGAAAGGTCTCCAGGCCCAAAGTGGAGCGGGCCACCTGGGCGCTCATTCCCGCTCGCTCCTGCTCATGTGCAGCCACTAAAGCCTCGAGCTCCTTCTCCAGCTCCGCCGCCTGGTTCCCCAGACACACCCCCGCCCACTTCTCGGCCTCCAGCACCCGGCGGCTCTCGGCCATCTGCTCCTTAGCCCGCTCCCGGGCTAAGCGCTGCTGCTGGCATCGGCTCGCCACCCCTTCTACCTCCTCCAGAAGGTTGTCCCTGGCCACTTCGGCAGCGTGCTTCTCGCTCCAGCGCTGGTCCAGCAGAGTCCGCAGAGCATTCAGCTCGTCCTCGGCCCGGCTTCTCCAGGACGGCTCTCCAGGTAACTCCCGGAGGCTCCCAATCTCCAGCCGAAGCCTCTCGTTTTGTTCCTCCAGAGACTTGACCCGGGACAAATAGGCCTCCAACCTCCGATTGAGCTCCCACATCTGGACAGACTCTTCTCCCAGGCAGCCCTCCATCATCCTTAATGCCACCCCGGAGGGAGAAGTGCACTGAGTGAGAGGAGAAAGGGGCGGGTCCCCAAGCACGGGAGAGCCTGGAGGAGAACCAGGGTGAGAGAGCTAGGGAGGGACGGGGGAGCTTCCGGAGAGAGTTGGACAGGAGAGAAGAGCGAGTCCCGCTATTCATACTCCCGCCGGCTAGGAAAAGGGGGCGGAGACAGGGAGGACTTAACCCCTTGATAACCAAAAGCTATGTCCAACCTTTGCATTGGGCATCTTAGGCAGTTCTGTACAGAGTGGGGATATTCCGAGACGATATGGCCCTGTCCTGGAGAACTACCAGCCTGATCGAGGGGAAGGCTTGTCTTCAAGCACTTGGGGAGAGGGCATATTTGGCTTGGTTCCAGAGAACAGAATCAAGATCTCGATGAGTGGAAATTGCAAACAGGCAAATTGTTTCTCGATGTCAGAAAAAAAACTGCCTGTCCAAAAGTGGAACCGGTTTCCACTTAAAGTAGTGAGCTCTCCATCCTCATAGGTCTCCTAGCAGAGACTGGATGACAAACGTTTACATGTTCGGACTGTTTTTCTAAGGGATTCTTGTCCAGGTAGGGGCTGACTAAACAAAATTAACTTTCTGCCCCCTTCCAGCTTCGATATTCTGTGATCCTCTGCTTCTTAGGGGACAAAGAGACAGACACAGAGATTGAGATAAGGACAGAGGAACCGACTCCTCGGAATTCTAGGTAATTGGATAAGGAGAATGGGAAAGCAGAGCAGAAAGTGTCAGTTTAAGGAGTCTTCTCGGAGTAGAAGAACATGAAAAAGTGTTGAGAGTCAGGAATGGATTCAGCAGATTGTCAAGTCATCTGGTATCTATTAAGTGTTTCCTATGTTGCAGGCATTGTGCTAAGCTCTGGGAATATAAAGAAAGAATGTATAGGAATTAATTTATGAAAAGACTCTGAGGAAAGAGGAAAAGATGAGATATGGGGTTGGGTCAAGAGTAAGGACTAGCAACTATAAGGAGAGCCGAGAAAACAGGACCAGGGACATTGCAGGAGACACCCTCACACAGTCAACCTGTCTCATCTTCCCCATCAACCTGGAGTCCTGAGCCAGGGACTGGTGGAGGCTTAGGACTTGGGGTGCCAAGGGTCTGCAGAAGTTCTTGCTGCTATTTGACACTCATCCCTGCTTCAGTTTTCTCTAACCTGAGGTTGACAAACTCCTTTTAAGTATCCAGTTCTCTCTCCCAGAGGACATTCTAATCTTCAGTCTCTACAGGGCAGCAAGGCTGAGATGATCAGGAAGAGAGTGCCCTCTGGTGGCTAAGTGGGCTAGTTAAGGAAACAATAAACTAAAACGTGGTTTGAGATGAAGAGAAAATCTGACAGTTTCTCTGGATTTGGGGAGAGCAGGTTTCCAAGGATTCAGAGTGATAACATGTACAAAATCAGATTAAGATACATTTTTGTCACAACCAATGTGGGAATTTTTTTTTTTTTGGCGGGGCAATGGGCGTTAAGTGACTTGCCCAGGGTCACACAGCTAGTAAGTGTTAAGTGTCTGAGGCCAGATTTGAACTCAGGTACTCCTGACTCCAGGGCTGGTGCTCTATCCACTGCGTCACCTAGCTGCCCCTGTGGGAATTTATTTTGCTTAAGGATGTTGGCGGGGTGGGGAATGACTATCCCACCTTAAGCTTTTAGGAGGACTAAAACTGGCAAGCTCTGAGCATAGCCAGTTTTGTTTCTATACCTTTAGAAAAGCAGGTTTCGGAAAGCTCAGATATAGAATAGATAGGGGCAGCTAGATGGTGCAGTGGATAAAGCACCAGCCCTGATTTCAGGAGGACCTGAGTTCAAATCCAGAAACTTAACACTTACTAGCTGGGCAAGTCACTTAACCCTCATTGCCCCACAAAAAAAGGGAGGAAACTGAGGCCAAGAGAAGGCAACTGTGTGACCTTGGAACAAGCTGCCAGTGGCACAGCTGGGCTTGGCTGATTACACAGTTTAATGTTCTTTCCAATTATATTCATCATTTGAGCAACCAAGGATGAACACAAAAGTGTTGATCACAAATCTATCAGAATAGTATCAGGAAGACTAAAGCCCAGCTTGAGCCTTGCCAAAAATTCTAAGGACGATAAAAGAAACTTTTGAAGCTAAAGTTAAAATAAGAAGAATCAACCAAGGGATGGGAACAGGGCTTGATTCCCATTAGGTTCAGATGCAAATCCTTTCTGTATTCCTTCCTATCTCTCCAGTCTTCATTCCACCTTAACTGTGCCCACCACTTACTCTTCCAGCCAATGATACTGGCCTTGCTATTTATTCCTCAAACAAGACACTCTATCTCCTGACTTGATGGTTACTCTAGCTGTACCCCATTTGTAGAATGCTCCACCTGCTCACCTGGACCCTCTTGTCTTTCAAGTCCCAGCTAAAACCCACCGAATTTCAGAGAAATCCTTTCCCTATCCTCCTTAATTTTGGTGCCTCTTTTTTTGATGATGATGTTCAGTTTATCCTGTATTTATCTTGCTTGCACATCACTGTTTGCATGCTGTCACCTTCCCCACTCCCCCTTAATTAGAGTAAGCTCCTTGAGATCAGGGATGGTCTTTTTTGTTTGCTTGTTTTTTGTATCCCCAGCACTTAACACATGCCTAACAGTAGCTGATTAACTGACTATCCTTTACTATAGAAGTGTCGAACCTATTTTAGTTTGATACTACTACTTTACTATGTAATTAAAATAGCCTATGTTTCAAAGCCTTGTGAACCTGAATGTTTGTAAGGGAAAGCTAGCGGAATCACTTGGGAAATAGTATAGTTCTATTCTAAAATGTTATCTGTTAATAAGTACTAATCTTGGTTGTTTCTATGCTGTTAAAGTACAGCAACTGCTGTTAGCCCCCTCTGAATTTCAGTTCCCTGGGATAAAGCCAAGTTGCCCTGCCTAGTTACAGACCTGGCCAACATTTACTTTACATATGTTATATCATTTGGTCCTCACAAATAAGGGGTTTTATTTAAGTTCACAGTTCCTGATAAATTATCTCAGTCCATCCTATCTTTCTACCAAAATGATTCTTAGAGATTACCTTCCCACCCCCACCCCAACACTGATCCTTCTAGGGCACACAAAACTTGCCCATGGGCAGGATCCTTATTGTCTAATTTTGGCCTTTCCTGGGCTTGCTCTGTCTTTCTCTCTGTCTGTCTGTCTCTGTCTCTCTCTCCCCATTCCCCACCCCTTTCTCCTTCTTCCCAGAAGAGGTCAGTGCTCTCTCCAAAGTCTGTGCTTCCTTCATTGTTTTTTTCACCATCGGCTTTCTCAAGGCATTCCTTCTTTGGCCTTGTAACATTCCACTGCTTTTGACAGGAGGCATGGGTCCATTTCCCAAAGTCATTGTCCTTTGCTCCTAGCAGATTCCATAGGTTTTCTTTTGCTCCTCTATCTCTACTTCCCTTCTCCCCAAAAGTCCACTATTCTCCATCAAAAGGTGTTAATTTTGTCTTCACAAAACCTGCTTTCAAACAGCTGGACTATGCATTGAGAAAGGGCAGCTAGGTGCCAAAGTAGATGGAGCCACCGGCCCTGGAATCAGGAAGTCCTGAGTTCAAATCTGTCCTCAGACACCTGGGCAAAGTCATTTAACCCTGTTTGCCTCAGTTTCCTCCTCTGTTAAATGAACTGGAGAAGGATAATGGCAAATCACTCCAGAATCTTTGCCAAGAAAACCCCAAATGGGGGTGGCTAGGTGGTGCAGTGGATAAAGCACTGGCCCTGATTTCAAATCCAGCCTCAGACACTTGATACTAGCTGTGTGACCTTGAGCAAATCACTTATCCCTCATTGCCCCACAAAAAATAAACAAACAAACAAATGGGGTCATGAACAGTCGGACATGACTGAAATGACTCAACAACAATATACATTAAGAAAAGGTCAAAGTATTCTAGCTCTCTCACATCTCCAGGCAAGAATACCTTTTTAAATCTTCTCTTTTTATCATACCAAATCCTACCCTCTACACAATGGGTCTCTTATTTCCTTCTCTCAGCACTTGAGCAGCATGCCTCTGGCTCACAAAATGATCATTATAATTCAGAAGAACACTTCTGCTCTCTTGTTTTTTTCAGACACAGCACTGGACCTGGAATCAAGAAGATTTAAGATCAAATCTGGCCTCAGACACTTACTAGCTGTGTGATTCTGGGCGAGTCATTTAACCCCTGTCTACCTCAGTTTCCTCATTCTTAAAATGGGATAATAATATCACCTATTTCCCAAGGTTGTTGTAAGGATAAAATGAAGTCATATTTGCAAATTGCTAAGGTACTATATAAATACTAGCTACTATTTAGTGTCTTTCCATTTATCTTTTGGTCTTCCATCTTCCTCTAAGACATCTAGACCATGTTATTTATTTATTTTTAATTTTTTTTAGTGAGGCAATTGGGGTTAAGTGACTTGCCCAGGGTCACACAGCTAGTAAGTGTTAAGTGTCTGAGGTTGGATTTGAACTCAGGTACTCCTGACTCCAGGGCTGGCGCTCTATCCACTGCGCCACCTAGCTGCCCCTAGACTATGTTATTTAAATCATACCAGGCTGCTTCACAAAAGTAGGCAACTAAGTGGCTCAGTGGATAGTGCCTAGGCTGGAGTCAGGAAGACCTGGGTTCAAATCTGGCCTCAGATATTTAATAGCTGTGTGACCCTGTGCAAATCATTTAACTCTGTTTGTCTCAGTATCCTCATCTGTTAAATGAGCTGGAGAAGGAAATGGCAAACCACTTCAATATCTTTGCCAAGAAAATCCCTAAAAGGGGTCTTGAGAGTTGGAAACAACAACACTTCTCAAAAGATTTCTCACAGAGGGAGAGGAGAGAATCCCAACAATTGAAAAGGGATAATCCCAAGGGCAAAGGCTGGTGTCCTTGATACAAATAGAAAAGGGGAGATGTGGTTTGTTCATTCATTCATTCAATCTTTTATTAAAGTACTGGGTACAAAATGCTTCTTTTTCATGAGAAAAAAACAAGCTGGGAATTTTCATAGATTGCAACCTCACCTTGTCCAGTAGTAGGTGTTCTGCTGGAAAGGAAGGGGGAAGGACTCAGATCATTTTCATATCAGTTTTGTGACAATGTCATCCATGTCTGTGTTTTGCTTTATTCTGATCTTTCCTCCTCCTGGAACTGAAAGTTATGTTGACTCAGTGGCCCATTGTTCCCAGCCCTGCTTGTTAATCAGTGTTGGGGGTGGGGAGTGGGGAGGAGATACCAAGTCCACAACTTTTTGCATTACTTGTTCTATTTAATGCACCCCTACCTGTAAACTGTCACGTTTTTGCTACCTTGGGGAAGGAATTGAGATGCAAGGGCCCAACTTCTTTTGCTGTGGTGGACCTTTCCAAATTGTCTTTAAAGTTCCCCATAGGGGGCGGCTAGGTGGCGCAGTGGATAAAGTACTGGCCCTGGATTCAGGAGTTCCTGAGTTCAAATCCGACCTCAGATACTTGACACTTACTGGCTGTGTGACCCTGGGCAAGTCACTTAACCCCCATTGCCCCGCAAAAAAAAAAAACAAACCCAAAAAACCAAATCAACAAATAAAGTTCCCCACAAAAGCTGGCCCCAGCTTGAAGCCATCACCTCATTAATCAGGGTGAAAATCCCAAATGAAGAATTTTCCTTTCAACAAATGATGAGCAATAGCCTGGAGTATTTTGTTTTCGTTTTTTGATGACTTTTTTTACTTCTGGCTCTAACTGTGGGAGGGCTTGCTCACCTTGATTAAGGAAGCAAAACTCAGGACAAAGAGAATTAAAAGGATTTTATTCTAAGCATGTCAAAATAGCAACACATTGATCTATGGAGATCAGCAATGGCTTCAAGGTGAAGACAGCTTGTATAGGTAATTTTCAGACAACTGAGATAGGTACACCTCAAGAAAAAGAGGTCGGGGCTCTTGAAACTCACTTCCTCCCTAATGTAACAAAAACATGACAATTTGCTAGTAGGGTTACATTACAAAGAGCAGGTGATTAAAAAAGCTGCAGACTTAAAAGTATCTTTCCCCTCCAGAGGGCTGCATCCCCCAACACTGATTAATAATCAGAGCTGGAAACAATGGGATGTTGAATAAATATCACTTTTCTTCTTTCCTTCCTTCCTTCCTTCCTTCCTTCCTTCCTTCCTTCCTTCCTTCCTTCCTTCCTTCCTTCCTTCCTTCCTTCCTTCCTTCCTTCCTTCCTTCCTTCTGTCATAGGAAAACTGGCTCTTTCAAAGAATGAACTCTTGCACATAGTCAATCAGAATTAAAGTAGTTTTTTATTTGGCACTAGGGAATGTGGCTGAGAGAAAAGTCAAAGACCTAGCCTCTTGGGGAGGAAAGGCTTAGAAACGTTTTCCTCAAAAAGCCAGGAAAAAGGCAAAGCTTTTATAGAGGGTAGATAGGGGGGACTTGAAACCGGAGAGTTACAGTTTTGGGTGTGGTAAAGCAGCTTTTGAACAACTGCCCCTTTTGGGGAGACTGTGAGGAACATCCGTGCGCCTGCTGCTGCCTGGGAGAGCATGGCCAAGCACCTGATACTTCCGGAACACCAATTTAAAACTGGGTAGTAGAACGGAAGTGCTCGCTTGGTCTGGCACACTCTGGCTTCTCAGTTTAGCGGTGACAGCGTGTTCTGGTGATCAGCTCTGGTTCTCAGCCTGGCAGGCAGTTTTGGGATTCAGTGAGTTTTATAAAAGAATATAGACAGGGGCAGCTAGGTGGCGCAGTGGATAGAGCACCGGCCCTGGAGTCAGGAGGACCTGAGTTCAAATCCGGCCTCAGACACTTGACACTTACTAGCTGTATGACCCTGGGCAAGTCACTTAACCCCAATTGCCTCACCAAAAATAAATAAATAAAAAGTTATATATATATATATATATATATATATATATATATATACACACTAAGCTTAGATCTAAGATTATTCATTTGTATTTCTACTTTCCTATTTCCCTAATCAGTATCACCTGTTTGTTGGCTAATTAATTCCCAAACAATAAAAGCTAATCCCTCTCTGATTAAAGCTCAGAGGCTTCTTTTTCTTACTGGTCTGGGAGATATATAAGGGAAAGGTTAAAAGGGGAGTTTAATGATCTCATATCCAATTTTAAATCTCACAGTTTTGGTGACCACAAAGGGACCTTAAGGACCCTCCCACCCTCCCTAGTTTGGCCACAAGCCAGCTAATTTGGTGGATTTATCAAACTACTCCCCCCCCACACACACACACACTGACTTTCCCTCATTTGCCTAATCTCCTTTAAAGCCTTTAAGCCTCTAAAAGCCTTGCTTTAAAGAGAAAAGGCCAGTCCAGTTTAAAGGGCAATGTGCTTGAATATTTTGTTTTCCCTTTGATTTTTCTCATTGGAATGTATTGGGGTAGCATAATGTCCCAACTTAAACATCTAACTTACTTAATATTCCTTCATTGTGTTATCGGTTTCCTCCTCAGCAAAAAAATTTTGGTATAATGGCATGGGTGTGACTGTCTCCACTGAGAATGTGTTTAATATTAGTAGAAATTTTATGCCTGCAGTTGAAATAAATTCTAATACCATACTCATGATAGTTCAAATAACTACAAATCTCATTATCATTACTATCCTTGTTGTAATATGGAAAGAGATTAAAGGGATACCATGGTGAGAGAGACGCTAAAATAGCTCCCTCTGCTGGAGATAACCCAACTCCTATTCCCTCTCCCTCCAGTGGAGATGATCCCTGTATAATATGCTATGAATTGCTAAGCCAGGAACATGTATGTGAGATGGATTGTGGGCACTGGTTTCATAAATGGTGTATTGAGCAGTGGCTTAAAGAACAAAGTACATGCCCAATATGCCGTGAATATGTCCTGTTAGCAGAAGAATATCCTGCACTTTCTGGATCAGGCTGGCCTGCTTAAAACTTAACAACTGCCTTACTGCTATTCCATTTAGCTAAAATCCATGGTACAAACAAAGCCGATGCTAAAGAACTCCACATTTTCCACCATAGAGAACATTATGACAGGATTAGAAAAATCAATGACAATTCGGAAACCCCTGCCACTTTGGTGTGCAGAGAATTGGGGAACCAATTAAAACAATGTGGTATACTCCAAACTCTAGCAACATAATAATTTAGCTTTAACAAGCTTTTCCTGGGGCAGCTAGGTGGCGCAGTGGATAGAGCACCGGCCCTGGAGTCAGGAGTACCTGAGTTCAAATCCGGCCTCAGACACTTAACACTTACTAGCTGTGTGACCCTGGGCAAGTCACTTAACCCCAACTGCCTCACTAAAAAAACAAAAACAACAACAACAACAAAAAAAAAACAACCAAGCTTTTCCTTCTGCAGGTAAACCACTGAAGCACATGGACTTGTTTTCTGACCTACCTCAATCTCCCCCACCTCTTTTCCCCTCCCCCTACTTAACCTCTGTTCCTTGAAACCACCTTTTTTGTTTGTTTCTTGTTTTTTTTGTTTTTTAGTGAGGCAATTGGGGTTAAGTGATTTGCCGAGGGTCACACAGATAGTAAGTGTCAAGTGTCTGAGGCTAGATTTGAACTCAGGTACTCCTGACTCCAGGACCAGTGCTCTATCCACTGTGCCACCTAGCTGCCCCATTTGTTTGTTTTTTGAAAGGCATTGAAAAGGCCTGGAATTCACCACATACTTAAGTTTCCTCATGAGCACAAAAGGATACTTAGCAAACCTTTTGCATTTTTATTTTTGGTTTTGGTTTTGGTTTGCTTTTGACTTTTGTTTCTTTTGTTTTCTTTTTAACTCAATCTTGTAAACTAAGTGACTTTTCAAAGACATTTTAAGTATATGCTGTGGGTGGGGCCATTGGGCCTCAGAAGCTACCAGAATTCTTTTTTTTTCTCTTTCTTTTGAGAGAACCATGAGTTTTTTTTCTCTTTTATGGGATTCTGTTTAAAAAAGAGGGTTATTGAACCCTATTGCTTGATCTGTCAATGAAAATATTGAATCTTGCTGATTGAAGCCTTATTTCTTTTTGATAAATTGATCACCACTTTAAGTATCTGCTACTGTTATACTAGAGAATTCATGTATAAGATGATATGGTCAACTTGCTAAAAGAAGATTATGTAATGATGTCTAATATAATCAGCTATTTACATTCATTTATCATTTATATGTCATTATATTCTGGGCATAATTTGGAATTGTTGTATATATTACTAGTATATCCCCAGTTATGCAGCATAGCATGCATTTTTACCATCATACTGTCTTTGGTGAAATTAATATGAGATTTAGGAAGTATGGAAACTTATCATTTCAGAGACTAACTTACTGTGAGCTTTGATGCAGGCCCTGGAGAGAATATATGTGCAACAACAGGAGAGGCAGGTATACGTAAGTCCATGGTTTGCTAATGATGGCGACTATATAGAGCACAATTGCTAGACACAGTCCAGTTTAGTCCTCTCTCCCTCCTAATATAACCTAACTTAACTGAATTTGTTTTCTTTTTGTCTCACTCAGTCTAATCACCTGTGGCCTAGCACAATCGCTGGCTGTCTCGAAACCATGAGATATGGTATGATAATCTTTCCATAACATTTTTCAGGTGTCATGAATACATACTAAATTTGGCTTTGATCCAGATACATGGTGGTAAGAAGTGTTATAGATTGCACAACTACCTCAACCCTCTATTATATAAAGGAGGGAATGTAATGGAATTTATTAATTTGTTCATTGACAATGCTATGCTAAGGTTTAGTAAAAAATCCAGCAATTCAAACAATTGAAGAAGAGAATCCAGCTTTCCAAACCAGAGTCCAGAATCCAGTTTTCCAGACCAGAATCCAGCTTCCTCCTGATGACATCTTACCACTTCAAGAAGACAAGAGAACCCAGAGACTTTATATGAACAGTTTTATTTTGTTAGTTTTTGTTATCTCCTTCTGTTATTACATACCATCTGTAACATGTACTTTCTGCAGAGGCCCTCCCTCTGCAAGACCAATGTCAAAGTGTCGCATTCATGAGGGACTGCCCCTCTGGACAAAACTTTTCTCTCTCCTTTTTCTATATTGATATTAACATATTATTAGCTAGCATAGGATATTATTTTTGGCTGTTTCATTGAGCAAACTCATTCATTTTTCAAATGAAACAAAGGGGGGAATGTGGTAAAGCAGCTTTGGAAGGACCGCCCCTTTTGGGGAGGAGACCTTGACGAACAGCCATGCACCTGCTGCTGCCTGGGAGAGCGTGGCCAAGCACGTGATACTTCCGGGATGCCAACTTAAAACTGGGTAGTAGAACAGAAGTGCTCACTCGGTCTGGCACACTCTGGCTTTTCAGTTAAGCGGTGATGGCTCTGGTTCTCGGCCTGGCAGGTAGTTTTGGGATTCAGTGAGTTTTATAAAAGAAAATAGACTAAGCTTAGTTCTAAGATTATTCATTTGTATTTCTACTTTCCTCTTTCCCTAATCAATATCACCTGTTTGTTGGCTAATTAATTCCCAAACAATAAAAGCTAATCCCTCTCTGATTAAAGCTCAGAGGCTTCTTTTTCTTACTGGTCTGGGAGATATATAAGGGAAAGGTTAAAAGGGGAGTTTAATGATCTTATATCCAATTTTAAATCTCACATGGGGTTATCTCTCTCCTTGCTCCAGCCAGGTAGTAGACACACCTAGTTAAAATTTTTATAGCCCCTTGATTCCTTGATATGTCTGCCCTATTATCTGCTGTATCTTTGATTTTGTTTCTCAAAGGAAAAACCCTTTCTGATTGATTTTAGGCCCATGTCACTTCCTTCCTTCCTAATCTTTCCTTCCTTCCCTCCTTTCCTTTCCTTCCTTCCTTTCCTTCTGTCCTTTCCTCCCTCCCTCCCTTTCTTCCTTCTTTTCTTTTCCTTTCCTTTCTTTTCTTTTCTTTTCTCTTCTCTTCTATTCCTTTTTCCTTTTTTTTTTTTTTGCCCTAGAAGAAGGGCTGAACACAGCCTGTGGAATCAAGGAGTAAGGTCTATCTATTGGGGCCCCTGGCTCCTTCCCATTTTTCCTGGTCCTCACATGCCCAAACTGATTCACAGAGAGGAATAGGCAAAGTTCTTTTGTCTAGGGACTACTGGGGATGAGGGCAACAGGGGCTAAATGGGGTACTAAATTAGTGTTGGGGCTAAGAGATCCAACAACTCTACTTCCTTTTTTAAAAAATCCCCTAAACATTGAATTCACTGTTTCTCTCTATCTAGATTCCCTCTCCCCCAAGCCCAAGTTTGAAAAGACTTTCCCTGGCTCCTCACAAAAGCATAGAATCTGAGTTAACCAAATCCAGTCCCCATCAGAAGCCTGAACATCGTAAAACTGAAAGTTGATTTTAATTTTATTTTTAAGACTTAATCAAGGGGGGCAGCTAGGTGGTACAGTGGATAAAACACCAGCCCTGAATTCAGGAGGACCTGAGTTCAAATTCAGCCTCAGATACTTGACACTAGTTGTGTGACCCTGAGCAAGTCACTTAATCCTCATTGCCCTGCCCCCACCAAAAAAAGACTTAGTCAAGTTGACACAGGTTTAGTACTGTCCCTTTCTCTCCTTGTGAGTCCAAACTCCTAGCACTAGTAATTTCACCCTTCCCCTACATTCCAGAGAAACTTCCCTAAAGGTCAAGCTGTTGTCTTGGAATTGCCTCTGCCCTTTACTCTGGTAGGGGCAACTAGGTGGTATAGTGGATAGAGTTCTGGGTCTGAAGCTAGGAAGACTCATCTTCAAATATGTCCTCAGACATTTACTAGCTGTGTGACCCTGAGCAAGTCACTTAACCCTGTTTGCCTCAGTTTCCTTTCTGGAGAAGGAAAGGACAAGCCGCTTCAATATCTTTGCTGAGAAAACCCCAGGTGGGGTCACAAAGAGTGGGACATGGGGCAGCTAGGTGGTGCAGTGGATAAAAGCATGGGCCCTGGATTTGGGAGGACCTGAGTTCAAATCCGGTCTCAGACACTTGACACTTACTAGCTGTGTGACCCTAGGCAAGTCACTTAACCCTCGTCCCTGCCAAAAACAACAACAACAACAACAACAACAACAAAAACAAAGAGTGAGACATGACTGAACACCAAAAAATTGCTCAGGTAGTTTTCTCAATTCTATTTTAATCTCCTCCCTGGTATTGTCCACCTTAGTCACTGCCCCCACCACCCAGTCAACCCAAATCCTAGTTGCTGCTTCAAAGCTGCTGCAGCAGATTCTGACTGTAGCCTAATCCTATTATCTGAAGACTATTCCCATTTCCTGAACCCACCAGGAGCAGAAGTGGCTCTCATCCCACCTCATTAAAATGTCTACTAATTGGGATTGTCTTACCTTAGTCTGGGGGGGGGTCCAAATGGTATAATCAGGCCAATCAGAAGGAAGACTCACAGACGTTTAAAAGATCAAATCAGTCCTCCCCATCAGTCATTTGGCTGAACCGAGGTAGCCATTTTAATCCTTTTTGACATATTGAGGAATTAAGAGACTATTAAAGTTTAGCCCAGCCAACTAGATATCAGGAAAGTCCATTAGACTAGCTACTACCTGGAAAGGCGCCAGGGGACAGAGATAATTCCAGAAATCAGGACTACCTTTCCTAAACAATAATCCCCCTCAACTCTCAGGAATCTTTCCCCACCCCCAAAAGGAACTTTCCATTTTCAGGCGGTCACCCCATCTATCCTCTATAAAAGCTTTTGCCTTCCTTCCATTCTGGGAGGAAGAGATTTCTAAGCCATTTCTTCTCTTTGAGGCCAAGTCTTTGACTTCCCTCTTGGTCACTTTCTCTAGCACCCAATAAAGAACTATTTTAATTCTAATTGGACTGTGTGCAAGAGTGTAATTCCTTACAAATGAATACCTAAGGACCCCCACCACCTATTTCCCCCAGGACATATTGTTTGTTTCTTTTTTTAGTGAGGCAATTGGGGTTAAGTGACTTGCCCAGGGTCACACAGCTAGTAAGTGTTAAGTGTCTAAGGTCGGATTTGAACTCAGGTACTCCTGACTCCAGGGCCGGTGCTCTATCCACTGCGCCATCTAGCTGCCCCTAACATATTGTTAACAGATTCCAGAACTCGGTGGGTAAACTAATAAAGCAGGGAAACTTTGAACCTCAGTCCCTGTCGTGAGGAAAAGGTTTGGGGGTCCTTAGGTATTCCTCTGTAAAGAATTATAGTCCACAGGGGCAGCTAGGTGGTGCAGTGGATAAAGCACCGGCCCTGGATTCAGGAGTACCTGAGTTCAAATCCGGCCTCTGACACTTGACACTTACTAGCTGTGTGACCCTGGGCAAGTCACTTAACCCCCATTGCCCTGCAAAAAAAAAAAGAATTACAGTCTTGGGACAGCTAGGTAGTGCAGTGAATAAAGCACCAGCCCTGGACTCAGGCAGACCTGAGTTCAAATATGCCCTCAAACACTTGACACTTACTAGCTGTGTGATCCTGGGCAAGTTGCCTAACAGTCATTGCCTTGCAAAATAAAAAAAAAAGAATAACACTCTTGTACACAATCTAATTAGGATTGAAATGGTCTTTTATTTGTTGCTAGAGAAAGTGAGCAAGGGGTAAATCAAAGACTTTACCCCCAGGGAGAAAGTAAGGTGATTTAGAAACATCTTCCTCCCCAAACAGAAGGAAGGCAAAAGCTTTTTTTTTTTTTTTTGCGCGGGGTAATGAGGGTTAAGTGATTTGCCCAGGGTCACACAGCTAGTAAGTATCAAGTATCTTGAGGTCAAATTTGAACTCAGGTTCTCCTGAATCCAGAGCAAGTGCTTTATCCGCTGTGCCACCTAGCTGCCCTGGTGGCAAAAGCTTTTATAGAGGATAGATGGAGTGACCACCTGAAAATGGAAAGTTCTTTTTTATGAGTGGGATGGGGAAAGCTTGGATGCTTGTCATTCTTGACAGTCAAGGGAGATTATTTTTTAGGAATGATGGTCCTGAACTCTGGAATTATCTCTGTCTCCTGGCTCCAGTAAGGTAGTAGTAATGCCTAATTGACTTTCCCCCCCACCCCTCCAGATTTTATCTCCCCTTACTTCTTAGGTGTGTCTGTCCTAATATCTAGTTGGCTAAACTTTAATAGTCCCTCTTATCTGTTATATGGTCACCTTTGGTTTTGTTTCTCAAAGGAGAAACTTCTTCTGAGCCCATGTCATTCCCCACTTTATTGATTTCTATCGCCACAATTTTGGCAGCTTGCCTGGGATCAGGAGAAAGAGGCTGGTTCCTGAAAACAGCCTCTTGGGGAACCCCATCTTCCCTTTGAGTGTTCCCAGGGAGAAGGTGGGGCTTCTTTATGGGGGACTGCAACTCAGACCTGACTCTTCCCTCGATTCTACAGTTTTGGGGGATTCATTCTTCTGAACTGAAGGTAACCATTGGGGAAAGTTGCAGCTTCTGTCTGTCTTTGGGGTGTTATTTGTGTTCAGTATGATAATTTGACAATAATTGGCAATATATAACCCAGGAGATTCCCCTAAGGAATTTTAAAACCTTGAAGGAATTTTCTTTTTAAATAATTTCTTTCTTCAGGGAGGGGGTGGGGGGAGACTCTTGGCATAAGCTGGAAGAAATACATAGGTATTTAAGCATTTAGCCTTTTAAGGTTAAAAGAGCAGAGACACTTCCCAGCCAAAAGAGAAAGCAAATAGACTTGTTCTATTGAAAGGAGTGGGGCCCTAATTGGCCTTTACAAGACCCACATTGGGACCCCAATAATCAGGACAATTACACTAGGCTAGGCAATCTCTGCTAATGGGTAAGAATGCTTGTACAGAGACCTGGACTAAGTTACAAGTGACATTACAAGAAAAGAATGAGACCCCCAATTGTTTTTATGATAGACTGTACAAAAGTGCTATACTGTATGGAATATTAGACCCCACCAACCCTCAAGATACTTTCTTAATCAATTTTTGCCTGAAATATGAGAATATTTCTTTTTTGTTTGTTTTTTGTTTTGTTTTGTTTTAGTGAGGCAATTGGGGTTAAGTGACTTGCCCAGGGTCACACAGCTAGTAAGTGTTAAGTGTCTGAGGCCAGATTTGAACTCAGGTACTCCTGACTCTAGGGCCGGTGCTCTATGCACTGCACCACCTAGCTGCCCTGAGAATATTTCTTATGAGAGATGCCCTGGATGGCTCACATTGCCTATAGTTCAGAAGGCCCTTGCCCAATATGTTTTTCAAAGGGAAGAAAAGGAGAAACAAGAAAAGAAAAAGAGGTGAGGGAGAAACAGGAAAAACAGAAAAGTGAACAGGCTGCTTCAAAGTCTATCTAAACCTCAAGAATTACAGCTGCATTTTTACTATTTAAAAAAAGGCCACATTGCTCAAAGCTGTTTTAAGAGACAAAGGGCTCTCAGAAATAAGGAAAGGAATGACCCTAGAGAGATTCCCAGAGAAACTTTGCTTCTTGAAGGTGCATGGGAAGGCTTGGTGCTGGAGAATTTGGAGAGGACTCATGTATTTCCTGAACCTGGCATCTTGGCCCCATTTATTCCTATTCATTCCTCTCCTCAAAATAATGAACCCCATGTCACCCTTAAGGTTGGGGACACATTCTGTGATTGCTTATTGGAACCTCTTATTCAGTACTAGTGAGTAAACCTGATTCCAACTGTATTGGGTCTTTAAATGGTGTTGTGGTCTCAGGGAAGCCTCAGAATATTCCAGAATTGTCCTATTATATACCATCCACGGGTCTCCTTTTTATTGAATATTCCTTCTTCATGACCAAATCCCCTGTAAACTTGTTGGGGGAATATTTCCTATGCAAACTTAGGGTTACTATTTCCTGTTCCCCTGATGGTGCATTACCCCAGCTGATACTTGAGGATTCCCTTTCTTCCCCTTTCTCATTTTTAGTGATCAGGAGGCAGTTGGAAACACCTAGCATCCCTTGTAACATACCTGATTCCCTTTGGGCCTCTTCATCCTCAGATGTATGACTTCTAAACTCTACTCCCTGTCAGTATTAAACTAAAAGGGGCTCTCTACCGTCTATCTCCCAGTATCCTTTGTCTAAGAAAGCCATGAAGGGTATTTCACCCATCACTAACACCTTAAGAGACTCAAGATGGAAAATACCCTCCACATACAGAAAAAAGAACTGTGGAATCTGAATGCAGATTGAACCATACTGTTTCTACTTTTTTGTTTGTTTTTTTTCTTTTTTGAGGTTTGTCCCTTTTGTTCTGATTCTTCTTTCACAGCATGACTAATGCAGAAATATGTTAAATGTAACTGTACATATATAACCTATATCAGATTGCTTTCTGTCTTCGGAAGGGGAGAGGGAAGGGAGGGAAGGAGAAAAATTTGGAACTCAAAATCTTATAAAAACAAATATTGAGGGGCAGCTAGATGGTGCAGTGGATAAAACACTGACCCTGGATTCAGGAGGACCTGAGTTCGCATCTGGCCTCAAACACTTGACACTTAACTAGCTGTGTGACCCTGGGCAAGTCACTTAAGCCTCATTGTCCCTCAAGAAAAAAAAAAAGTTGAAAACTATATTTTATTTATTTGTTTGTTTTGGTGAAGCAACTGGGGCTAAGTGACTTGCCCAGAGTCACACAGCTAGTAAGAGTGTTACATGTCTGAGGCCGGATTTGAACTTAGGTCCTCCTGACTCCAGGGCCTGTGCTCTATCCACTGTGCCACCTAGCTGCCCTGAAAACTATCTTCACGGGGCAGCTAGGTGGCGCAGTGGATAAAGCACAGGCCCTGGAGTCAGGAGGACCTGAGTTCAAGTCTGGCCTCAGACACTTGACACTTACTAGCTGTATGACCCTGGGCAAGTCACTTAACCCCCATAGCCCCACCAAAAAAAATAGAAAGAAAACTATCTTTACATGTAACTGGAAAAAATAAAATACTATTAAGATTGAAAAAAAAAAAGATGCCATCTTGATCCAGTATGTGTGTGATCTGCTTCTAGCAGCTCCAGAGGCTGAGATTTGCTAGGATAGTTGTCATCTCCTGTTGGAACTTTAACAAAGAAGTTATGAAGTCTCTAAGTCCAATATTGTGTTCCACAGGTGGAACATGTAGGATTTATCCTAGCTGCTGGGACTTGTTCTGTTTTTCCTCCACCCATTAGACTATCCAGCAACTCTCTATACCTACCACTAAGTGGCAGCTTCATACCATCTTAGGAGCGGCCAGATACCACAGACAGTGGATACTTTCATTTGGTGGGGTTACCAAGCCCCTTGTTTCACTGACTAAAGACCGATTCAGGACCTTGACAATTAACACCTTTCTGCTCTTGTGGAGCTCAAAAGGGCCCTGTTGTCGGCACCTGTGCTGGGACTCCCAGATTACAGTAGGTCCTTCTCTCTTTTTGTACATTAACAAAGGGAAGTAGCCTGCAACGTCCTAACTCAGATGCTGGGACCCACTCCTCACCTGGTCACTTATTATTCTGCCCAGCCTGATTCTGTGGAGCACCACCCTGTCAATCGGCTGTGGTTGCCACTGCCCTCTTGGTGGAATAGGTGTGTGATTTTAGTTTGGGGTTCCCCTTTAACTGTCCAATACCCCCAATGAGATTGGGGCCTTCTTATTTCACCACCAAACTCAGTCTTTTTCTGATCAGAGACTTGCCAAATATGAAGTAACTCTGCTCTCAGTAAAGAGAACACCACTCAGGGGCAGCTAGGTGGCACAGTGGATAAAGCACCGGCCCTGGATTCAGGAAGACCTGAGTTCAAATCTGACCTCAGACACTTGACACTTACTAGCTGTGTGACCCTGGGCAAGTCACTTAACCCCCATTGCCCTGCAAAACAAACAAACAAAAACAAACAAAAGAGAACACCACTCTGTGCTAAATCCTACTTCGTTGCTCCTTGACCTGCTGACCACAGGAGAGCCTCTGGATGACTGAAGCTCAGTAGTGGAAGTGGTTGAAAAACCCCTTTGTAGAACCTCAGTGACTTTTTGTATGTTCACCAAATGAGAGATGGTGTTCGAGATACTGGCACTGCTGTGGTTTCTGATTGTGACACTGTCTGGGTGGCTTCATTGCCCACTAATCTCAGCTCAAAGGCTCTTACCCAGCCGTACCACTAACCAAAGAGCAAAGCACCACAATTCCTTCTGACTTGCCAGCAGGCATTTGGTGTTGTGGGGTTGCTTCAGCTACAGAGAGGCTTTCTGCTATCTGCCAGTAAGGGCACTGCAAATGCAGAAGTCATCAAAGGTCTCTTGTCTGTCTGGAAACATCCTGTTGCCCTGGTCATTGTTTACTGCTCTGCCCACATGGAAGGGACTGATGCTTTAAGGGAGAACAATCGTGCTGATAGCCCTGCCAAGCTTGCCACCCTGGAAGGGCCTACACATATTTTTAATCTCTCCTGGTGATGATAACATATTTCTTTCCTATAATGATTCTGAAGTAGAGAAGTGGAAACAATGGTATAAGGCAAAACAGGTTGCTGGGGTCTAGGTGAATGCAGAGGGCAAACCATCCCCTTCCCTGGAGTTTCTATGCCTACCTGTCCTTGGTGGGGGGCACTTTGGAGGGAAACAGTTAACAATAGTAATCATGAAAGGATAAATTGTACAAAAAATATTTCTAGCAACTCTTTGTGGTGGCTAAAAATTGGGAATCAAGGGAATGTCCATCAATTGAAGAATGACTGAAGAAGCTGTGGTATATGATTGTAGTGGAATGGTATTGTGCTATGGAAATGACAAACAGGATGATTCCAGAAAAACCTGGAAAGACTCATATGAACTGATGTATAGTGAAGTGAACAGAACTGAGAGGACATTGTGCATAGTGACAGCAGTATTGTTTGATGAGCAATTGTGAATGACTTAACTACTTTCAGCAATACAATGATCCAAGACAATCCCAAGGGACTAATGATGAAGCATACTATCCACCCCCATAGAAAAAACTGATAAAAAGAACACTTGTAGATTGTACATATATAACCCATATCAGATTGGTTGCTGTCTTGTGGAGGGGGGAGGAAAGGGAGGGAGGGAGAAAAATTTGGAACTCTAAATCTTATGAAAATTAATGTTGAAAACTATCCTTGGGGCAGCTAGGTGGCGCAGTGGATAGAGCACCAGTCCTGGATTCAGGAGTACCTGAGTTCAAATCTGGCCTTAGACACTTGACACTTACTAGCTGTGTGACCCTGGGCAAGTCACTTAACCCCAATTGCCTCACTAAAAACAAAACAAAACAAAAACAAAACCCAAACTACCCTTAAATGTAACTGGAAAAAATAAAATAGATGTTTGTTGCCAAAAATAAATAAACAAATAAGTTTGTATATATATATATATACATAAACTGTTAGACTCTAGCCTTTGCCAATTCTTTTTGGAACTTTTCAAGAGCCAGTCCCCTTTGGGATTCATCAAGCTATGGGTCTAGTTGCTTTGGGTACTTCTAGATTCCAGCTTCAAGAGAGAGAAGATAGAAGGGTCAACTCCCCTTGGGGTTCTTAAAGGAAAAGACTATGGGTGGCGTGGGCATACTCCATCATGTCCCTATTCCCAGCTTGCTACACTAGAGACATCCGGGGAGTTTCTTCTTGAGTGAGATCAAGGATTTTCTTGCTTGAGCTGAATTACCTTGTTCCTAATGGGAGAACTTCTTCACTCTGTATCGCCTGGTATATATTCTCTTCTCTGGTTTCTGTTTTGCCACTGATTTGGATAAATGGTTTTCTTTTCCCTATGTGTTATGTTCATTGAGCAACCAATATTCCTCAATTCCCAGTATTCCTGGGTAAAAAGTTACTGAATGGTCCAGATACACTGTCTTTTCTCCTGGCTTAACAGATGTGGTGATAAGATTCAACTAATGAGGGGTGGCTAGATAGCACAGTGGATAAAGCACCAGCCCTGTATTCAGGAGTACCTGAGTTCAAATCCGGCCTCAGACACTTGACACTTAACTAGCTGTGTGACCCTGGGCAAGTCACTTAACCCCCATTGCCTCACTAAAAACAAACAAACAAAAAAACAAACCAAAAAATTCAGCTAATGCTCTGGAGGTTCTAATTGTACTAAAGTCTCAGTAGTGAGTGGATAAGCCCACACGCTTCCCTTTCTGTGTCTGAAAACAAAACATGGCATTTTCAGAGCCATACAGTACCAGTGGAGAGAAGTAAGAAGCCATAGTGCATATGCCTATTAGTGTTTGCCTACTCCTGGGCCCTTGGCCCTACCATACACATTGCCCAGACTTCTAGGCAAGGGAATGGTGCTTGATGAGCTAATACTGCAGTAGCAGCAAAGGCTGAATCTCTGGTTCATATCTTCTGAGTCCTCTCCATGCCCACCCAGACCCAAATAGGGCAGGTGTAAGGTCTGGAAGGTTGTAAGCTAATTATGCTTAAGGGACTGGCAGGAGCCTTTTACATAGCAGTCAGTCAAATATTTGCTAAATGGATGGATGGAGGAAACTATGTCCTTAAAAAGAATAGGAATGTTAAGCCAGAAATGAAGGATTTGGGGATAGGAGTGGAACATGGTGGCAATTTTCAAATATTTGAAGTCCTTTCATGTGAAAAAGAGATTATGTTCTTTCTGTCGGGAGGGGAAAAAGGCTAGAGTTCTTCCACCTATTCCCAACTCAACCCTGCTCTCATGTAGGGCAAGGCATTCATCTCTACCAATAAGGAGAGTCCTATATAAATGGGTTTTGGGACAGGGTTACACTCATATGGGAAATATAGCTCATTTGTACAGAGTTTTTTGTCTATTGTCTCCCCTATTAGATTGTGAGCTCTTGAAGACAGGTGCTATTTCTTGCCTTTCTTGGTATCCCCTGGCACAATTGTTGTTGTTGTTGTATTCGACATTGTTCATGGTGTTTTCTTGGCTAAGATACTGGAGTATTTTGCCATTTCCTTCTCCAGTATGACCCCATTTTACAGTTGAGCAACTTAGGTAAACAGGAATTATTATTATTATTATTTTAGCAAATAGGATTTAAGTGACTTGCCCAGGGTCACACAGCTAGTAAGTGTCTGAGGCCTGATTTGAACCCAGGTCTTCCTGATTCCAAGCCCAGTACTCTATCCACCAAGCTGTCCTGGCACATATGCACAGGTCACATAGAGCATGGACTGGGTTTGCTTACACACCCTGGCACACCCAGCTCACGTTCAGCACACATATGGGTCACACATTGTCTGTTGGGACTTGAATTAAGTTCAACAAACATTTATTAATGTCCTCTGTGACAGGCACAGGGGATACCTGGATAAAAACTGGCACAGTCTCTCCCATGAAGGGACTTATGTTCTACTGGGAGAAGAATACATCACATACAAAGGTAAATATAAAACAACGTAAAGGGTGATGAGATCAAAGGTGAGATTCCAACAACATGTAGCAGTATATAGGCCTCTGTTGCCTCTTAGTGTTTGTTCTTTCTTTTTGGGGGGTGAACGGAAATGGAGATAAGTTACAATTTTGTAAGTTTTGAGATGTAAGGAGAGCATGCTGTTACGTGGTTCATAAGTTAGAGCACTGAGCCTGACATCAGGAAGACCTGAGTTCAAATGTGACAACAGATACTTCTTAGCTTTGTGAACCTGGGCAAATCACGTAATCTCTCAATTTCTTCAACTGCAAAATGGGGATAATAATACCTACATCCTAGGGATGTTGTGAGAATCCAATGAAATAACATTTGCAATGCACTTAGCACAGTGCCTAGCACATAGGTGCTTAATAAATGTTTATTTCCTTCCACCAGAAGTCTGGAAGCTGGAGTCAATGCTAAGATTTGCCAGAAGACAGATGATGGCGAACTGGGAACTTGCCCAACAGAGTGACCTGCACAGCCTGGTCTAGCCATAGCAGAGGAGTGGACTGATCCAGCCATTGGTCATGTACATTTGGAAATGAACCTGATGGGAAGAATACTATACAGAAATGTTCATTAAGTTTGAGTCCTTTCTCCCCAGGGACTAAGGTGGTAAAACGGAGACTGTGGATCCAGGTGTTAGGTGAGGAGTAATTTTTAATTTTTGTAATTCTGTTCTTGCTATATATCTTTACACTATGTATCTTTTTTTTTTTTTTTGGTGCGAGGCAATTGGGGTTAAGTGACTTGCCCAGGGTCACACAGCTAGTAAGTGTTAAGTGTCTGAGACCGGATTTGAACTCAGGTACTCCTGAATCCAGGGCTGGTGCTCTATCCTCTATCCACTGCACCACCTAGCTGCCCCACTATGTATCATTTTTATAAAAACCTAAAAAAAATGTGAAGAAGAGAACTCTTTTAGTATCTAAGGGTATAAAGAGTGGGGAGGAAGGAGCCCATAAGCTTTCCAGAAGTAGAGACATATATGAACTCTCACTATCTTATATGTAGTTTCTAGATTGCCTGGGTGCCTAGTCCCATTTGTATCTTCCCATGTTTATATAACTCAAGTACTATATATAGTCCCTGACTTCCCTTAATATTCAGTTTTTTTGTTTTGTTTTGTGGGGCAATGAGGGTTAAGTGACTTGCCCGGGGTCACACAGCTAGTAAGTGTCAAGTGTCTGAGACCAGATTTGAACTCAAGTACTCCTGAATCCAAGGCTGGCGCTTTATCCATTGCACCACCTAGCTGCCCCCTTAATATCTGATTTTGATTCCTCAAGGTGTAGTATTCTATATGATCAGTCCATTTCCCAATGCTCTACATTGAGTTTTCTGTCCAGACTTGTGTTGCTAATGATAATGAAAAGCCTATGCTTACATTCACCCCTTAGGTCTCAGCCTGAGCTTTCAGTCCTGAATCGTGCCATATGCATCTCTCGGTTAGTAAACACTCAATATCTATTCTGCTATATGTGCTAGAATCATTAGTAGTGAATCTGATAGTGCCTTGGCTCATCCTGAGGGACATATAGATATAGATAGATTCCTCAGGATTATATATAAACAATGACAGAAGAGGTGTGTGTGTGCTGGGTGGAAGGAGGCAGGGGGTGGGAGCATGAAGGATCAAGGTTAAACAATAGGAAAATTTCACCTATGAGTAGGTTTGGGACATCCTGTATTTTGTGTGCCTTGGGAGTGTCTGTACTGAGTTGGTTCTGGGTCACCCAATTCAGGGAAGATGATTAAAAGTTTGGAGATCAATTGAGAAAATAGAAATTTATATTTAAAAACCCTGTGACCCTCACTTCTGAGGATCAAATGAAATAATACCTGTAAAGGGCTTTACAAACTCTGAAGCACAAAGGTTAGTCATAGTTTTAACTAGGATTGGGAAATTGGAGGTTTGCCCTAGGGCACTGAAATTTAGAGGGTGGTAACTATATTTTCAGTTCTTTTTGCACCATAAAAACAACTGCGTTGAGTTCTGGGGGGAAAAGAGTCTATACTATGCAAATAGCCTATTTTCTTCATCTAGCTATCCCTATTCCTGCTGAGCGACTCTCAGTCTGCTCCCATTCAGAGCACTGGCCTTTCTTTTTCTTTTTTTTTTTGGCTGGGCAAGTGACTTGCCCAGGGTCACACAGCTAGCAAGTGTCAGTGTCTGAGGCCACATTTGAACTCAGGTCCTCCTGACTCCAGGGCCGGTGCTTTATCCACTGTGCCACCTAGCTGCCCCTTTCTAATAATGCTTTCAAGAAAGAGTTTTATGCCACTTGGCCACAAGTATGTCTTGTGCTACTTAATCCAGATGAGAAAATTGCCAGTTAGAGTTCTGATGTCAATTACTTTTGTTGTTGTAATTTCATTCTTTTCATCATTTTGTTTGATGTAGTTCAGATAAGTTTCTATCCTATTGTTCTTTTATGTTTAGTTTTCAGTGAACTATTGTGGAGATGAACAAAATGATTTATTTTTCTAATTGAGAGAAAGTGTTGAGATACAGGCTTATTTCAAGTAAAAGCATTTTTAGGACAACTTCCATAGCAGGTAGGATGATGGTGATTATATATCCTTCTTTCTGTTAGCACATCGTTTTGATTTCTTCTACCAGATCTCTATATTTAGAGTTCCATATAATCAGAATTTCTGATTGTTTGGTTGTTAACATGTATTTAAAATGTTGTTCTTAATTTTTTATGGATAAATGTGTGAAGGCCAAAATTTGATATACAGAGTGTTATTTGGGTGACTCACCTAAATATCGGGGTCCCAGAAATATGAGGAACCTTTTAGGTTCTCCCTCCACTTCGAACTGCCCTTTTTAGATATTTCTCCCAGGCCAATAAGAAAGGAGCCTCTAAGCTTTAGTTCACAAAAGGATCAGATTTTATTGTTTGGGAATTAATTAAACAACAAAGGTTAAGTAATAAAAATCAAAGATAAGGAAATAGGAAAATAGAAATACAGGTAAATATTCTTAACTCTAAGCTTAACCTATTCACTGCCCAGACTGTTCCCAATTAAGCTAGTTCAAAGGAATTGGGACAGCTAGGTGGTGCAGTGGATAGAGTACCAGCTCTGGAGTCAGGAGGACCTGAGTTTAAATCTAGCCTCAGACACTTAACACTAGCTGTGTGACTCTGGGCAAGTTACTTGATCCCAATTGCCTCACCAAAATAAATAAATAAATAAACGAACAAATAAATAAATAAATAACTGCAATCCCAAAGGAATTTAGGGTTTTCTGTAATTAGCTCACCAAACCTGAAAGTCTACAGCTGCTTGTGCTACCAGAACAGCCAACACTCCACCGCAAGGAGAGTTGCCAGACAGAGAGCAAACACGCCACCAGCACAAGGGCCAAGAAGGAAAGGACTGAGTTCCAGAAGACACCTAGCATTTCAGAAGCAGCCTGCCTCCCTTCAGGGAGCATTCAATCTCTCCTCCCCCAAAAGGGGAGGTCCTTCAAAAGCTGCCTATGGAGAGTTCTCCTCAGTTCAGTAGCATACATAACCTCGGTGGGCCAGTTGTGGCTCCTCCCAAATGAGTTAGCTAAAAACGGGAATATTAATCTTTACCACAGATAATTTTTACCACACTAGTTTGTCAGTTTATGAACAATGAGTTCCTGGCATATAATTCTGGCTCATGCTTTTCTAGGTATTTAATAGGTACCAAATTTCTTTAATCCTTCAGCTATAGGTTTCTTCTTGCAAATCTACACCAATCTAGAAGCCTGGGTTCTCTAAGAATGAACCTTCTGTAGTTTCTTGTAGCAGTGACCTGATGTTATTATATTGCTATCAAAAAACCCCTGGGGGCAGCTAGGTGGTGCAGTGGATAAAGCACCGGACCTGGAGTCAGGAGGACCTGAGTTCAAATCCGGCCTCAGACACTTAACACTTACTAGCTGTGTGACCCTGGGCAAGTCACTTAACCCCAAGTGCCTCACCAAAACAAAACAAAACAAAACAAAAAAAACCCCTGCATTTCTGTAGAAAAATCTACTTGACTCAGCCATTGGTCCAAGGCTTATTTGTTAACATACCATTACATAAATATGTGTGTATGTCAGTCATGGAGGGCCTTTTGGTTTCCATTCTTGAATCTTAGCCATTTCATAGTCTCCATCTGATGGTAAGCCACTATCAGTTACATTCCCTATATTCAGTGATATGTATTGACTTTCAGCCTTGTTATTACTTCATGAACTGGACTCTTTTGTTCAGTAAGTATTGTGGTGATAATTTTGATACCCCTACCCAATTTAATAAGCATTTAATTAGTTCATTGTGGTTTAATGGGTATCAGTGATAGTATTAGTGATTTAAACATAATAGAATTAAATTTGATAGTTAATGCTGTTAGGATAAGAGTTATGATTGATTAGTATACTATATATTTGTGGCAATGTCCATGTATTGAATATACTGTTTAAATTATTTCTATGTTGACCTATGTTAAGGATAGAGGTGGAAACCTGCTGTATTCTCCTCCACACACCCCCACCCCTATGTCTCTGTTGGTTGCTATGTTCCAGAAAACCACAATTTCTTATTTGCCATGGCCAGATGGTTGTAACAAATGTTGAAAAGTCTCAAGAACTCTGTTGCCTAGTCACTGACTAAACAGTAGAAAGTCCTGGACATAGCCACCACACACACACACACACACACACACACACACACACACACACACACACACCTTTGCCTGGTCACTGATTAAACAAGCAGATGGCTAAGGGACATTACCCTTGACCAAATATGGAAGTTCCTTCCTTTGTCTACTTCCTGTGGCCAAACATGGAGTTCCACTTCCTCCCCTTGACCAGTCATGTAACTTTCCCCTTTTGGGAATTGACCAATCAAAGAATCTATTTTTAGTATCCTCTCATTCTCTATAAATATGTTTGACCCTTAGAGAGAAAGGGGTCCTTGACCACAGAGGATAGTCTTGGATCCAATTTCTTGGAGACCACCAGTTTCCCCACTAAATTGAAACTGTTGAGAGTCCTCATGCCTCAGTGGCCTTTTGTTGCATATTGGAATTTTGGGGTCACATTCTTTCTATAAATTTTTAACCTCATCATCATCAACAACAATCATCAAGTATTTTGATGTTTAGTCTAGAAAGCAAGAGGTTTGGAACCTGTGCCCGAGTCTCATCCCATTCTTATTTCCCCATACCACAAATCCTACTAAGTGAGAAAGAAAATCAAAAAGATGAAGCTGATTCAGAATGATGGCCCTGGGGTCTCTCAGAGTTGCCATTATATAAGAGCCATATACAGGGCAACCTTTCCCCTAACCTGATTGCTGAAAATCAGATCCATGTGGAAGGAGATACTATTTTCCTTGGATCCCATTCTGGAAACTCTTCTGCCCAGCATTTAGTAGGGAGAAGGTATTCAAACTACTTTCATCTTTCTTCCAGCTAATGTTGCCTAATCTCTAAATCTCAACAGATGGACACTGGCCATAAGGAGATGCTGTTTCAGAAACTTCTGCACTTCCCTGAGTGGCAGAATAAGAGACTTTGTGTCAGGCAGAGGCCAGGACAAAGGAAGAAATTGTCAAGGAAGGCAAATTTGTCTTCAGTACCTTTTCATCTTCCCTTAGAGACAATTAAGAAAAAAAGAAGAAGCTTATTGGATTCCCTATTGTGTGATGGACAGTTTCATCTAGATCTCCTATTGTCACTTTAAACTCAACTGAGTGACACTGAACTCATCATCTTTCTATCTAAACTTGTTCAGTCATTTTCCAGTCCTGTCTTGACTCTTCATTACCCCATTTGGGGTTTTCTTGGCAAAGATACTGGAGTGGTTTGCCATTTCCTTCTCCAGCTCATTTTACAGATGAGGAAATTGAAGCAAACAGGCAATTAAGTGACTTGCCCAGGATCACACAGCTAGTAAGTGTCTGAGGCTGGATTTGAACTCAGGAAGATGAGTCTTCCTGACTCCAGACCCTGTACTCTGTGCACTGTGGCACCACCTAGCTGCCCCCTTCTTTTTTTTTTTTTTGTGAGGCAATTAGGGTTTAGTGACTTGCCCAGGGTCACACAGCTAGTAACTGTTAAGTGTCTGAGGCTGGATTTGAACTCAGGTCCTCCTGAATCCAGGGCCGGTGCTCTATCCATTGCGCCATCTAGCTGCCCCTGCCCCCTTCTTTCTTTTTTTTTTTCTTTTTTTTTTTTTAAGTGAGGCAGTTGGGGTTAAGTGACTTGCCCAGGGTCACACAGCTAGTAACTGTTAAGTGTCTGAGGCTGGGTTTGAACTCAGGTACTCCTGACTCCAGGGCCAGTGCTCTATCCACTGAATGACCTAGCTGCCCCATCCCAATTACTATTTTTTTTTTTGTGGGGCAATGCAGGGTAAGTGACTTGCCCAGGGTCACACAGCTAGTGTCAAGTGTCTGAGGCTGGATTTGAACTCAGGTCCTCCTTAATTCAGAGCCAGTGCTTTATTCACTGCACCACCTAGCTGCCCCCCCCCAATTACTTTTGTTTTGTTTTGTTTTGTTTTTAGTGAGGCAATTGGGGTTAAGTGACTTGCCCAGGATTATACAGCTAGTAAGTGTTAAGTGTCTGAGGCCGGATTTGAACTCAGGTACTCCTGACTCCAGGGCCAGTGCTCTATCCACTGCGCCACCTAGCTGCCCCTCCCAATTACTTTTGATAGCATCACCATCCTCCAAGTCACACAAGTTTTAAAATCAACTAGTAGTCTTTGACTCTTCCCTCTATGCCAGAGTTGCCAAGTTCTCCTCTATTCTACTTTCCCAATACTTTTTAAAATCATAAAAGTATTTTATTATTTTCCAGTTACATGTAAAGATAGTTTTCAACATTTGTTTTCATAAGATTTTTAGTTCCAAATTTTTCTCCCTCCTCCCTCCTTCTCCCCTCCCCAAGACAGAAAGCAATCTGACATAGGTTATATATGTACAATCACATTAAACATATTCATCCATTAGTCATGTTATAAAAGAAGAATCAGAACAAACCCAATACTTTTTAGTAGTCATACATCCATTCCACTCACACAACCACCAGTACTCTCCCTGAAACTACGGCAAAAGCCTCCTCACTGGTCTCCCTGAGTTTTTTCTTTCACCCTCAAACCTGTTCTTCAGTCAGCTGCCAAAATCATCTTAATGCAAAGCACTAAGCTTGTCACTCCCCTGCTGGAAAACGTTTAGCTCTTCCTCATTGCCTACTGGATGAAATCCAGACACCTTAGCCCAGCATTCCTGGCCCTCTACTGCCTGGCTCCAGCTTGCCTTTCCAGCCTCATTTTATTCTATTCTATGTTCCAGCACAACTGGACCATTAATTGTTCCCTGATCTCCTTCTGCTCTTTTCTGACTATGCCTTAGCTCAGGCCACCTCCAATGCCCAAAATTCATTCTTTCTTCCCTATCTGCTACAGTCCTTTTCTTCCTTCATGACTCAGCTCAAGTACTTCCTCCTCTGTGAAGCCTTTCAAGCTTCCCCCCAAATTCTTCCTTCTTATATTTCTTTTTTTTTTTAAGTGAGGCAATTGGGGTTAAGTGACTTGCCCAGGGTCACACAGCTAGTAAGTGTTAAGTGTCTGAGGCTGGATTTGAACTCAGGTACTCCTGACTCCAGGGCCGGTTCTCTATCCACTGTGCCACCTAGCCGCCCCTCTTATATTTCTTATGGCACATTGAATGTTTCCTTTTTCTCTGTCACATTTTACCCTAGATCATATTTACTTGTATACATATTATACCTGCTATTACATTGTAAGCTCCTTGACGGCAGGGACTGTGTTGTTTTTCATCTTTGTATCCTCTATGTCTAACTCATAAGAGGATCTTAATAAACACTTGTTGAATTCCATTGAATGAATGAAAGAAAAAAACAGATTAGTCATTCTTCAAGGTTGAACTAGATAACATTCAACAATTCAGTAGTCCTTCCAGTACTGATATTCTCTGAATCAATGCTGCCTTGTCCCTCTCTCCCCACTATTTGTTTCAAGTAAGAAGGATGAAATTAGATTGTGGGAGGAACTTCCCAGTAGGCCAGAAATTAGTGGTGAATGGGAGTTAAAAGGCAAAAGAGCCTGGGTCCTTGTCCTTGAAACTCTAGAAGAGGGTTAAAGAGCATTAGAAAAATTAAGTGAGGGGCAGCTCACTTTAGGTGGTGGTGCAGTAGATAGAGCACGGGCCCTGGATTCAGGAGGACCTGAGTTCAAATGTGGCCTCAGACACTTGACACTTACTAGCTATGTGACCCTGGGCAAGTCACTTAACCCCAACTGCCTCACCAAAAACCAAAACAAACAGCAAAAAATAAAGTGTTAGAGCTAGAAGGGACCTTAATTATTGTCAAGTTAAAAACCTCCATTTTATAGATGAGAAAACTGAAGCCCAAAGACATTGACTATCAACAGTGTAACAAGGCAGCCAAAAAAACTAAATGTTATCTCTGGCTGCTACAAGGACTTTGACATTCTCTGTTTCTTTGACTTGATGAAGGACAAATATCAGATATCGGAATGAGGATATGAACCATAGAATCTCAGAGTTGGAGGGGATCTGAAAGTACATCTAATCCAACCTAGTAAAGATCAAAAGTTGCCTCTACAATTGTCAAGTCTTCACTTGAAGACCTCATGAGAGAATACACTACCTTCTGAGGTGGCCATATTTGATTATATCTAATTGTTAGCAAACTTTTCTTGATGAATGAAGGATTGAAGGAATGAATGAATGAATGAATGAAAAGCATTCATTGACTGCTACTATATGCCATGCACTGTGCTAAGTGCTAGGTATGCCATTACAAAAAGCAAGGTAGTCCCATCCTTCAAAGAACTGGCCAGGGAAGAGTGTTTTGGAATGAGAAATTATAGGGATGGTGAGTGGAATTCACCAGAGGACAACTGATTGACACATCTGTTACAGTAATGGTAATACTGATCTGATTACTTTATCTGGGGCTTAGATGTGGACATTTTGAAGGGGGAAAGATGGGTGTTAAGGCAGCAGCCGAGCATGAAGACGGCTGAAGAACAGCATGCCAGGGTCTGGGTCAGACTAGTTATGGAGAATTCTCACCAATCAGGAGCTTAGGGCCCCAGGGTAAGAACTGGAGTGGGTTCTATCCCATTATAAGACATTAAGCCTAAATTGACTGTTTTGCACTTTCTTCCCATTTGCTACTAGTTTTGCCCTCTGGGTCCAGGCAGAACAAATCTAACCTCTCTCCCCACCTTTCAGATATTTGAAGATAACATTTACATGTCCCCTAAGACTTTTCTTTCCCCCAACTAAACATCCCATTTCCTTAGACCAATTTTTGTATGGCTTGATCTTTGAGGCCCTTCCTTGACTGGATCACTTTCCTTTGCACCCACTACAGCTTCTCAGTGTCATTCCACCAAACATGATACCCAAAACAGAAGACAGTATTCAAGATTTGACTTGACTAGAGCACAATCATAATCTGCCTTCTGGAAGCTATGCCTATCAATTCAATTTATGATCACATTAGATTTTTTTTTTGCCACCATATCAAGTAGTTGGCTTATATTGAATTTGCAGGTCTTGAAAACCCTCAGATCCTTTTCAGAAAAACTGACTCCCCTCTGTTATACTTTGAAGTTGAATTTTGGACCCAACTGTACAATTTTACCATTGTCTTTTTTTTTTTTTTTAGTGAGGCAATTGGGGTTTAGTAACTTGCCCAGGGTCACACAGCTAGTAAGTGTTAAGTGTCTGAGGCTGGATTTGAACTCAGGTACTCCTGACTCCAGAGCCAGTGTTCTATCCACTGCACCACCTAGCTGCCCCACCATTGTCATTTTAAAATTTCATCTTATTAGATTTGAATCAACGTTCATAGGTTCAAAGAATTAGATCTGGAGGAAACCTTAGCGGTCATTTAACTCAGCTCCCCCTCATTTTACAAGTGAGAAAACTGAGGCCCAAAAGGTTGTGTTTTGCCCAAGATCACATAACTTGTGATAGAGGTAGGACATGGGGTAGGATATGAATGCAGGTCCCCTGGTCTCCAAAGCCAAGGTTCTTTCTGTTTTATTAACCTGTCAATTTCTTTTTGGATCCTCACTCTGTTATCTAACGTTTTAGCTGTTCCTCCTGGTTTTGTGCCATATGCAAATTTGGTAAGCATACTATTAATGTTTTAACCAAGTCACTGATTAAGAAGTTAAACGATGTTTTGCCAATCAATCCTACTAGAGATCCCCTTCCAAGGTGACTTTGACCCATCAATGACTTTTTTTTTGCCTAGGCATTCCATCAGTTCTGAACCTACCTGTTGAGCCTATAGCTCTATTGACAAGGACAGAATGAGAAGCTTTGTCAAATGCTTTGCTGAAGTCTTGATAGACTACATCTACCAAATTCTCCTTCATCTACTAGTCTATTAAACACTATCAAAACAAAAAGAGGGGCAGCTAGATGGCTCAGTGGTTAATTAATAGCACCGGCCCTGGATTCAGGAGTACCTGAGTTCAAATCTGGCCTCAGACACTTGACACTTACTAGCTGTGTGACCCTGGGCAAGTCACTTAACCCCAATTGCCTCACCAAAAAACAACAACAAAAAAAAAAACAAAAAGAAATGCTTTTCTTGAGTGACCTGTTCTTTTTCCTTTATCTTTTTTCTATTTATTTATTTATTTATAATTTTCCCCGTTACATGTAAAAACAAATTTTCACATTGATTTTTAAAACTTTATGTTCCAAATTCTCTTCCTTCCTCCCTCCCCACCACCCCTTAAGAACTCGAGCAATTCATCAGAAAAACCTGGAAAGACCTACATGAACTGAAGCAGAGTGAAATGTACTATATACAAAATAATAGCAATAGTGTAAGATGATCTGCTGGGAAGCATATGGTTATTTTCAGCAAGGCAATGATCTAATATAACCCTGAAGGACTTATGAAAATTGAAATCCATCTACAATGAAAGAACTGATAGTATCTGAAAACATATGGAAACACATTTTTGAAAAAAAAATGTTTTTGACAATTCCTTAATCTGAAGTTTTGTTTTTTTAACTGTTTTCTCTTACAGCCTAGCTAATATGGGAATGTTTTCCATGACTACTCATGTATAACTTATTTTGATTAGGCTATATTTTTTTTCTTTCTTTCTTTCTTTTTTTTTTTTTAGTGAGGCAATTGGGGTTAAGTGACTTGCCCAGGGTCACACAGCTAGTTAAGTATAAGTGTCTGAGGCCGGATTTGAACTCAGGTACTCCTGACTACAGCGCTGGTGCTCTATCCACTGTGCCATCTAGCTGTCCTATAATTTATTTTGAATTGCTTGAGTTCTTGTGGGTGAGGGGTGGGAAGGGAAGGAGGAAGAGAAGTTGGAACACAAAGTTTTAAAAAATTGATGTCAAAATTTGTTTTTACATATATTTTGGAAAATAAAATTCTATTCAACTAGGAAAAAACACAAAAAATACATAAAAGGAATAGTAGTTGTATGTAATAGATTTGCAGTTTCATATGCAGTCATCTTTTTTATTATAACATTATGGAAATGCTTGTTTTGTTCCATAAATTAAAAACTAAATAAAAATAGACAACAACAAAAAAAACAAACAAAAAAGAATTCAAGCAATTCAATATAAGTTGCATATGTGCAGTCATGCAAAACATTTCCACATTAGTCAGGTTGTAAGAGAAAACAGACACAAATAACTTTAGAAAGAGGAGCTAACAAAAAAGTTTATACTTCAATCTGTACCATCAGTTCTTTCTCTGTAAATGGGCTGCATTTTTCTTAAGTCCTTCTGATAGCATCCTGCTCATCATTTCTGTTTTGTTTGTTGTTTGGTTGTTTGTTTGTTTTTGCAGAGTAATGAGGGTTAAGTGACTTGCCCAGGGTCACACAGCTAGTAAGTGTCAAGTGTCTGAGACTGGATTTGAATTCAGGTCCTCCTGAATCCAGGGCCAGTGCTTTATCCACTGTGCCATCTAGCTGCAGCTGCCTGCTCATCATTTCTTACAGCACAATAGTGTTCTATCTTAATCTCATCCAACAATTTGTTCAGCCATTCCCCAATTGATGGGCATCACCCCAATTTCTAATTTAACTTTTTAAAAAAATCTCTTTTAGGATACCAACCTAGTAGTGATATTGCTAAGTATGCATGGGTTTATAGCCTTTTGGCCATAGTTCCAAATTGCTCTACAGAATGTTTGAATCAGTTTATAACTTTATCCTTTTTTTTAAAATCTATTTTTAACATTCATTTTCTAAAAGCTTTGAGTTCTAAATTTTCTTTTTCCCTCCCACCCCTCCCCTACTCATTGAGAAGGCAAGAAATATGATATCAATTAAACAAATGAAATCATGTGGCGCATATTTCCATATTACCCATGTTGCCAAAGCAAAAAAAAAAAAAGTGAAACAATTATACTTTAGTTTGTATTAAGTAACCTATTCTTGATGAAACCACCCTTACTCTTTGTGATCACTTTTTCCTTATCTTCAGTCATTTTTTTCAGTCATATCTGACTTATTGATCCCATTTGGGATTTTCTTGGAAGAAATACTGGAATGGTTTGTCATTGCCTTCTCTAACTCATTTTACAGATGAGGAAACTGAGGCAAATAGGGTTATGTGACTTGCCCAGGATCACACAGCTAGTAAGTGTCATAGGCCTGATTTGAAGTCAGGAAGATAAGTCTTCTTGATTCTAGGCCTGGATCTCTATCCACTGCACTACCTAGCTGCTGAATTATTTTTCTTTTTAAAATTTTTAAAACTTTATTCATTTTGAACTTAAATACAAAAGATAAAACAAACAAACAACAAAAAACCATTACACAGCACAATATAAAAAGAGGGTTCCACCTTGCAGTATCAACAGATTTCCATTTCACACTATTTACTTTTTTGGAAAAATTATGGGATAAATACTATGCATCATTTTCAAAGCTACCCTTCTTTTCTGTGTTTCCTTCCAAGTTATCTTTTGTTCTCTGCTGAGCACTTATTTTTTTTTTCTCCCTCCTTCCTCACCCCTCCCTAAAGATTACCATTAGACACAAATATGTGTATTTATGTAAAATCATAGTATGTGTTCTTCTATTTATCAGTTCTTTCTTTGGAAGTGGATAGCAACTTCCTTCACAGGTCCTTTGTAATTGATTTGAGTATTTATAATACTCAAAGCAATTTAGTCATTCAAAGTTTGTTTAAAGTCATTCAAAGAAAACGTTGTTTTCTTGGTTCTTTTCATTTCACTCTTCATTATTTCATGCCAATTCCTTTTCTAGAAGCTCAATAACCATCCCTTTAATAATCAGCTCTGGGATTTTTGCCAGGAATCAAAGTCAGGCTCATCACCCTATTGTTTATGGACTGTTCTTCCTGACAGTGGCTTAGAAATCACAGCCCGAGATGCAATTTGTCTGGATCTGGTGATTTATGCCTATCAAAAGTAGCTAGGAAGGGGCAGCTAGGTGGCGTAGTGGATAGAGCACCAGACCTGGAGTCAGGAGTACCTGAGTTCAAATCTGGCCTCAGACATTTAACACTTACTAGCTGTGTGACCCTGGGCAAGTCACTTAACCCCAATTGCCTCACTAAAAAAAAAACACACAAAAAAAACAAAAACAAAAACAAAAAAAGTAGCTAGGGGGCAGCTAGGTGGCACAGTGGATAGAGCACCGGCCCTGGAGTCAGGAGTACCTGAGTTCAAATCCGGCCTCAGACACTTAACACTTACTAGCTGTGTGATCCTGGGCAAGTCACTTAACCCCAATTGCCTCACTAAAAAAAAAAAAAAGTAGCTAGGTACTTTCTTTTGGGGGAGGGGGGCAGTGAGGGTTAAGTGACTTGCCCAGGGTCACACAGCTAGCAAGTGTCAAGTGTTTAAGGTCATATTTGAACTCAGGTCCTCCTGAATCTGGGGCCCATGCTTTATCCACTGCACCACCTAGCTGACCCCTAGGTACTCTCTTAAAATCTTCTTACCTGAATTTCATCCTCAAGAATTTCCCATCCTTCCTGGGCTAATTTTCCTGGACAAATTTAAGCCATGGCATTCTACCTATCTTTCCTCTAAACTTTTTGAAATCTCTTCCAAAATCTAGGGTTTGCTTTAGTCCATGTTCAGTTTTCATTCTCCATCATAAATTCTAACCTGTTCCACCTTGCAGAATCAACAAGCATTTATGTGCCAGTTACTATGCCTTTTGGGCTCTGGGGTTGCAAAGAAAGACAAAATGGGGCTTATAGTCTAATGAGGCAACAGCATGCCCATCCTCGGCAGAGTGAGGAGGAATATAATGAGGAGTAAACATTGGATTCCAGGAAGTCTTTCTGGGTGGATGGAGATGCCATACGGAGATAAACATGAGGAAGGGAAGATTTTGAAGAAAATTTTAAAAAATCTTTTCACCTCCCACACCCCTTCCAAGTCTTTCCATTAGTGTAAGTTACCTTTTAGGTTATCCTAAAAGAACCTTCCCTGAGTCTTGCTATCCCCTCGAGCTATTGTCCTATATTTCTTCCCCATTCCTTCCTTTCACTAACAAAGTTCTACACTATTGTAATAGCTTTCCAAGTGTTCCCCCTGGGGCAGCTAGGTTGCACAATGGATAGAGCACTGGCCCTGGATTCAGGAGGACCTGAGTTCAAATCCAGCCTCAGACACTTGACACTAGCTGGCAAGAATCTTACTGGAGGGGGCAGCTAGGTGGTGCAGTGGATAAAGCATCAGGCCTGGATTCAGGAGGACCTGAGTTCAAATCCAGCCTCAGACACTTGACACTTACTAGCTGTGTGACCCTGGACAAGTCACTTAACCCCAATCACAAAAACAAAAAACAAAAACAGAGAGAGCCTGAATCTAGGCTCTTTCCTCCCCAATTCATCCTTCACACTAGTATCTAATGCATCATGTAACCCTTATTCAGTAAGCTTCCGTGATTCCTTGTTGCCTGTAGGAGAAAACCTAAGACCCTTAGCTTGGCATTTAAGGCCCTAACACAACTTTCCAACTTCTTTTGCACAAACTAGATACTCTTAGCCCCCCAATACTGTCTTGCCATTTCCTTCCTTTCCTTCCTTCCTTCACTGTATCTGAAATGATCTCTGCCCAAATCTCAGTCAATCGAAATCCTTCCCTTCCCTTAATACCTAGCTTGGATGCCATCTTGTTGGGAGGTAGCATGGAGACTGGAGTCAGAGGACCTGGCTTCAACCCCAGCTCACCATTTACTACCTCTGTGACCTTGTGCAGGGATGTATGGGTGTTCAGAGAAGGCTAGTACCTCTGGCGTGAAGGTTGCTGAGCCTTATCCAGGGCTGCTTTCTACCTTTGGTGTCCACCTGATTCACCCAACTCTCAACTATGGCTTCAAGAAACTGTAGCATGTGCAGTGGCCACAGCCTGGTAAACCATTTGGGCAGAGGGGCTAAACCAGGTTAAGGATAACGGAGTGGCCTCAAACCTTTGGTTGGTGAGTTAGGGGGTATCTGAACCAATCATGTGAAGACTTTCCCCCAGTGGAATGGGTGGGTAAAAACTATTCAAACCAGTGGCCATGAATGCAGCTGAAACAGGTGCTGTGAAGTGCTTGAGCTTGGTCAGGCATCAAGGACACCAAGGTCATCTGCTGCATCCCGAGCCATTCTCTTTCATCTTGACTTTTGTCTTGCCACTGGACTTGGATGTCTCTGGAAGAAAGAGTTATGCTGTTGACTTCATGTAACTCTCCCTCACTTAAATCCAATTTACACATGAGTCAAAAGACATTACCCACTCCATTTTACCATTTTTACCTACCCCAAAGTCCTGTAGTGACAAACAAGTGACAAAGCAGCAGGTGTGGATACTCTGGGAGCTGTAGTCACAAACCTGCTCATAGGTGGCTCAGGCCATAGGGTCATCTTGTCACTGAACTGAAGCAGCAGCGGGATTTGGCAGCCCCCTGGGTATCTGAACAGACTTTTTAAAGGACTATACTGTTAATCTCCTAGTGTAAGGAGGAGGCTAGAAGAGGGGCCCTAAAAATTGTCTGCTTTACCTAACCTAACCTGGTCTGCTTACCACAGCAGGCAGAGATCCTACCCTGTAGTTGAAACACAAAAAAAGTACAAAAATTTTATGAAGATGATTGTACTCACCATTTTACATGGAATGTGTACAGATTTATGAACAACACAAAATCCAGCAGACCTGAAAGAGTAACAGCTCAGTAGGGATCACAACCTAATAGCAGCCCTGAGTGAAACAAGGATGGCAAATGAAGGCCAGTTTACTGAAGCCAGAGCTACATGCATGTTTTTCTGGAATGGCTAAAGTGAAGGGGAGTGCCATGAAGCTGGCATAGGTTTTGCCATCAAAACTAATCTAGTTAACAAGCTTGTATGCTGTGAATGATGGGCTCATGACAATGTGATTACCACTTGCAGGAAAATGCCACACCATCATCATCAGTGCCTATGCTCCCACCATGATGAAGCCTGATGAGGTCAAAGAAAACTTTTATGAAGACCTGGAAACCCTCAAAATCACTGTGGCAAAAGAGGACAAGCTTATAATTCTGGGTGATTTTAACACCAGAGTAGTCACAGACTATCAGACATGGCAGGGAGTCAGCAACAGAAAGGAACACTTACTACTGAAGACTTGTGCATCTCATTACCTTCTCATCACCAACACTGTCTTTCATTTACCTAAACACAATAAAACTTCATGGATGCACCCTTGCAGCAAACATTGGCTATGTCATTGTAAGAAGAGACAGATAGGACATGAAAGTGATTAAGGCAATGTGTGGTGCAGAGTGCAGCACTTCTCCAAGGCTGAACAGTTTGTTGCTAACTTGGAAGGAAAGCTGAGTCAATACAGAGCTGGCAACAGTGGAGCAGAACAAGAGTGGCCATCTTTCAGAGATTTGGTATACATTATTTGGTATTTGGTATAAATTTGGCATTTACTCATCTAGCCTAGAACACTCACAAACATCAAGACTGGTTTGACAAAAATTATGGGGAAATTCAGAAGCTGCTGAACAAAAAATGAGAACTCCACTAGGTTTACCAGCAGACTAGTTCATCCATCCCTAAGAAGGCAACATTTAACTCCATCAGAAGTAAAGTCCAAGTGAAGCTTAGAGTGATGCAGAGTTCTTGGCTTAGATCAAATTCAGTTTTACACTGACAGTACCAATTCAAAGCACTTGACCTATGATGCATGCATAGCAACCACTCAGTGCTGATAGAGCTACATTGATTAGTGATCGAGAGGTGATGGACTAAATACTTCTCAACAGACTGTCGTCAACCAATACTGAAGTCATTGACCATATACCTCAGGTTGAAATAAATCCCTCTCTAGCTGATCTTCCAACTGAAGAAGAGGGTTTAGATGCCATTAGTCCCCTCTCTTGTGGCAAAGTGCCTGGTGCTGATTCTATTGCAGCTGAGATTTACAAGGCAGGACAACTACTACTCATACAAGCTGACTGAAATCCTCCAGGTTATTTGGCAAAAGGAAGTTATTCCCCAGGAGTTCAAGGATGACTCCATTGTCTATCTCTATAAAGAAAAAAGAAATAAGTCGTCCTATGTCAATCACAGGGAGGTCTCTCTTTTAGTCATTTCCAGTAAGATTTTTTGTTTTGTTTTGTTTTTGTTTTTGTTTTTTTGCAGGGCAATGAGGGTTAAGTGACTTGCCCAGGGTCACACAGCTAGTAAGTGCCAAGTGTCTGAGACTGGATTTGAACTCAGGTCCTCCTGAATCCAGGCCTGATGCTTTATCCACTGCACCACCTAGCTGCCCCCTCCAGTAAGATTCTTGCCAGAATTCTCCTTCATAGGTCTATCCTTCACCTGAAAGAGCCAGTGTACCTTCAGAAAGGGTAAAGGAATGGTCGATATAGTGTTTGCTGCCTGACAACTCCAGCAGAAATGCCAGGAGTAAAAGAAAGATCTGTACACAACTTTATAGACCTTTGATACTGTCAGGTATGAGGACTTGTAGAAGATCATGGCAAAATATGGTTATCTGGAGAAGTTCATCAGTATCATATGCCAGTTCCATGACAGCATGCTTGTACAAGTTCTGGATAATGGATAATCTTCTCCCACCTTCTCAGTCATCAGTGGAGTGAAGCAGGGTTGTGTGCTTGTTACCATGCATGATGTTTTCAGTGATGCTGTTGGAAGGCTTCAACAAGGAACAAAAATGACATCAAGGTCAGCTACCAAAATATTTAACTTGAAAAGACTTCAAGCCAAGGCTAAAGTGAAGGGAGAGCTGGCATTTGACTTTTTATTTGCAGATGATTGTGCACTCAGTGGAGCCTCTGAGGTTGAAATGAAGCAGAGTATGGAGCTATTCTCTGCCACTTGTGCTAATTTTTGGCCTGACAATAAACACCAAGTGATTCTCCACCAGCCAGCACTGCACCAGCCATACATGGAACCAAATGAAACATCCATACATAGAATCACACATGGAACAGCAAATGGAGAAATTCTGAATGCTGTGGGGGTCACTTACCTTGGCAGTATACTTTCCAAGGATGTCCACACAAGATGATGAAGTTGATACATGCATTGCCAGAGCTAGCTCAGTTTTGAGGAGACTCTGAAAGTGTGGGAAAGAAGAGGCATTTTGTTGTCCACCAAACTGAAGGTCTACAGAACTGTTGTACTGATCTCATTGCTATACACTTGTGAAAACTGGATGTATACCAGTGCCATGCCAGGACGCTGAACTGCTTCCATCTGAATTATCTTAGGAAGATTCTGAAGATGACTTGGCAAGATAAGGTATGAGACACTGAGATGTTTTCTTGAGATGAACTGCCAAGCATTAAAACTCTACTGTGGGGCAGCTAGGTGGCACAGTGGATAGAGCACCAGCCCTGGAGTCAGGAGGACCTGAGTTCAAATCCGACCTCAGACACTTAACATTTACTAGCTGTGTGACCCTGGGCAAGTCATTTAACCCCAGTTGCCTCAAAAAAACAAAAACAAAACTCCACTGCATAGAGCACAACTCTGATAGGCTGATCACATAGTTGGAATGCCAAATACATGTTTACCTCAAAGACTATTTTATGAACTCACACAAGGCAAGCAAACTTAACCCCTAATTGCTTCTCAAAAGCAAAAACAAAAACAAGAATTTTAGAATAGATTGTGAGACATGAGAGATACTGGCACAGAATCAGCCAGCATGGCATGCACGCATCAAAGAAGGCATTGTGTTCTATGAGCAAAGCAGAATTGTGGTGGTTCAAAAGAAATGTGAGGTGCACAAATTTATTTATGTCCAAATGTTCATATAGACTATTTGTGACTGACCTGTGGTAGAGATTTCCAAGTTTATATTGGTTTGATCAACCCTGACATAGTGATATCATTTTGTGTAAATCACTTAACCTTTCTGGAACTCAGTTTCCTCATCTGTAAAATGAAGAGGTTGATCTAAATGACTTCTATGGTCCCTTCTACCTTTAATTCTGGGCTTCTATAATTCTTTTTTTTTCCCTGAGGCAATTGGGGTTAAGTGACTTGCCCAGGGTCACACAGCTAATAAGTGTAAAGTGTCTGAGGTCACATTTGAACTCAGGTCCTCCTGAATCCAGGGCTGGTGCTCTATCCACTGCGCCACCCAGATGCCCCTGTGATTCTTTATGAAGATATTCTCCCTCCTTCCCTTCCTGAATAGCTCATCTTTCTTTCATTGATTTTTCTCCTTCATTTCTATTTTATCTCCCCTTCGCACTTATCATATCCTGACATATTTTAGTTATTTGTGTCATGTGTAGACTGTAAGCTCAAGGAAGAGCTTAGGAATTGTTTTCTGTTTTTTGTTTGTGTGTTTTTCCCTCAGAGACTAATGTCTTGTATATAGGAGGCATTTGAATGCCTGCTGAATTCAAATGTATTAAAGGTAAGGGGCAAGAAGTACATGTAATAGAGTCAAGAAAATTTCAGGGATTGGTTACCCAGGACTGACTCCCTAAAGGAATTTTTTGCTTAGTGTGACCACCAGGTGGCACCAGTACTCAGGATCTCATTTCACCTCTGCTTGGGAGAACTTTGTGGGGGTCCTACAGGAGAGGGGATGGGGCGATGTGGAACAGAGGGGAAAGAAGAGGTTAAGCAAAGTTGAGGGTGAAAGAGTGACTCAGGAAGAGGGAACTGGGGTAACGGGGAGGTGGAGATGAGATCAGAAAGGGTAGAGAGCTGGGAGGCTAGGGAAGGAGGTGTTACTCAGGCTTAGGCAGCTAGGAGGGGTGGGAATAGAGGAGGTATATTTATCTGCTGAGCTATTGGCATCAAAAATAACCAGGGGCCCACGGTAACCCAAGCCTCCCCCCACCCCATGAGCAGGGAAGGATGGTAGGGAGGGCAGGAGTGGAGAGGGAGGTGATCCCCCCTCCCCCACAATACCCCCAACCTCAGGGCTGGGCCCAGTGCCAGGGAAGGGGCCTGGCTGGCACCCCATGGGCTGGCTGGAGCCAGTGAAGTGGGGAGGAGAAAAGAGAAGGGAAGGAGGGAAAAGGGGGGAGGGGGAGCCAGCCAGGAACAATGGTGGCTCCCAGCCAGAAGCTGGGGAGGGGGGGGGGGAAGAAAGAAAAAGGCGAAGAGGGAGAGGGAGCAGTCAATGAGAGGGGAGAGAGGAGGGAAGGGAACAGAATAAGGGGCCAAGAAGAAAAGGAGACAAGGAAGGAAAAGAAAAGGCAAAGATAAACTCCCTCCCACAGAGAGGGAAAGATAGGTAGGGAGATGGATAGGTACCCAGAGGAACCCAGAAAAGGGGAGAGGGTGAGAGAGACAGAGAGAGCGACAGAGACAGATGGAGGGAGAGATACTGAGGGGAGGGAGAGGATGAGAGACAGAGACAGAGAGAGATGACTGAAGACAGACAGAATGAAGCAAACCTAGACAGAAAAAGGGAAGAGACAGGGAAGAATAAAAGAGACTTGGAGGCAAAAAGTAAAGCCTTTTAGTGTTGGGAAGGGGAGACTTGCAATAAAGGGGCTAGGTTGCTTCTGTTTCCCTGGGGAGCTCCCAATACAGGCAAACAGGTGCTTTGTCTTCTAATGCTACCCCATACACACAAGACACAAGGGGTGGCAGTGGGAGTGAGATTAGATTTTGGAAGAATTTTCCCAGAGAGTAGGTAAGTATCCCAACTAAAAGAGATGAACAAAGAAAGTGAAGTCTCATTCTCTTGAAGGTATATAATATAGACAGAATCTCACTGGGTTGGTGGAAAGGGGCAAGGGGTCCTTTCCCAAGGCAGGGGGCTGGACAAAATGACCTCTGGCAGTCCCTCCATACACACTATTTTTCCTTTGGTTTCCGAGTCTGGGGATGTGATGATGGAGGGACAATAACAGGAAAGTTTTGCTGAAAGATTTAACTTCTAACTTCCAGTCACAGCGCTGAAGAGGAAGGGAGATTTAGGATAGGGGGTGCTGTGGGCTAGGCCACCTGGTTCTGGTAGATGGGGGAGGGCAGCAAGAATAAGGCCGGATGCCCCCACCTTCCTGCCCCAGGCACTGTGGCTGGCACCCTGGGCAGGGATGGTGGTTTGACTCAGCCTCATGGGAAGGGAGTGGCCTGCCTGCTTGGTGGAGTTCACAGTTCCTGCAGTGTTCAGAATGAGAAAGGACCTTCAAGATCATCAAGTCAGCTCCCTCCTTTAACAAATTAGGAAACTGAGGCCCAGAGAGCAGAATTGACTTCCAGTAAGCAGGTCTCCTGACTCTCAATCTGATGCTTTTGGCACTTCGGTATCTCACCTCTGCTGAAGAGGTCCTTGACTAGGTAGCTAAATAATGCAGCGGATAGAGCCCTGAAGCTGTTGTCAGAAAGACCTGAGTTCAAATCCATCCTCAGACACTCTACGTGGCATGGGGCGAGTCATTTAATCTCTCTGTGTCTCAGTTTCCTAAGAGTAATCCCTATCCCCCTTCCCCTCTTCTTATGAAGTTCAAATGCTATGTAACTGAGAGCTATCATTAGCCTAAAAATGTAAGGAATGGGATCTGATTATTATTGTAACTATACCAGGAGAATGCAGTGATGGGCCCTTCTTCCTCAAGTAAAGCAATGAGTCCCTTGGTAAATCTGATAACAGTACCTACGATGTGTCAAAGACCTGGGGTTCTCTGACAGTTGGGCAGATCCTTTATCACTATGTGCCTTTGTGCCCAGGATTTGGACCACATAGGAGGTGCTCAAGACATTTCTTATCTCATTGAAGATAATATCCTCAGCATGTTCCTGTCCCAGGGTATATTTCTGTCTGTGTGCTGCATAGACCACTTAGGATATGCCCTGTGGGCAGGCTTTAATCAAAGAAACAGAATTGGAGTAAGAACCAGACCTTGGCAATCCTTAAGTAATAATAATTAGCATTTTATTACACTTACATGGTTTGCAAAACACTTTCCAAATATTATCTCATTTGATCCTCAATAATAGCCCCGAGAGAAAGGTGTAGAAAGTGAAGGAGGCAGAGGTTAAGTGACTTGCCTAGGGTCACACAGCTACTAAGTGTCCGAGGCTGGGTTTGAACTGAGGTCTTCGGGATACCAAACAGCATGATCTAGTCTAGCTGGCTATCTTAGTTCTAGGACCCTGCAGACAAAAAAAAAAAAAAAAAAAGAACTTACTCTCTACCACATACCCTTTCAGAGAGACTCCCAACGAGGGGTCTCGGTCCATCCCCGGAGGCCGCCCATTCCATCTTTAGAAAACTCTAATTGTTTGCAAGCCTTTCCTGACACGAAACCTAAATTCGCTTCTTTGCAATTTACACCCTTTGCAGCTAGTTCTGGCCCCCAGGGCCAAACGGAACAAAACTAATCCTTCTCCTACTGGCAACCTTTCAAGTACTTGAAGACAGATCTCCTGGAGAGCAGTAAACCCCACCCCTTACCCCCAACTCCAGTCTTCTCTTCACCGGGGTGATTGTCCTCGTCTATGGATCCCAAAGTTAGTGGCAGTTCCTACTAGTGGGTTCCTGTATCCCAAGTGTTACAGACTGGATGATGTCCTTTGGGCACTTTCTGAGGAATAAACAATATGCTGGAAAATGAATAGGTTGATCTCAGAGCCAGAAGAATACGAATTTGAGCCTCATCTATGCACTTTGTTGTTGCTGTTTTTCAGCCACGTCTGACTCTTCATGATTCCATTTGGGGTTTTCCTAGCAAAGATACTAGGGTGGTTTGCCATTTCCTTCTCCAGCTCACTTTACAGATGAGGAAACTGAGGCAAAGAGGATTAAGTGACTTACCCAGGGTCATACAGCTAGTAAATGTCTGAGGGTATATTTGAACTTAGGTCTTCCGGACTCCAAGATAGGCATTCAATCTATTGTGCAACTTAGCTCCCTGGTCCATTTCTTACCACACACTAATATTCCATTACATTCACATAACTACAGTTTGTTAAACTGTTCCCTATTTGATGGGCACTGACATTGTTACCAATTCTTTGCTATCGCTAAAACACAAAATGTGCTGCTATGAATATTGTGGCATGTGTTGGATCTTGTTTCCTGTCTCTTTGGGACCTGGGATGAGGGAAGTGAATGAGCTTGACTCAAACAGACCAGGTGGAAGCACCCTAAATCAGAGAAGGATGCTGGGGGAGAATCGTCACCATACTCTTGGGAAGAGGGGGAGGTGACACAGAGACTGGTAATACCTCAAGCCAAGGGAGACTCATGGACCACCTAGGACTGAGAACCTACATTTAGAAAAAATAGCATTGACACTTTTACCCTGTCTAGGCCTGGTCCATTTTCTTTTTGATACACTTCTTACTCCTTTACCCCATACAGTCTTTCTATATACACAGACTCATTTCCCTTGTGAATAAACTAGAAAATATACTGTTGCTTTAGAATCTGGTATGGTGAGGGGACAAAAGGAGCTTCTCCCAGAATTGGGGATCCAGTTAAGTTACCCTGGACAGAAGTGGGGGGAAGGTGATTAGGGAGTGTGTGCCCACAAAATGTATTCAGGATACACTTTTAAATTTAATCTGAATTAACACTTTCTCCATCACTTTCTTAAGTCTAGAAATCAGCAAAGTCATAAATCAATCCCTGATTTGTTGCCTTTGCTGATTTTGGAGGCTTCAATATGTAAACAGAAAATTTAACAATAGGTTATCATAGGGCTTGCTCCACCCTTCTAAGTGTCACTGATCTTGAACTCCTGGGAGAACCGAGACCAAGTAGATTTAGATCAGGAAGGGCTCTTAGAGATCATTCCTTCCAAACCCCCTATTTTACATAGGAGGGAACTAACTTTTCTAAGCTCACCCAGCTGGTGAGTCACAGAATTAGGGTTTGAACCCAGGTCCTTTGACTTCAAATTCAGGTGAATTTTATAGTTGGAGTTCAGCAATCAGTGAGGTTCAGAAATGTGGAGCATTAAGAAAGCCCTGGGCTCAAATTCAACTTCCCTAGAATCTCAGAGAAAACTGATGCTGCTCATAGATGCCTGAGGCTCGGGGCAGCTCCATCCTAGTGTGTCCCTAAGTAGGCTGATGTGGGGGATGGGACTAGGGCCAGGGGTTGTGGACTTCTCATAAAATCTCGGTTTTCTCCCTCATCCACAACCCCTCCCCTATATTTTTTTCTTCTCCTCTCAGGGCCTGGAGGTATTTGGACTCCCTTTTCCTATCCAGAGGCAGTCATGGGGCAAGGGCCCTGGGAACAGATCAAGGGTCAGCCAATTGCCCCCCCCCAGCTGGATCATTGGCTCAGCTATGGTAACCTTAGGACTTAATCCTCCACCTGAATAGGGAGTTTTACACACACACACACACACACACAGAGCTTGGAGATCCATTTAGGAGGCCTGGGAGCATAATCTTTTAGCCTGGGAGGAGGAAGGGGAAGCAGTTTGACTCTCCATCAGGGATGAGGCGAGGCCCCACACCATGAAGGATAAAAGTGAGACAGCGGGAAAGATTTCCTTTTCTTTCCAAAGAACCCCATACATATTAGATGGGAATCTGTTTGTTGTATGTGCAATCCAAAGCCTCCTCTTACCAACAGCACCGGCGCCCAAAACAACACACTTAATAGTCAGCATTGCTGAAGTCTTTTCTGTATCCCCTTTCAATACTTCAAATCCAATGTAATCTCAGCTTCTCGCTGGGGCTTTGGCAGCTCTCCTTTGCTTTTTCCATCTGTAAAGAAGAAGGTGTTGGATCTGAGCATCCAAAACTCACTTCTAGGTCTAACAGTCTACGTTCTTGGGGACTTTCTTGCACTTCGTGTTTTATCTTCTAACAGTCTAGTTCCTAAGGCTCCTTCTAGCTCAAATAGCATAAACAACATTCGGTGTCCCAAAGTCCCTTTCAGCTCTGACATTCTAGGGGTGTATGGAACTTTGCCTCAGTGACTTGGTGATTCTAACCACACCTCTCCCTGTCCCTCCCTCCCTCCCTCCCTCCCTCCCTCTCTCCCTGTCTGGAGGAAAAGGCCAGTCAGAACTGAGAAGTCTGTCCCTCTTCTGTTGCTGCCTCAGGCTGACTCAGATTTGCTGAGTCTCCATTCCCAGAAAACCCTGCCTGGCAGAGAGAGAGAAAGCGATGAGGTCAGATCCTGGGTTCTTCCAGCCTAGGATAGAACCAAGTTAAGGAAGCCAATTACCCATGCTGTGTCCAGCATCATGAGCTCTTCACAGGACAGTTTGACCTCAGCCTGGGTGCTCCAAATGGAGTCAGAGGGAAAAGTTGCAGGTGGGAGGGTGAGATGTGCAGGGAAATCCTAGTTTCCAGGCTCAGAACAAACAAATGTTTATTCATTGACCATTTATTAATCTCCTATTTGTGCAAGCCACAGTACTAGCTAGGCATTGGGGCGAGATAAAAGGATAAAAAAGACAGCTTGCGGGGGCAGCTAGGTGGTGCAGTGGATAGAGCACCGCCCCTGGAGTCAGGAGTACCTGAGTTCAAATCCGGCCTCAGACACTTAACACTTACTAGCTGTGTGACCCTGGGCAAGTCACTTAACCCCAATTGCCTCACTTAAAAAAAAAAAAAAAAAGACAGCTTGCCTTCCCATAGGGATCTTATATTTCGTCGTTCAGTCATGTCTGACTCTTCATGACCCTATTTGGGGTTTTCTTGGCAGAGGTGCTGGGATGGTTTGCCATTTCCTTCTCCAGCTCATTTTATAGATGAGGAACCTGAGGCAAACTGGGTTAAATGACTTGCCCAGGCTCACACAGCTAATAAGTGTCTGAGGCCAGATTTGAACTCAGGAAGGTGAGTCTTCCCAACTCCAGGTCTAATACTCTACCCACTGGGCCACCTAACAGGACAAGAAAGACAGGAGCACATATATATAAGTGAATCACTGAATCTCAGAGATGAAATTTTCTTTTAAAGATTGTTGGGTACAATTCCTTCATTTTACAAATGAGGAAACTGAGACCCGGAGAGGTTATGACTTGCCAAAAGTCACACAGCTATAGGAGGCTGGAGTAAGTAAGTCTCTTTACAGAGAATAAGCTCTCACCACCCCTGCCTTGAACTTCCCACACTAGTCTCCTTCCCATCTGTCCCATGGCTCCCTTCAAGGCCCTAGTCTCAAAGAAGCTATAAAGAGAGCCTAACCAGCTGGGTGTAGAGCAGAGCCCAGCCTGGGTGTCAGGGGGTGCTGGGAGAGAGATAGGGATCAGGATAAGGGGGATGGATGAGATGACCTCTTAATGTCCCTTCCTGCTGGAGGAATATGACCTAAGCTCCTGGGGGTGGGAAAGGTGATAGAACTTTGTGGAAATCTGGGTCAAGTGGGGTCATCCGTATCTCAGCCCCCCAGTGATGGTGACAGATGACAAAAGACTGCAGGGAAGCCATTGATCAGGGCAGCTGTTGGGATGGTGACAGGCAGGTTGGAAAATAGGAAGAAGGGAAGAAGAGGGAACTGGGAGGTGGGGTGACAGGTGCAGAGAGGGAAGAAGTGCTTTGTACACCAACTTTAAGACCAATAAAAATATAAGTTCTCCAGGGACAGCGAAGGAAGGTTTGTGAGAGATTATGTCTTAGAATGTCAAGGGTGGAAAGGAACTTTAAAGATACAGTTGTCTTTTTAAAGATGAAAAAAGGGGCAGCTAGGTGGCGCAGTGAATAGAGCACTGGCCCTGTATTCAGAAGGACCTGAATTCAAATCCGGCCTCAGACACTTAACACTTACTGTGTGACCCTGGGCAAGTCACTTAACCCCAATTGCCTCACCAAAAAAAAAAAAAAGATGAAAAAAATAGGAGTACACAGATGGATGGTGACCTCCCAAGGGTCACAGAGCATTGCATTAGTAGGACAGAGATCTGAGACCACGAGAGAAATTGAGGCAAGGGGTGATGGAAGACAGAACAGGAAAACCCCAAGGATATAGGGAGGACAGCCAGTTCTGCAGTGGGAAGGTTGAAGGTTAGACAGCTTATAATGGGCTTTCTAGGAGATGAAGGCAGAGTAAGAAAAAGCCTCTTGAGGTACCATCTACTTAGTCAATGGAGCAGGCTAAAGTCATCCTAGGGAATAATAGATGGGTAGGCAGAAGCACTTCCTGCTGGTCCAGGGATAGGAGACCTTACACCATATGAACACCAGGCCTAACCCCTGTCGAGGAAGAGGGATGGACAGGATGATCTTGCTTTGGGAGGATGGCAGGTGTGGGGAGCAGTTAGGGGACTAAGGTCTTCTCTCAGGGCGAGGGCTGCTGTCCTCCCGCCAAGTTTCTGCTCCTGCAGGGAGGAACCCAGCCCAAAGATTCTTATCCCAGCTCCTCGGAAGTAGAACTGGTTTGTCCACTGGCAGTGCCAAAGGAGGAGGGAGGCTGAGGATGAGAGGTCAGGAGGTCAGTGCCTGCCCACCCCCTGGAAGTACCCTTGGGGATGAGGGGAGGATTCCCAACCATCTGACTCCACCAGTGCCCAGCTGCAGAAGGCTGTTTTCAAATGTAATCTGTATATGATTACCTTGTTTTCATCATAGACAAAACTCTCCAAGTGCATTTTCCCCTTCTCCCTCAGACAATCCCCAGTCTCTACTTTTTTCCTCCAGTGTCCCTTTAATTCCCTGTCCTCTCCCTCAGTGGCTCCCCACCTTTTCCCCTTTCCCCCTTCCCCAGAGGCTTCTCAGTCTCAGCATAGTACATTCACTGGAAAAATAATGGGATTAATAGTCAGAAAATCTAGGTTTAAATACTGCCTCTTCCTCTGTGTGAGCTTGGCCAAGTGACTTCATCTCTCTGGGCCTCAGTTTGTTCAAGAGGTTGGACTAAATGACCGCTAAGAATTCTTTCGACTTTCTCTTATGAGGCTGACTCAGTCAAAAGAAATAAATACCTGCTAAGATTGATTCTCTCTCTCTCTCTCTCTCTCTCTCTCTCTCTCTCTCTCTCTCCCTCCCTCCCTCCCTCTCCCTCTCCCTCTCCCTCTCCCTCTCCCTCTCCCTCTCCCTCTCCCTCTCTCTCTCTCTCTCTCTCTCTCTCTCTCTCTCTCTCTCTCTCTCTCTCTCTCTCTCTCTCTCTCTCTCTCTCTTTCTGTCTCCACCCCTGCCTTTCTCCTCTCTCACTCTGAAGAAGTAGGAAGATTAATCTGAATGGGGCCGGAGTGGGTGGGCATGCTGAGGTCCTGAGATTCAAGTCTGGGGTGAGGAGAGGCGGTTATATCCTGGAGGGGCCCATAGCAGAGCTTCTCTTTCCCTTTCATCTTCTATAACAAAAGCCCCCATCACCTCATCCATCTTGCATCCTCTGGTTGATGGCAGCCTCTTTGTCACTAGCAGCCCCAGGTCAAAGGGCACAGCCCCCAGAACCCTCTCCTTCACCACTACTCCCACCCCCCAGTCTCCAGCTGACAGCTTCTGTTTTCTGGTCTCCCCCTTCCTTCTCTAGCCACTTCTCTCCCTTCACCTGGCCCCTAACCCCCTAGCCCCCTCTTCCTCAGATTTAATCTCTCTCTTCTGCTGCTTCTTTCCCTTGCTCCGTCACCCCCATATATTTGTCTACATCTTTTCCTTTTTCTGTCTTTCTTTAGTTCTATGTCTATTTTCTGTCTATCTCTTTCTGTGTCTCTTTTTCTATTCATCTTTTCTCTTAATCTATGTCTGTCCTCATTCTCTGAATCAACCAGTGTTTCTTGAGAGTCTACAAGGCACACATACAGAGCCCATTCTGTCTCTCTCTGCCTGTGTGTGGGTGAAATGTGTTCACATAGCAGTTGGAGTGATACTGGGAGGAGATTGAAGATGGGATCCTAATGCTCTCCCCTCTAGCTTCCCCTCTTTCCACGATTTCTGGGTTTTGTGTCTTTAGGTAATGAGGGGCTTTAAATACCCTCTCTTTCTCACCAGTCCCTTTCCTGCAGGATCTCCTGTCCCAGTTCCATCAATGGTGTCACAGACCTTAGAAGTGGTATTGACCGTGTTCCCTACCTGTCGATTGACTGTGGAGACATTGAGGCTGTAGGGAGGTAAGAGGTAAGGAGACGTTAGGGAAGAAGGAAAGGGAAAACCCTTAGGCAGTTCAGGATTTAAGGATAGAGGGTCTGAGAATGCTTCTGTGGATTTCATTATTAAATGAATCACATGCAAATGAGATGTAAATCACCATGGAAATGAGCGTCTCTTGTAGTGGAGTCCCTCAGGGCTGGGGATGGTACCTGCATCCTGTTCTCCCAGCTGCTAGCTAGGGTTAGCGGAAGGCAAGCTAGGGTGGGCGAAGGCCGGTGAAGGGGAAGCCTGGAAGGGATTTCTCACCAGCTGGGTGGGGCAGTCAGGGTGAGGCTGCCACCTCCCTGATCCAATCTCCTAAACTGTAGACAAACCACAGCTTTATCTCCCTTGCTGTCTCTGGCAGGAGTCTCCCCCATCCTGAGCAGTTCCTGGTATGATAGCCTTCCTTGTCCTAAGTACTAGGGGAAAATCCAAAGAGAAGAATGGAATCAGAGGATTTGGAACAGTCAGCAACCCTAAAGATCTTCATGTCTAAACCCTTCATTTCACAGATGAGAAACTGAGGCACCAAAAAGTCCTTTCTTAGAGGGAAAAGAACTCTAGATCAGAATCAAAGGAGCTGGGTTCAAATCCTAGCTCAGATTTAGTGTGTGTGTGTGTGTGTGTGTGTGAGGCAATTGGGGTTAAGTGACTTGCCCAGGGTCACACAGCTAGTAAGTGTCAAGTGTCTGAGGTAGGATTTGAACTCAGGTTCTCCTGACTCCAGGGCCGACGCGCTATCCACTGCGCCACCTAGCTGCCACTCAGATTTATTATTATCTGTGTAATATTGGACAAGTCACTTGAGAAGGCTGCAGCCTAGAGAAGTTAATTTGCCCAAAATGGCATAGGTCTTTTAACTCCAAATGTATCAGTCTTTTCATGGCTACAATGATGTATTTTTCCAGATGTCAGTTTTCTCTTCTGTAAAATGAGAGTTTTCTTAGATTCCCCCTGAAGCCTTTTCCTGTTCTAAATCTATTAGAAGGTCCTCAAGTCCAAGGGCTATCTTATTTTTATCTTTGCAACCCCACCACCCACCCCAGTACTATGGTAGGTATTTTATAAATACTTGTTGAAGGGAAGGGGGAAAGGAAGGTAATAATCACTTATTTTATCTCGTTTTTATACTCATAACAACCCTTTGAGGTAGGTGTTGTTATTATCCCAAGACACAGCGTGGTTAAGTGACTTGTCCAGAGTCACATAGCTAGTAAGTGTCTGAGGTCAAGTTTGAACTCTGGTCTTCCTGACTCTAGACCCAGAACTCTGTCCACAGTGCCACTTAGCTGCCCATAAATAATATAGTACATGTTTTGTTTTGTTTTTTAAGGCCAACCTTTGTATAATAGATTCATGGTTTCATAAACCAAACTAGATGCACATGTCCACTGTTTCATATACACTCCTCTTTTCTGTTTTTTTTTTTTTTGTTGTTGTTTGTTTTTGGTGTGTGTGTGCTTATGTTTTTTCAATTCACAATAAAAGAGGAAACTTTTAGAAAAATAAATGCTTGCTTAATTGATTCTTATTCAAGGTCACACAAGTGGTAAATAGCAGAACTAACATTACAGAAGCATAGGACTTGAGCGTCAACAGGGACTTCAGTGGCCATTGGGTCCAATCCTCTATCCCAAAGGAATCCCCACCATGATATATGTGACAAACGGCTATCCAGCCTCTACTTGAATACCTCCAATGAGGGAGAATCCGATCCTTCCTGAGGCAGCCCATTCCCCTTTTGGACCTCTCTAATTGTTCAGGAAAATATTTCTCACGTCAAATTCAAGTCAGTCTCTTTGTAACTTGCACTCATTGCTCCTTGTTCTGCCCCCTGGGGCCAGACATAATAAGGCTAATCCTTCTTCCACATGACAGGCCTTCAAATACTTGAACACAGTTATCAAGCCTCCCCTGATTTTTCTCTTCTCCCATCTAAACATCCTCAGTTTCTTGAACCAATTCTTATATAATGCGAACCTCAATTCTCCATTATTGTTGCTCCACTTAGGACAATCCCTAACTTATTATCATCCCCAGAGCTAAACACCATCCTCTGGATGAGGTCTGCCTAAAACAGAGTACAGAGCGATGATCAGCTAGCTCCTTATTCCCCTGGATGTTATGCCTCGCTTAATATAGTCCAAGATCACATTGGCTGGTTTTTGTTTGGCTTCCACATCGCACTGCTGACTCATATCCAGCCTGCAGTCCACTAAAATTCAGACAAACCATTATTCAACCATGCTTCTCTCATACCCTACTTAAACTATTAATTTTTTGAACCTGGGTATAAGACTTTACATCGAATTTCATCTTATATTCAGCCCAGTGCTGTATGCTGTCAAAATTTCAGCTCCTGACTTTCATCTAGTATCTTAGCTCTGCCTCCCAGTTTTGTGTTACCTGAAAATTTGGCGAGAATGTTAAGTAGCACAGGGCCTAGTACATATTCCTGAGGCACTCCACCGAGGAGAAGAGGAAGGGTTTGACCCAGTTGGCAGTGAACAATTAATGAACGATGATATTGAATAATTCTAAGGGCTTTTATAAATTAATGAAGAATGAAATGAGCAGAACTAGGAGAACAATTTATATAAAGAACAACACTGTAAAAAGAAACAACTTTGAAAGCTATAAGAACTATGATGCAGGCAGCTAGGTGGCACGGTGGATAGAGCACTGGCCCTGGATTCAGGAGGACCTAAGTTCAAATCCAGCCTCAGACACTTGACACTTAATAGCTGTGTGATCCTGGGCAAGTCGTTTAACCCTCATTGCCCTGGGAGGGGGGGGGGAAGAACTATGATCAAGAGAATGACCATTCGTTTTTCAATTATCAATTCAATTATCAATGGTAAAACATGCTGTCCATTATAGGGAGGTGGTGGTGGTTCTTGTTGTTGTGGTGGTGGTGGTGGTTGTTTGTCCTTCATTCTCAAAAGAAGACCGTGACAGCAGAATGATCAGTGAAAGGGAGGTGACGGATTTAGGAGGTGGAATGAGAGTGTTGCTTGACTATGCATATTTGTTACAAGAAATTTGTTTTTCCTTTCCTTTTTTTTTTTCAGTGGGATTGGGAGACAAAATGAATTTCTGTTCTTTTTTTAAAAATACATAGGGGGGAGGTGTGTGCTACAGATGTAAATTTTTGCGTGCACTTTCAAATGATGTCCCTGTATTATTAGTTTTACTTAACTGATTTAGTACTTTACAAGATATTTCTCACAAAATAGGAGTAATCAGTAAATGGGTAAACAAAACCCATCAATAAAACTTAAAGTGAGTCCCCCCTTTTTCTTAAATTAAAAAATAAGTGGGGCAGCTAGGTGACACAGTGGATAAAGTACCGGCCCTGGATTCAGGAGTACCTGAGTTCAAATCCAGCCTTAGACACTTGACACTTACTCGCTGTGTGACCCTGGGCAAGTCACTTAACCCCCATTGCCCTGCAAAAAAAAAAAAAAAAAGGATTATTGAGGAAGAATTCTACTCACTTCCTGACGGGTGATAGATTCAATATGCAGAATAAGGTCTACATTTTTGGACTTGGGCAACAAAGGCATTTGCTTTACTTCATTACATATTTTTTTTTTTTTTTAGGCAATGGGGGTTAAGTGACTTGCCCATGGTCACACAGCTAGTAAGTGTCAAGTGTCTGAGGCCGGATTTGAACTCAGGTACTCCTGAATCCAGGGCCGGTGCTTTAACCCCTGCGCCACCTAGCTGCCCCCCTCATTACATATTTTTGTTACAAGGATTTTGTTTTTATTTTTCTTTTCCTCCTCAATTGGGGAGGCGCGGGGTGGGAGTGTGGAGGTTCGAGAGAGAAAAAAATGCCAATGAATTGAAATGTTTTAAAAATAATCAGTGACTTCTTTTTTAGTTTAGCCTTCAACTAGTTCTGAATCCTTCTAATTGTATTATCATCTTAGTCCAAATTTCTCATTTTCCACACAAGAAAAGCATGGTACTTGATCAGATGCATTACTAAGATCTAAGTATATTACATATCTAGCATTCTCTCTCTCTTTTTTTTTTTTTTTTTTAGTGTGGCACTTGGGGTTAAGTGACTTGCCCAGGGTCACACAGCTAGTAAGTGTTAAGTGTCTGAGGCCGGATTTGAACTCAGGTACTCCTGATTCCAAGGCCGGTGCTCTATCCACTGTGCCACCTAGCTGCCCCTAGCATTCTCTTGATCTGCCAGAGAGTTCAATTGTTTGGCTGTGTCCTAGTCTTCATGACCTCATAGCGTCCATGGGGTTTTCTTGGCAAAGATACTGAAGGGTTTGCCATTTTCTTCTCCAGTAAATTAAGGCAAACAGAGGGTAAGTGACTTGCCCAGGGTCACATAGCTATTAAATGTCTGAGACTGGATTTGAACTCAGGTCTTCCCTCCAGGGCCAGGGCTCTATCCACTGAACTGCTGAAGAGTCCCATACCAATGGGCTTTGGAACTAGGGTTACAAATTTCTGGCTTAGACTTATGATTTCAATGTTGTAGGGAACGCCCAGTGAGAAGACTCCCTCTGAGATGTATGATATGAAACTGTTCTTCAACCTCTAGACTTAGTGTTGCCTGAGGCATGGGGAAATTAAGTGACTTGCTTAGAATCACCTAGATGTTAAGTATCAGATGCTGGATTCGAATCCCAATCTTCTAGCCTCAAAGGCAGGTTTTCGATCTACCATGCCTAGCTGACTCTTAGGAGCTCTGTGGAAAAAATTAAATAATTCTAAACAGGAATGACCTGTTCTTGAGAAAGCCATGATGGTTCCTGGTGACCAATCACCTCTTCCTTTTCTCCATCTTCACTAATCACGAATGATGTTTTCTCCAGGAAATTACATTCACATTTATCAGCCTATAGTTTGCACAGGCTCTGTTTTCTTTCCTTTAAAAAAAAAAAATCAGAACAACATCGATGCTTCCCCAGTCTTACAGCATCTCTCCCATTTCCCATGATTTTTCATAAATCACTGACAGTGTCCCAGCAATAATATCTGTCAGTTCTTATACTTGAGAATGGAATTCTTCTGAGCCAAGTGACTTGAGTTCATCAAAGGTAACTAGGCACTGTCTTATGGACTCCTTCCTTATCTTGGGCAACAACTCCCAGTTGATCATTTTTATTTTGTCATTTCCATTCTCCTTGGCAAAAAAAAAAAAAAGGGAAAAAACCCATAAAAAACAAACAAACAAAAAAACAACAGAAACACAAGAATTGAGCAACTCAGGCTCTTCTCTCATTAGTTATCATTATCCCAAACACTACACTTGATCTTAGCCAAAAGGCAGAGAAGCGATATCCCAAATACTAGAAGGGATGCCCTCTTGATATCAAGAGGACATCGATGAAGCAGTTGGGCTGCCTATTGGTCATCCCTCACTCTCACTGTGTGACTAGCCCATCTTTCAAAAATGTGCTTCTTTGGGCAGCTAGATGGCGCAGTGGATAGAGCACCGGCCCTGGATTCAGGAGTACCTGAGTTCAAATCTGACCTCAGACACTTAACACTTACTAGCTGTGTGACCCTGGGCAAGTCACTTAACCCCAATTGCCTTACGAAAAAAACAAACAAACAAAATGTGCTTCTTTGATGGTATCCTTTATTCCCCACTCCCCTGGTAATTCTTTGTCTGTAACTGTTATACCCAGCTCCTGCCTTTCATGACCCTTTCCACTGGCCTTTTGGAGATCCTCAATTTCAAAGGTCCCTCTGTTCTGTCCCAATATAGCTTGAGGGGGGAAAATTATTTTTACTGTTATTGGCTTTCTACAACAGCCTCAGCTCATTCTGAACTTTAGCATTCCTGACCCTATTTTTACAGGACCAGGTCACATTCTTTTATTGTTACCTCTACTTGCTTCCATCTTCTGTATATATCTTTATTGAATCTAAGTTGCTTGCTGAGTTCCTTAGGCCTTAATTTCAGCCTCTTCAGACAACTCCCATTTTTCTTCTTCATGGGAAATGTTTCCCTTTGTGTCTTCAGAATTTCATTCTGCAGGGTTTCTCATTTCTCCTGGGATGACATTCCCTATACAGTTTTATCCATGGTATCCTACCTATTGTTCCTCTGTAGTCTTCAAATCTGCTTTACCAAAAATCAGGGATGCACATCCCCTCCATTCCCCGATCTTTCTCCCGGTCCTCTGATAGCAAATACCTTTCCTGTCTACTAGAGTATCTTCAAGTCAAGCTTCAAGCTTCTCCTGGCAACCACATGCCATGCTTCCTATACTCCATTCTCCACTTCCTTCTGGGAATTCTCATTCCTATCACTTTGGGTTCTAATTGGTGAGTATTTACCTAGTCTGGTTGATTCAGTCTCAAGCCCTCCTCACTACTTTCCAGTCATCTCCATGCCAGTGGTCCATACCACTCCTTTCCAATTCCTTCTCTGAGAAGAGTAATCACATCAGCAAAATCATTCTTAGTATGAGCATGCCAATCAATTGTTCTGTGATTCCAATGGACTTTCCTGTCCAAGCAACCACTGGCCATGACTCCCCTTTATGTGTTGTCTTCCCCTATTAAAATGTAGGCTTGTTGAGGGCAGGGACTGTCTTACTTGTTTGTAGTTGTATCCTAGTGTTTAAGCATAGTATCTAGCACATAGCAAATGCTTAATAGATTTTTTTATTCATTCATTCACTTATTTATTTAGTTATTTAGTTATTGGTTTTGTGGGGCAATGAGGGTTATGTGACTTGCCCAAGGTCACACAGCTAGTAAGTGTCAAGTGTCTGAGGCCGAATTTGAACTCAGGTCCTACTGAATCCAGGGCCAGTGCTTTATCCACTGTGCCACCTAGCTGCCCCCATTCATTCATTCATTATTTGATTTTTCTGGAATTCCCTCTAAAATATCCCTGCAAATGTCCAAAAACACAATCTCTTTGCTTGGGGAAGTCTCAGTTTGTTGAAGGAAGAAATCAGGGCACATGCCCAGAACCCAGATAGAAATACAGACAAAAGGCATATAGTTCTAGACAGTATAGGAAATGTTGGGGTGGGGTGGGGGTGGAGTAATGAAGTCTATGAAGGATTCTTAGAGGAAGAGAGTGAGGAGCAAGGTTGAGGAGAGGGAAGGCTAGGAGAAGAGGAGGAAGAACGAAGGAAATATCTTATATACTTTGTTGGAAAGCTAAATTAAAAGCAAATGTGGTGTGAGTTGGGTATGGATGTGAGATACAGTATTGAGTCAAAGTCAAGGGTGTAAGAAATAAGAGGTTCTGTATCATTTTTAAAAAATTTGGGGGCAGCTAGGTGGCACAGTGGATAGAGCACTGGCCCTGGATTCAGTAGGACCTGAGTTCAAATTTGGCCTCAGACACTTGACATTTACTAGCTGTGTGACCCTGGGCAAGTCACTTAACCCCCATTGCTCCGCCAAAAAAAAAATTAACGTTGATTTTTAAAACTTTGTGTTCCAAATTGATAAGAGTTGAAATAAAGGAGAAATGGGGAAAGGGGCCTGGTAACCTGGGATAAAATATAGGGATTTGACTGGATAAGTATAGAATTAGAGTTGTAGGACTGGAACAGATCCAGGAAGGTCATTTCATCTATTCATCTCAGAAAAAAGGATTTGTGCATGCGCATGTTTTCTGTGTGTATTAAGTTTTCTTGATATATGCCAATGAATCTGCAAACCAATTAGATTAAGTATTTTCTTCAGTGTTTCAGATCTCCAACCATCCATGGTTACCCATCCTGTGAGACTCCCATCTACATCCTCCGTTAAGTTCATCATAACTCCAATGGGGTTGGTCAAGTCCTCAAATCCTTTTTTTTTTTTTTTTTAGGAAGCAGCACTTTATTTGTGATTACAAATCTGCGGAGGAGGAATCAAGGCAGAGAACAAGCTCTCCAGGGGAGGAAACCATGAGTGGGAAGGGGCCCAATACATTCAATGATCCTTGTTCTCCCAGAAAACCTGGGCAGGAGGAAGGGTGGCTGCAGCTGTCATCAGCCAAAGGTCAGCGACAACGCCCAGTCGGCACAGGTTGGTAACATAGAGAGAGCAGAACAATCATTCCTGTGTGTGTGGCGACTTGCAGCTGCAAAGCCTTTCCGTTTCTTATCCGCCACGTCCTCACAACCACCGGGAAACATAAGCGGGGTAAAGACCGTTACCCCATTTTGTAGATGAGCAAACTGAGGAAGCCCAAGTGCTCTGCTCCCGTCAGACTGCAGATGCCGGAGACAGGCTTAGGCGTGGGACTAATTGTTCTACCAGACGAGACAGGAAAACAGGACGGCCTTGGGACTGACTCCACTTCTCAGACCAAGAACAAAATAAAACTTCTGGATCACTTTCAAGGGGATCCACTCAACCTTCTGTAAACAAATGACTTGGATTTTAGGAGTACAAGAAAACCTACTTTTAACATCAAGAGAATACCAGTGGAGCACTCAGGCTGTCCATGGGTCATCAGTCACTCTTAGCATGTAACCGGACCATCTTTCAACATGTTCCTTTGATTGTATCCTTTATGCTCCACCTCCTTTATGATCCTTTGTTTGTAATGTGCTGAATCCTACTCCTGCCTTCCATGACCCTTTCCATTGTCTTTTTGGAGATCCTCAACTTCAGTTTTTCAGAAACCAAAGCATCCCATGATTCCTGGCCATACGATTTCATAGAATGAATATGTCATGAATATTTAGATACCCCTTTTACCACATAGACCCCTCCTTTATCCCAAAGACAAACAACTAATAAATAAAACTGGCCCACAAGAGGACTGTCTGACAACACATGCCATATTCAGCACCCATAATCCATCAGCTTCCTACTGTGAGGAAGAAAGTACGTTTCATCACAGTAAGAAACTGTGGAACCAACATTAGTCATTGTCTTGAATTCAAGTTCAACTTCCTTTTGGCGTTGCTTTCCTTTGCATGATTGTGATGATCATGTATATTATCCTGCTGACTTTACCCTGCATCAGTTTTCCCATGTTTCTTACTTCTTCTTTTTTTTTTTTACTTTTTTGATTCCGGACATTTATTTTAACAAACAGTTGAATCCTCAAGACGAACTAGATGCTGCAACAGCTGCTGTCTTGGGTTTAGGTGTTGTTCCTTCACGGAATCCATTCCTGAATCGGTGGTAGACAATGTTTAGGTGCCTCCCTCATTCGACCAGTACCAGTAGTGTTGTGTCACTTAGCCTTTGCACTCCAACTATACTTTCTCTTGCGTTTGGCAGGATACCCGCATTTGCCACAGGTTGACTTTTGAAGATCGTACGCCTTAGAGCCACAGCGACAGCACAAAGTGTGCGTCTTATTCTGGCGTTTACCAAACGAAGACGCTCCCTTCGTCATCTTCCTCCTGCCTCCGGGACCAAAGAGAACCTCTCATGTTTCTTTAAATTCTCCATTTCCATCATTTCTTATGGTATAATAATATTGTATTATAATTTCCTAATTCCTGAGAAATCATTCTTTCTGGATTTTTGCTGTGACAAAAGTACTGCTATTTGAATATATATGAGACCTTTATTTCTGCCATTGACAGGAAGTTGGTATTCAGGAATGGGATCATAGGCTCAAAGGGGATCTGTTTAGTGATGTTTTCACACTTAGTTTCAAATTATTTCACAGGATGTTTGGACCAATTAATGACTCCACCAACAGTTCATTAAGGTGCCTGTATTTCCCTGGAGTCTTGAACACGAATTCTATCTTGTATAATCTGCCATTTTGATGGGCATGTGATGGAACCTCAGTGTTTTTAAAATTTGTATCTCTTTTCTTAATGATGGAGCATTTTTGCATTTTTTTCATGTGATTGTTGATGGTTTCATTTCTTCTTTTGGAAACTGTTTGTTCATATCTTTTGGCAATTTCTCTATTAGGCAACATCCTAGGCCTTTTAAAGCTGTATTTGGTGCAAGAAGAACAAGGAAATGATATGTTCTGCTCTTGGAGTAATTGGGATGCTATCAGTCAATAACAAAGGAAAGCAGAACTATTCAACTCTTTTACATGCATTTTCTCTATCAAAAAGGATAGTCTTGGGGCAGCTAGGTGGCACAGTGGATAGAGCACTGGCCCTGGATTCAGGAGTACCTGAGTTCAAATCCGGCCTCAGACACTTAACACTTACTAGCTGTGTGACCCTGGGCATATCACTTAACCCCAATTGCCTCACTAAAAAAAAAAAAAGGATAGTCTTCAAACTGCAAACATGGTAAAAAGGACATTGAAATCCCATGTTAAGTAAGGATGTGTGAAGAGAAAATCCGAGTTCAGGTTTCTAAGCTGGGCCAAACTTTCACTTCTAGGAACTGAAATCATTTTCAAGGGAGATTTCAGAATCATCATCCATGGCCATTGAGTCCTGGAGAAGAAGTAATGTGCTCAAAGACTAGAGATGGACAAATGTTATCCCAATTCTAAAAAAAGGGGAAAGAGTAGATTTCATAAACAATACACTAGTGAACATGACATTGATTCCCAGAAATGTTATAGAATAGATTATTAACAAATGGTTTGTGGGTACTTAGAGAGGGAAGTGGCAATCACTAGAAAACAACTTGGGTTCATTATGAAAAAGTCATGCTTTTTGTTCATTTTAATAGGTTGAAATATTTGTGTTGGTTGATCATTAAGTTCACTTTGGAAAATAAAGTTTTTGAAAAGAACAGTGTGAGAAGGCCAAAGACATAGAAGAACTGGATTTTATAAGAACATGTGGTTTTTGGAGGCAATCAGGATTAAATTATTTGCCTGGGAATACACAGCTAGTAAGTGTTTGAGGCCAAGATTTGAATTCAGGTTCTCCTGACTCCAGGGCTGGTTCCCTATACATTGCACCACCTAGTTGACCCTACAAGATCATTTGAAAGAATTTACTCATGTTGTTGCTATGGACAGGATGAAGATATGTGGGTTTGATGACATTGCAGTTAAGCAAATTTATAACTGGCTGGAAAGACAATAAGTGTAGTTGATAAAGAGCTGGTCTCTAAACAAAGGAGACACCCTCAAGTCCCATCTCTGACATAATGATCCCTGTGGGGTCCATAGACTTAGAAAACCACATATTAACATTATCTATGTCTTATTGTATTTTGTTTTGCTAATATTTAAATATTAACTATTACATATTGCATGTTAATCTGGTTCAGGCCCCAGTTGGGAGTGTTGCCTGTAATACCTCTGTTCTGGGCAGCTCTTGGAGATTCTCAGTTGTAAGGAAGGTGCTGACCTCCATCAGTGAAAGGAGATCCTCACTTATACCAGTGAAATCACAGATCTAGTCCCTATCCCTATATTTGGTTGAATGTCCACAATTGAGTGTTGGTTGACACTGTCAAGCTGGTTGGAGGTCTCTAGTGGAACCCTGCAGAATTGTGCTTTTATGTGTTTGTTTGTTTTTGTGGGGCAATGGGGGTCAAGTGACTTGCCCAGGGTCACACAGTTAGTAAGTGTCAAGTGTCTGAGGCCGGATCTGAACTCAGGTCCTCCTGAATCCAGGGTCAGTACTTTATCCACTGCCCCCCGCTTCTTTGTTTGTTTGTTTGTTTTCAGAATTGTTCTTTTAGACCAGTCTCATTCAACATCTTTATCAACGGCATAGGATTATAAAATAGATTTAGAGATGGAAGGAACCTTAGTCCAATCTATTCACTTAAAAGATGAAGAACTGACATCCAGAGAAGATAAGGTACTGCTCAAGATCACATAGGTAGAAATCAGCAGAACTAGGATTTGAACTTGGATTCATTTCCCATTCCCTTTCCCCTTTACCACACTGCCTCCCTAAGGAGGCAATAATATTATTAATAATTAATAGGAGGCAGCTAGGTGGCACAATGGATAAAGCACCAGCCCTGGATTCAGGAGTACCTGATTTCAAATCCGGTCTCAGACACTTGACACATACTAGCTGTGTGACCCTGGGCAAGTCACTTAACCCCCATTGCCACCCCCCCCCCAAATTAATAATAATAGCTAACATTTCTATCATGTTTACTATGTGCCAGGCACTGTGCTGAGCACTTTACAATTATTATCTCATTTGATCCTTACATCCCTGAGAAGTAGGTACTGTTATTATGCCTCTTTTACACATAAGGAAACTGAGGCAGGCAAAGGTTAAGCAGCTTGCCCAGGATCACACAGTTAGTAAAGCCAGATTTGAACTCAAGTCTTCTTGATTCCAGGCCCAGAGCTCAATCCACTGGGCCACCAACTGCCTCAATACTAATATGTCATCGTATGGGTTAAGTGATATAGTGAGAAAAACACTACATTTGGTGTCAAGGGGCCTGGGTCTGAGGCCTACCTCTGACATTTTTCAGTCATCTCACTCTGAATGTTTGAGCCTGTTTCCTTATCTGTAAAATGGAAATAATAATACTTACACTACGTACCAACCACAGGGTTATTTTCAGGAAAGCATTTTGCAAATTCAGAACTTACTATAGAAATGTGAATCAAAACTCTCTCCTGAAAAGAATATGGAACTTGGAGTCAGAAGATCTGGGTTCAATCCTAACCCTAATATTTAATAAGAATGTGATGGGGGGCAGCTAGGTGGCGCAGTGGATAGAGCACTGGCCCTGGAGTCAGGAGGACCTGAGTTCAAAGCCAGCCTCAGACATTTAACACTTACTAGCTGTGTGACCTTGGGCAAGTCACTTAACCCCAATTGCCTCACCAAAAAAAAAAAAAAGAATGTGATGGTAGCAAGCCATTTGACCACTCTGAGCCCAAGATTCCTATTCCAGATAGAAATTACAAAGATAATAATATTTGTCCCGAGAAACAGCTAGTATAGTGGACAGAGAGCTGACCTTGGAATCAGGAAGACCCAGGTTGCATCCCACTTCTGACACATCCTAGTTGCATGAACTTGGTCAAGTGGCCCAGGCCAAAGTCAGCTGGATAAGACTCTATAGGACAGATTAGTTGTCAATGCTCATTGGCAGAGGGAGCTCCACCTCGGGCCTTCTCCATGTTGGTGGCATTACAGGTCAGGAAGAAACAAATAAATAATAAATAAATGTATTATTTATTTACATTGAAAAATTTATAATAAAAAACTTTTATCATTTATTTATAGTTAAAATTCTATATTAAATCACTTATAATTTATTTACATTTTCAATTTTATAATAAACAGATTTTGCAATTTATTTACATTTTAAATTTTATAACAACTTTTGTAATTTATTTACATTTAAAATTTTATAAAGAAATCATTAAATTTATTTATATTTTCAATTTTATAACAAATAGCTTTTATAATTTATTTACATTAAAAATTTTATAATAAATAGTTTTTATAAATTATTTACATTTTCAATTTTATAATAAACAGATTTTATATTTTTTACATTTTAAATTTTATAACAGCTTTAATAATTTATTTGCATTTAAAATTTTAAAAAATAACTTTTATAATTTGTTTACATTTAAAAGTCAATTTTAAAACTTACTCATTTATTTGGGCAAATAACTTTTTTTTTTTAGTGAGGCAATTGGGGTTAAGTGACTTGCCCAGGGTCACACAGCTAGTAAGTGTTAAATGTCTGAGGCCGGATTTGAACTCAGGTACTCCTGACTCCAGGGCCGGTGCTCTATCCACTGTGCCACCTAGCTGCCCCACAAATAACTTTTATAATTTATTTGCATTTTAAATTTTATAATTTATTTACATTTAAAATTTTATAATCAATAAATAAATATGCTCACTACTTATTTCAAAGGGGTGTTGTAAAGAAAGTACTTTGGAGATTCTCAAGCATCGTATAAATAAATGTGAATGAATTCTGATGAGGCCCAGAGAGGTCATGCTTTGTGCTACACTTCACTGCACTCCCTGGGGGCAATGACTTGCCTCATCTTGGCACCTCCCTACTTTTCCAGACTTATCCCGTTTTACTCCTTTCGACGCAGTCTATGCTCCTGCCAAACTGGATCACCCTTTGTCTTGAGCCCTCCCCTATCAGTCTGCACAGACACAAATGACCCATCACCTGCTTTGCACAGCAGCTCAGACTGCTTCCTATGCCTGGAATACCTTTCCTCCCAGTATTTGCCTCCAGCATTCCTACCCATTCTTTAAAGCTCAAAAAAAATGACTCCTCTACCAGGAAGCCTTCCTGGATTCCCTCCATGGGTAGTGACTTCCATTGGGTTGCTTCCCTTGGTTATGTAGGTAGTAGTTTTGTACACAAAACTGTGGGAAGCAGTTTGGCATAAAGGACAGCATGCTTGGTTTGAAGTGAGGAAGGCCTGGGCCTGAATCCTCCCTCTTAAACTTAACAGCTGTGACCATGGGCAAGTTAAAACTTCTCTGAGAACATCTCCTCATCTATAAAATGGAGATAATAATACTGGTGGTACTGACCTCACAAAATTGTTGTGAGGATCAAATAAAATAACGTTCATAAACACAAATGTTAGCTGTTTATAAAATGTTTTAAGGATTATGAAGTACTTTATGTATATTATCTCATTTGAGCCTCACCACAACCCTTCGAGGAGGTAGGTGCACTATCATTATCATCCCCATTTAATAGATGGGAAAACTGATAATAATAATAATAATAATAGCCAACATTTATATAGTACTTACTATGTTCCAGGCACTGTGCTAAGTGCTTTACAATTATTATATCATTTGATTTTCTTTTTTTTGTTGTTTGTGTGTGTGTGTGTGTGTGTGAGAAGCAATTGGATTTAAGTGACTTGCCCAGGGTCACACAGCTAGTAAGTTGTCAAGCGTCTGAGTCGGGATTTGAACTTAGATCCTCCTGACTCCAGGGCCAGTGCTTATATCATTTGATTTTCACAACAACCCTGGGAGATTGGTGCTATTATTATCATCCCCGTTTTACAAATGAGGAAACTGAGGCAAACAGAGGTTAAGTGACTTGCCCATGAACATAAAATTAGTAAGTATCTTGAGTCAGGATTTGAACTCAGGTTTTCATTTTTGGATATTCTTTTTTTTTTTAACAGGGCAATGAGAATTAAGTGACTTGCCCAGGGTCATACAGCTAGTAAGTATCAAATGTCTGAGGCTGGATTTGAACTCAGGTCCTTTTGAATCCAGGGCCAGTGCTTTATCCACTGTACCACCTAGCTGCCCCAGGTTTTCACTTTTAAATACAAAGCTAGGGGCCTGAAACTTCAGCTAGACTTAGAAGGGATAAATTTATTTTCTCCCTGGTTTCATTAATTCATTCAACAATCATTTATTAAACACTTACTGTGGACCAGGCACTCTGCTAGGCACTACTGGGACAAAAAAAAATCAAACCATTCATGCCCTCAAGGAGTTTACATTCTATTGGCAGGAGGGAGGTGGGTGTTGAGAGGAGAAGATAGAAGGTGACTTGCATACACGGAAAAAAATAAAATAACCATAAAGTTATTTGAGGGGAGACTAATTGAGGGCATCAAGAAAGACTTCGTATAGGAGGTGACATATGAGCTTAGCTTTAAAGGAAGCTAGGGGTTCCAAAAAGGCGGACATGCGGGAGGGAGTGCATTCAAGGCATGGGGTACAGGCTTGGCAAAGGCAAAGAGGCAGGGAGATAGAGTGTCCCATATACAAGGAACAGCTAGTAGGCTCAATTTAGTGGGAATGGAGAATTTGTGAAGGAGTCTTGTGAGGGAACCTGGAAAGGTTAAGTCTGAATCAGATTGTGAAGGGCTTTAAATGCCAAACAGGAATTTGTATTTTAGCCTGGAGGCTACAAGGGAAATGCAGAAGCCTCTTCCTGAGCAGGGGATCCACTTGTTTGTCTAATTTGCTCAGTACTATTTTGTTAACTGCTAAGGATTTAATGTAAGATGTGGTTCCTCATTTTGTTTGCATGTTTTATTATTTGGTCTTTGCTAATGCTTATAATCAAAAAATATAAAACTGAATGAAAGAGATCTCCATCCTCGTGGCAGAGAAATGGGAGACTACTGGACAGAATATTGTATACATTTTTAGTTGTAAGCAACTAAGTGGTACTGTTGATAGAACACTTGGCTAAAAGTCAGGAAAAACTGAATTCAAATCCTGAGCAGACGCTCAGTGGCTATATAACTGTGGACAACTTAACCTCTCTGTGCCTATTTTCTCATCTGTAAAATGGAGATAATAATAACACCTACCTCACAGGGCTTTTGTGAGGAGCAAATGACTTAAAATATGCAGAGTGCTTTACAACCTTAAAGCATTACATGAATGCTAGCAATTATTATTATTAGATAGTTGCTGATGGTTATTATCAGGTGGTTACCTTATCTGATGATTTAGGTGTTTTTTTTCCTTTGTCACAAAGACGAGTTCAGTCTGGAAGGGTGGTTGAAATGACTTTAATATAAAGATAAAAAGGCATCCATAAAGGTATTTTTGAATTATTTTTTATTTTAAAAATTTTTTCATAAAGGTATTTTTAACAGAAAAATAATGCAGATGGGTAATTCCATGGAAAATCTCCATGTTCCATTAATTCTTGGGGCTCAGAGAGAACTTGGATCACTGAGAGAAAATGGATTCTGTCTTTGGTGGTAGAACTGACTGAATGGGAAAGGGGGCAATATGTAGACTGGGAAATAGAAGGGTTAAGAGGCTGTTGTGAGAATTCAGGTTTGCGGCAAAATGTTGTACATGGTAACAATATTGTTTGATGAAGAACTGTGAATGACTTAACTGTTCTCAGCAATACAATGATCCAAGACAGTCCCAAAGGGCTAATGATGAAACACACTGTCCACCTCCAAAGAAAGAACTGATATCGATTGAACACAGACTGAAGAAACATGTTATTTTTCGTTTTCATCTTTCTTCTTTTATTCAAGCTTTCTTATAAAAAATGACTAATATGGTAATGTTTTACATAATTGCGCATGTATGACCTATATCTGATTGCTTACCTCCTCAGGGAGTGGGGAGGGAAGGGAGGAAAGGAGGGATAAAATTTAGAACTCAAAACTTTAAATAAAAATGTTTACTATTTTAAGAAAGAATTCAGGTTTGAGAAGATGAGTTGGAAATAGGTATGAAAAGAAAGGAAGGGATGGAATTGAAAAGACACTGAAAAATGAGGGAAGTTGGGAATAGATCTGAACATAGAGAAAAACAAAACAATGTCTGAAGCTTTGAGGGTAGCAGGGTGCCTGGTCTAATGGTCTAGTTGAATGAGGCTACTCCTGGACATTGGGGTGGGGAAGCATTCATTTTTAGATGTGTTGAATGTGAGGGGCCAATGGGAATATCAAGGTGGAAACACCTAGTAGGCAGTTTGGAATCTGGGACAAGAGCATGAGAGAAGATCGAGTTGGAGGTGAAGTTTTGGAAGTCACCCACACCGGGGTGACAGTTGAAGGTGTAGGAGGAGATGAGATCACCAAAGGGATGAAAGGATAGAGAGAGAATGGCAGAGGACTAAGGCCAGAGCCTTGAGGGATGCCCACAGAGAGGATGAGGAGGTGATAGCAGATAGGGATGGAAATAAGGACAATGCATCTTCACTCAAGCCAAGTCTTAAGAAGAAGGGAGTGGTTAAGACTAATAAAAACCATTCCCAACAAACCTGTGAGGTAGGTGGCAAAGGTATTGTTCTCCTTTCTTACACAGAGTGGATAACTGGGCCAGGAAACTCAAAGCCAGGCCTTCTAGACACAGAGACCAGGGCTTCTTCCCTTGTCCACACTGGTAGACAGTTGGAAATGCCGTCAGAAAGTCAAGAAGAATAAGAACTGAGGGAAGGTCATTGGATTTGACAAAGGAGGGTCATTGGTACCCTTCTAAAAGAGCATTCAGTTGAGTTGTGGGAACAGAAACCATATTTCAGGGGACCAAAGGAGAAGTGGGTAAAGAGGGAATGTTGGCCATATGTTCAAAGGGTTTGGCAGTAAGAAGCAATGTATCTTTTTACCTGCTGCCCAGTCACTTATTCCCCATTTTCATATGCCCACACCCATCTTCCAGGTTTCCCTCCTCCCTCCAAAATCAAACGCTAGTGGTCAGAAAGAGGTTTAACTTTCAAAGGGTTTAATAACATTAACAAATAAATATTCTAAACTGAATCAGCTACAGGGCTGTAGGGAAGGAAGGGAATGCTGTAGGGTAGAGGGAGAGGCCTTGGGGATAAAGCAGAGACCATGGGCTTCTGTTCCATGTTGGTGGGGAGCTCTCTCTCTCTTTTACAATCTCTCAGAAATGGAGAAGACCTCTCCTAGGCTGTCTCTGGATCAGAGACAGAGGGAGGGAAGCAAAAATCCTGGCCAAGGTGCTCAGGGATTCACTTAGGATAGGTCATGTGAAATAGGGAAGGGTAGAGGAAGCACTGGTATGCTTTAAGAAGAGCTCAGGATCTTGACTTCCAGACATAACAAGGGGCAGGGCAGAGGACTAGCTGGGTAGAGTTGGAAGGAAAGCAGGGACAAGGTAAACAAAAGACTCTCAAGATGAGTGGTTGGTTACTGGGAGGCTACGGAGCGGGAGAGATGCAGAAGATGTAGGAGACCCTCTCAGGACATCCCTTCAGCACTCATTCCCTGACGTAGACCCTGGTGCACACCACATCGTCTGCCGTCATGGTCTGGAAGAACAGAAACTGTGGTCTAGTGGAGAGGGCCAAGGCAGTCCTCCAGGCAGGTGGGGTGAGGGGGAAGCCAGCCTCTTCCTGCCTCTGTTCCCCCTCTGGGGACTGGCAGGGGAGGCCTGCCTGGAGTCAGTGGTAGAAAGGTGCATGATTTTTCCCCAACTCCCCAATGTCAGTCCTTGTGGAAAGAGAAGGCAGAGCTAACACTCCTCCTCCCCAATACAGACCACAAAGAGACCTTCCCATCTTCCCTATCAAGGCCTCCTTGACTCTTCCCACATAAAATGGAGCCAAGTTACTTCCTGCCCCCCAGTTTCCCACACATGTTAGCTTTCAGAGGATTGGGGTATCTGAACAAAGACAAAGATAGAGAAAGGAATCTAATGTTAGCCTAGGATCTCCTGTTCTGTATCTCCCTTTTGCCCCATCATTAGAAATGATTCTCAATATGGAAGGGGATGATGGAGGTTAGGGTTAGGGTTAGGTTCAGGGTAGGGAGTAGGGAGGGAGGGACACAAATAACAAATGAATTCTTATTCCATCTACCTGCACAGGGGACTCATTAGAATCAAGCCTGAGCCAGGGGATGGGAGACAATTTACTAATGACTAAGAGGAGATGGGGAGAGAGGGCTTACCAGGATCAATTCTCCATCGTTGGTCAGCTCCCGGGACCAGGAGGTCTTGGGTCCCTCCCCTTTCAGGAGTCTCTGTTCACAGACCATCTTGTTCTGGTTTTCCCATTTCACCAAGCTCTAGGGTGAGAAGGAAGAATAAGACTATGCAGTGGGGTGGGGTCAGTAGGAGGCACCCAGCACAAAAACCACAGGCCATGCCCAGGGCAAGCATCTAGCTCTAAGGAGGCTCTCATGTGATGCATCAAGGCAGCTAATGGCTGTCACCAGAGGGAGGTGGCTGGATGGGGAGAAGTTCAGAAAGTATTCGACTGTGTTGGGCCTGACATGCCCTCCCAGAAGGAAGGAAGCTTCTTACTTTAACTGATTATTCTTGCTAGCTAATTGCTAAATTCAGTTGTTTTAAGCGAGCTTAAGTGTTCCTGATGCCCTCTAACTTTTAGTACTCTGGAAGAAAGCCCTAATTGCCCCACCCTAGTTACAACTTCAGTAAAAGGGATGGATGCCCTATCCCAAGAGGTCATCAAAGAGATTCAGAAATCAGCACAATTTAGCTGAAGGGTTGGAAACCAGGTCACAGGATGGACTTTTCCAGTTGAGTGAAGAGGGAGGAATTGGCCTTAGTGACCAGGAAAAGGGTAAAATGAGGCAGAAAGGTAGGCTACAAGGTCAGAATATTATAGTGTATTCCAGCCATTTCCCTCTCCCTTCCCTTGATCCATGGAGAACACTGACCTTACAGGGCCTCCCGTCCACCGTCTGCTCCTCAAACTCTTCCCCAATTTTGAAGTTTATCTCAGTGGTCCTCACGGTGGTAAAAGTTTTGATGTAGAAACTCTCTCCATCCTGTTTAATCTCCACTGCTGGCTTTGAAGCAGCTGCCACAGCAATCTTTCTTAGCATCACATTGACTCCTGCCATGGAATGGAGAACTTGTAACTTCCTGCCCTTGGAGGAAAGAATCTCTCCTTGTTGCATCGTACCACTGGGGAGCACATCCCGGGTCCTCAGAGACCCACCCTAAGCACTGCCTGCAATAGGGTCTTTGGACAACCTACTATGACTCCTCTCCCGTGCTGCCCACTCCACTAGTCCCATCCCCAAGGAGGTGGAAGAGCCCCCAAATTTGGAGTCAGAAGACTTGGAACACAGGAGGGATTGCTTGATGTTTTTGTTGAATTGAAATGATAGCTGTTTCCAAAGATTCAGAGGGTTGAAATGTGGTCAAGAGATTAAACTTGGTTCAGTTTAGCTCCAGAGGATAGACACACTATGATGTGGTAGAAAGAGCACTGAATCTGAAAACAACTTTGAAAATCGGTTCAAATCCCAGCTCTGCCGCTCACTCACTTTATGACTTCAAACAAATCCCTTCTCCCTGAGTCTTTTTCCCCTCATCTATAAAATGAAGAGGTTTAACTAGACAGTTTCTAAAGTCCCCTTGAGGCTCAAATTCCATGATCCTCCAAAGTAGGACCAAAGAGCAAAGGTTATAGGGGTTTTTTTTGTTTTTTTGTTTGTTTTTTTTTTTTTGGTGAGGCAATTGGGGTTAAGTGACTTGCCCAAGGTCACACAACTAGTAAGTGTTAAGTGTCTGAGGCTGGCTTTGAACTCAGGTCCTCCTGACTCTGGGGCCAGTGCTCTATTCACTGCGCCACCTAACTGCCCAAGGTTATAGGGTTTTAACAAAATTTAAGAGAAAACGGCTTAATAGACTATGCAAAAATGGGATTAAGCCATGGGATCCTCTTCATTTTAAGTAGAGGTCAGGTGGCTGCTCACTGGGGGATATTACAGACAGAATCCATGATTTGGGTACAAGTTGGAGGAGATGATCTCTGACCTCTCCCTCCAATTTTGAGTGTCTCTGTGTCCCCTCTGAATAAAGCATTTATTGAACACCTATAATATGCCAGGTCCTATGGTAATAGTAATACTTAATAGTAATAGTAATAGTATGGCATAGTAATAGTTAGCATTAATAATATATATAGTAATATATATTATATATAGTAATATATATAGTAAGAGCTATCACTTTAGAGTTTGCAAAGCACTTTACATAGAATTATCTTCTTTGAACCTCAAAACAATTCTGGGGGTAGGTGGTATTATTATCTCCATTTTATAAGAAGAGAAACTGAGGCACACATGGTTAAATGAGTTGCTAAGGGCCACATAGCTAGTATTTGTCTGAGACAGAATTTGAACTCAGATCTTCTTGATTCTAACTCCAGCATTCTATCTACTGTAAATTCTATCATCAAGGACTTTACCATTTGGGAAACAATTTGTATCTGTTTTGATATAGCATTTCTAAGTGCCTCATAAATATGTTACTGTATTGGGAAAAGAACCTTGGGGCCACCAGCTAGGTGGTACACTGGCCCTGGAGTCAGGAGGACCTAAATTCAAATCTGGCTTTAGATACTTACTAGCTGTGTGACCCTGGGCAAGTTACTTAACCCCAATTGCCTCCCCACTACCACCAAAAAAAGAAGCCTGGCTATCAGTTTCCTATTGTGTCAATTTCCTTGGGCTAGAACCAGCTATGAGAGCTGCTTGTTAAATTTTGAGTGGGGGTATTTATAGCTCAGGATTGGCAAATGCTACAAATGAGAGGCTGATTTAATGTGTGATTTTTAAAAAATTTTAATTGTCTAGACTTAAGAAAGTGATAGAGAAAATGTTAATAATGTAGACTAAACTGAAATGTGTACTGCATGTACATTTTCCCTTCTGGAGAGCCTGTTGTTAAATATTTACCAGCATGCCCCTACCTCTGACCTTGAGTTTCCTTTTCTGAAAATGAAGATGTTTGATTAGTATTCAAGGCATGTGGCTTAGTTGACCTGATAGTCCCATGTATTTCTTGTGTAATGGGGGTAGTCAATGGAGCCCCCTCATTGGCTAGGTGACCTCTCTGTGGCCATCCCCATTCATGCTCCATGGAGTGGCTTCAGCAGATTGAGGAGAGGGGAAGGTTGTCCCATGCCTACACATAAATCTGCCTTCTAGAAAGGGATGAAATTAGCATTTAATTAGCTTTCTAAAACTGACATTTAATTGATATTTACTACAGGGGCTGTTCCTACTGATCTGATTTCATGGGCAACAATAAAAAAGAGATGTTGTGCCTTCAAAAAAAATATGAAAGAACTGGACTAGGTGATGTCTTAGGAGCCGTGTTGGTACTGGGGCAGGAAGGGGAGGTTACAGAAGGCTTTTTGAGAAGATAGGATTGGAGATAAGCCTTGAAGGATGGATATACAGAGAGGAGGGACAGTGTCTCTGATATTCTCCTCCCCTAGGATTTGAGGTATTTATTAGCCCTATGACTAAGAATCAAGGCACCTTGGTCCCCTGCACCTCTGAGTCCAAGCCTCTATGGGAACTGTCTCTAACAGCCTCTCCCTGTCTCTGTGGCTTTCCTAGGAGTGAATCAGGGCTGCCTCCTTTCAGGGAGCGGCAGTTTCCCCCTCCCTTCACACCTCAGCATTTCCTGGAGGCCACCCCTGCCAGTCACTTCTATGGCCTCCTAGGGCCTGCCCTCCTCTCCCGCCTCTTCCCTGGAGCCTCTCCCCAGCTCCTTTTCCAGAACTCCTCCCCCTAAAGGTTCTGCTGAATAGGGGAACAGACTTCCTTCCACAGGCAGCCAAGGGGACCTGAGTTCTGATCTCCAGACTCTCAATCCCTCAAAACCCTAACTAATCCTAATCTTCAACTCCCTTTTTTCCCTTTGCCTACCCTATTTACCTCTGGATCCTGCCCTTAGGCTAAGTCAGCTGTAGTCCAGGCTGAAGGCAGCCCCTCCTCCAAGAAGGAAGATCATACCTCCTTTCTCTGCCTGCCTCCCATTTGGTATAGGGAAGTCCTTCCAGTTGTCTGGCTTCTACATCTGGGCTTCTTCTTCTTCTTTTTTTGTGTGTGAGGTAATTGGGGTTAAGTGACTTGCCCAGGGTCACACAGCTAGTAAGTGTTAAGTGTCTAAGGCCAGATTTGAACTCAGGTCCTCCTGAATCCAGGGCCAGTGCTCTATCCACTGCACCACCTAGCTGCCCCCTACATCTGGGCTTCTTTTTTTTTTTTTAGTTTAGTTTTTTTTTTGTTTTTGGAGGGCAATGAGGGTTAAGTGACTTGCCCAGAGTCACACAGCTAGTTAAGTGTCAAGTGTCTGAGGCTGGATTTGAACTCAGGTACTCCTGAATCCAAGGCCAGTGCTTTATCCACTGCACCATCTAGCTGCCCCCTACATCTGGGCTTTTTAACCTGAGGCCCATGAATTTGTTTTTATTGTTAACTGTATTTCAATAGAATTGGTTTCCTATGTATTTTATTTTGTGCATGAAACTTTATTCTGAGAAGAGATCCATAGACTTTATCAGACTACCACAGGGGTCTATGACCCAAGGGTCTAAGAACCTAGAACCTAGATTTTGGCATCGGACAAAAGTCAAGTCAGACCTGATAAAAGAGGGAACAATTCAGTGGTGAAGAGTAGGGGAAAATGTTTGGGTCCTTCTGGAAAAAAAACAACTCACATTTCTATACTTCTTTCAGGTCCATAAAGTACATTCCTCAAAAAAGCCCCATTTTGCCAATGGGGAAACTGAGGCACCAGATGGAGCTGTGTTCTGGATAGGTGAAGGAATGAAAACTCACCTGTCTCACTTCATCTACCCAGTCCCAGGATAGACAACCCTTCATATGCAACCTAGTCTACTGCCTTAGCCTTCTCGAAATCATTGCTTCTGGAAAGTCCTTCCCTAAATATGTAGCCTTCCCCCCAATCAGAATGTTACCTCCTGGAGGTTGGACACTGGTTCATTGTATTTGTACCCCAGGCCCTTAGAACATGGACTGGAGCATGAAACAATCTGATCAGTGCTTTTCATTCTTTTCAGTGCCCCTGGGCACTCACAGCAAGGGTAGTGGCAGAGTCCAGAAACAAATCCAAAGGAGTCCCAGGACCTGGGAGGTTCCCACCATGGCCCAGAGCAGAAGACCAGGCAGGAGTTCTGCTCAAGCACAGAACTACCCTCAATCCACAACGAGGGGCTCAGTTAACTTTGGGAAATTGACACCAGGCCCTGATGTCACTTCTGCCAACCAGAAATTCCCACCTGTTCCCTGCTTCTGGGAAGACAAGGAAAGAAGATCACATTTCTGTACAGCTTTAAGACTTAGAAAGTCCTTTTCTTACAACAACCCAAAGAGGTAATAATAAGGGCTCAAATTTCTATCACGTCTTAAAGTCTGCAGAGCATTTTACATGGTATCTCATTGTAGGTAGCACAAACAAGAATCCCATTTGACAGATCAGGAAATTGAGAGAGAGGGGCTGTGACACCCAGCTAGAGCCTGGGGCATGAGTCCAAGCCTCCTGACACCCGTTCAGGCCCCACACTGCCCTCCTTCTTCCTTTAGTCCTTCACTCTAGGCATTTCCCAGTTCCCTTAGTCATCTGCACCATGGCCCCAGCTCATTCTGCCTCTTTGCTCCCTCCTCACCCCCAGCCCAGTCAGCTTAATGGAGAAATTTGGAATCAGAAGACATGATTTGAATCCTGTCTCCGCTACTTATTACTTTGGTGACCCTGAGTTTCAGGTTCCTCATCTATAAAATAAAGGAGATGGACTAGATGATTTCTAAAGCCCCACCTCTCTTCCCTTCCTCCTACCCCTATCACTCGGGGCCCTGCCTCCCCCTACTCTTTGTCTGTTTGCTCCTCCAACTTTTATTGGGGGGTGGGGAAACAAAGAAAGAGGAGCAAAAGGAAGGGAAGGAAGTAATGAAGCCCAAGGTGTGATCCGGCGTCTAGAAACACAGCACCCTTGTCCTACCCACTCCTTTCTTCCCTCCCCATTTCCCGGCCCTGGGCTGGGCTGGAATCGAACCCTCACCGGAAGGCAGCGGGTGGGGGAGAGTGGGAAGGTTGGGGCAGCAGGATTCCCTCCCCACCTCCAGGCTCTACTGAGTCTTGGCCTGCCTCCAGGCCTGTGTTTCTATTAACAAGGAACACAAACACTTCTCCCTCGGGCAGGAAGGCCCCCTGGGTCCCGGGAGGGGAGATGAGCTGAGTACTTCTCCTGGAGGATCCAGGTATCTCCTTCCAGGAAGCCCAGAGAAGTTTTCTTTCTCCAGGAGCAGCTGAACTTCACCCTGGCACCCTGACTCCAAAGCTAAAGACAGATGATGTACTGGTATTCTTTATTCTTGAGATCTCAAAGCACTTATCTCCTTTTTGGGGGGAGGAGGGGGGGAAGAATTGGAGATGGAAAACCAGACTACCCTGAAAAGAAAACAGAATCAGAAAGGGTGAGATAACAGGCCTCCTGACTTACCTCTAGCCCACTGGTGGAGAAGAGAATTAACTATGTAGTAGGTCTTGAGGAAAAGGAGTAAAACACAGACATCCCACATCTGGGCATCGGACAGTGATACCAAAACAGGAGAATGGGGTGAAGGGTAATAGCCTATGAGCTCAACCCACAGAGGGCTTTAAAGTTACAAAACATATTCATAACCACTATCTCATTTTACTCCAGTAATCACTCTCTAAGGCAGTGTAACTATTATTATCTACATTTTATAATCATGATAATAGCTAGCAGTGATGTAGCATTTTTTTTGTTTGTTTACAATAACCTGGTAGGTAGGTACTATTATAATTCACATCTTACAGATGAAGAAATAGAGGCAGAGAGAAGTTAAGTAACTTGCTAAGAGTCACACAGCCAAGAAATGCCTGAAGCCAAATTCGAACTCAAGTCTTCCTGACTCCAGGCCCAGTGTTCTATCCATTGTGCCTCCCAGAAGTAACTGAGGCTCCATAGGGACAGTGGCAGGGCTGGGACAAGAACCTGGTGTCTTCTATATACTGTACTAAAGGTTAGGTCATCCCAGATGGATTTCCCGGGGTAGGGATGGAAAGGGATGGAGGGGTTGTTCTCTTTCTCTGGGAAACTTAGGAAAGATTCTGTCCCTGTCCTTGCCATTGCCCTTCCCCCACTGGAGCACAAGTAGGGAGAGGGGTTGGGATGATTTCAGCTGACTTCGGCGGTTTGTGTTTGTCTAATGGGTCTGTTTTCAATCTGTCCCCAGCAGGTTCTGGGGTGGACACGTGGCCCTGAGCGGATCCTGCAGAGAGGACAAACAGAATGGAGACAGACGGACAACAGGGTCAGGTCTCACATCTTGCTTTCCAGCTTTCCAGCTGGGTCTAGGAGAAGTAAAGCTCTTGCCTCATCCCCCTTGGAGTAGGTTTATCTGGACAGAGATCAGGGAAGACAAAGGTATGGGGGGTGGGGGGAGGCAGAAAAGGGCCCAGACTCTAAAGAGGGATGTTCCAGAGAGCTGCTTGAGAGTTCCATTATATGGAAGGTAGAACAGGAGGGATACAGGTTAGATTGGGAGAAACTTCCAAACAGTCAGCATGGGATGAACAAGTCTCCAAACTACCTGCCCTCAGTTTCCTCATCAGTAAAATGAGAGGGGAGGGGCCCAGAGTTGTCTAGTTGCTATGGTCCCATCCGGCTTCATTTTGCAACTCTATGACATTCTAATCCTGATCTAGAAACTTACATAGGTTCCTAGGTTATACTATCTGTCCCCTGCCTTGTAGAGCAACTCCTGCTCAGTCCCCAAAGTCTTCTCTCTCCTCTCAGGAAGAACCATAGCAGTACTATTCGATCCTTCTTGCTCTTCTGTTCTGTCTCCAGCCTCACAGTATTGGGAAGTCCCTCCTGCTATCTTCCATCCCCTTCCCACAAAAGAATCAGTCACTCCCTCTGCCTGTTATTTCTCTTCAGGGCCCTAGGCCCTAAAGATACCATGTTGCTTCCTACTGCACTTCCTTGAAGATGAGTACAATAGAAAGAATACTGACTTGAACACTGACTTAAACATCAAGAGACTTGGACTCCAGCCCTAGCTCTGCCGATAACTTGCTAGGAAGCCTGGCGGAGGTCATTCTATCTCTGTGAGCCTCAGTGGAATAAAGTGGAGGCAGGGGAGAGAAGCCAAACTAGATGATCTCTCTAAGGTCCCATGCAATTCTAATAATCTATAGCCTCTGGATCTCTGAACCCTGTGTACCAGATTTCTGTCCTAAATACTCCAATGCATCCTCTTGGAGGCTGAGAACAATTGAAATCAGAGATAGAGGGGAGGGTCCAAAATGAAGGAAGGCTACAGTGCCTAGGTGGTCCCTCACGATTCCTATATTCCTTTAGCAGGTGAGCCCTGCCTAACCAGCATAGGGATATGCATGGGGGCGGGAGTGGAGAGTGGGAAGAAAGAAGGGAGCTGGGGTTTGTGGGGATGGGGGGGTGTGGAGAGAATTGGGCTTCATGAAAAGCCATTTGATGAAACCTAAGAAAGCGATAATTATCCAGAACTATTTTCTTAGGATCCAGAAGCTGCTGGTGGAAAATATTCGTCTCCCAGAATGGGGGTAGAGAGGTGGGGATGGAGCAGGAGAGAGGAAAGGCAGGATGGCTAAGGATAGAGGTATAGAGAGGGGAGTCTGGAATGTGCACAGAATGCCTGGGTCCCTGAAGAGAACTGGGAATTAGGGAGGTGAGATGGCTCAGTCCTAGGAAGGAAAGGGGACACCAAGCTGGATCAAGCATGTTTTTAATTGGATGGAGACTAAGGAGAGCTGGGAGCCACCCACACCCTCATCAGGAACCTCCGAAAAAGTGGATTACTATTCATCAGAGGGAAAAGGCTAGGATCCATATAAAAGAATAAAAGGGATGATGCCAGACAGACCCAGACACCGAGCTCCATAAGGAATTTTCCCAGGTATGACATCTGGGGACGGAGACACCCAATCAAGCCTCAACTGGCAACCTTACCAAGTTAAGACCCCCAAAGGAAGCCTACCTGCCCCCATCTCCCTACCCCACCCTTCCTAGGTGGGGTGAGGGATAGGATAACTCCCAAGAAACTTGGGTAGAATTCCCAAGCTCCTCACACCTTCTCCCCCTGGGAGAACCCAGGTATCTATCGTTTGCTTTTCTTCCCCTAGGGACCCATATAATCAGGGCCCCCCCCCAATCTGGAGCATCTCCCACCCCATCTCCCAAGATTCCAACAATCTCCAACCCTCATACTCTGGGCAGTGGGGACTGGCGGGAAATTACCTCCCCTACACACACACACACACACACACACACGCACACACACACAGAGTCATTTACCCCCTTTCCTGGGCGTCTAGGGTTTTGGCACCCCTCCCCTCCCTAGGAACCCGCTCTTCCTCTGACCACCCCGGGCTAATCTCAGAGCCTTTCTCACCCAACGCCTTGAGCAAGTCCTCAAAGTTTTCTGAACGGATGATCTTCCAGTTACCGGAGAAGTTGGGCATCTTGGCAGGAGTGGGGAAACTTTCCCCTGGAAATGGGGCTTGGAGAACTGGAAGCTCCGGGAGCCACCCCCTCCTCTTTCCCTCCGCGGGATCTCTAAGCACCACGAGCGAATGAGACAATCACAGCGAAACCCCAAAGCCGGGAAAGGGATCTGGCTTGGGCTCCTTTTATAAGGGCCAATGGCCCCGCCCCTGCTCCTCGGCCCCCGCCCTCCGCCCCGCCCCACCCCATTCTCTCTCCACCTGGCGGGGCCCGGCTCCCCTTCGCTAGCAGCAGGGACTTGGAAATGCCAACTCCAATCCCCATTCCCAGAGATCCGGGCTGATCCTTTCCTCCCTTCCCCTCCCCCAAATATACATCCGTTCCCCTCCTCATATAACCTAGGTCCAGGCCGTGGAGGGAGGGGGAGAGAAGGTTCTGAACTACTCTGAGGGTTTCAGGAAAAGAGGGGGAAGGGATGCCTGGCTTCGCTTTTTCTGTGAATGGGACGGCTAGTCAGGGAGGACACAGTTGGTGGTCACAGGGAAAGCTGAGAAGCCGATGATTAAGCCGGAGGTGAGATGGGGGGGGACAGAATTGGAAAGCCGTGTTTCTGAACCCCGCAAACCTCAGGTTCCCTTTCTCCACCTCCTATCAAGGGTTCCACCTTGGGACTCTACTTCTCTCCACCCCTTCCTCTCTCCACATACTCCCCACCCTTTCACTCTCTTCAGCCAAATCCTCCAGGTCAGCTTCGGTGCCCCGATTTTGGTGGATCTCCAAGCGCTCTAAAGCCGTTGTCAGCGCGTACAGTAGTGGAGTGGTAAAGGCACTGAGTGTAAGGGGATCCATAGGCCAGACTATCTTTTGTACCGTAGGTTGGGAGAAAGGAAAAACAGGCCAGAGTAATAGAGTAGACGAGATGCACAGACGCCTTCGCCACTTAAATGGGATGGATCCAGGCATTCTGCTCCTCAGCTGACCACTGGGGAATCGGATAGAAGGGAGAAGAGGCCAGTCCCTGGGTCAGGAAGGTCAGGACAACAGGTGGGGCACTGGCGCCCCCTGCTGGAAGCGATTAGAAAGTGTTGGGGACGTCCAGGGGGTGAGCTAGACACCTGAGTCCCCACCCTTGGCGTCTAGAGGTCGGGATTCCCTTCTCTCCCTAGCTGCATGCTTAAAAGACATTAAAGGGTTAATAAAGAATCTGCAAGAAGGAGGTTTTGAAGGCCAGAGGTCACAGCCAATCACTTGACACAGTCCCTTTAATAAAGAACTTTTTCCCCCCGGCTTTGGCCTAGGAAGAGAGGGGGCCAGGAGGAGGGGGAGGGAGCGGGGAAAAGGGGGAAAGGGGGAGGGGAGAATTCTGCTGAAAAACCACCTAGGGAGAGGCAGAAGGCTGAAGTATTGAACGCCTGAGTCCCCGTGGAGAAGCCTGGGGGTCGGGGGCTGCCTGGGTCTCCTATTGAGGGGAGGCTGGGGATGGCGGGATGTCAGGCTCTCCTAGAGAATGGAGGTTGTCCCGGCACACCGTGTCTCGAGGGGAAAATGGCCCTGGGCTCCCGGAGGGGAGGGAAAGGCGTATGCTGGGGTTGGATTGAAGGGAGAGCGAGTTCGGTGGGGAGGGGCTCAGGTATCACTTTTCTGGGCAGTTCTAGCAGCGGAAGAAGTGGGAACCGCTTTGGGAGTAGCTTTGAAGTCTGGAGATCAAAGCACTTGGGGAGTGGGGCAGACACCCAGTAGTCTCTGGGCCACAGCTTCAGTCCCTCCGGGGCTGTCATGTGAAAGATCCCGACATCCACCCACCGAGAGAGAGAGATCAAGACCGAAGGAAAGATGGAGAGACGGGGGGGAGGAGGCAGAGGAGGTGGGGAGGAGGAGAAGAAAGAAGGAAGAGGGGGAGGAGAAATGGAGACCAGAGAAAGAGACAAAGATGGGGAAAGAGAGGGAGACAAAGGGAGGGAGGAGGGAAAGACCGGAGTAGAGATGGAGAGACTCAGACAGGTCTCCCTATAGCGGGGCAGAGGGGGAGAGATAAAGAGCGAGAGAGAGGCAGAAAGAGACAGGGAGACGGAAAGTGAGGGTGAGAGGAAGCGAGACTAGGGGAGAGAGGCGGAGACCACGCACGCAACAGAGAGCCGGGCCAGAGGTAGAGAAAGACTCTTAAGAACAAAGAGATAGCGAGCAGCGGAGATAGGTGAGCAGAGGTAGGCACGCACTGACGCTCACCACCCCACCCCCGCTCCCTCCTCCTCCTCCCCACTTCTCTGCCATCTCCCTCACTCCCTGCCTGGCTCATCCAGGATCTCAGCTGAGGGAGAGGCTGCTGGGCTGAGCGGGCCTCGCCTTGGAAAATCTTGTGCATGTGTCCCCTTCGTTCCCGCCCCAACTCCCCCTTCCTCCCGCCCCAGGTCCCCAGCTCCCGCCAGCTCAACTCATTCCAAAGACTCTGATGGAAAACTCAGTCCGAGTCCCGCCTTCGAGTAATTCTGTCCTCCCCCCACCCCACTTCCCCCCACCCCACCCCCCGCCCCAACCCAGGGAGTAGTGTGGAGGGAACTGGGCTGGGGGATGGGGCAGTCTAAGCAATACAGGCTCTCAGGATCTCCAAGCACATAACCACATGAGCAAGGACATAAAATCCCTGGGATTAAAAAACTGCAGGAAAGGCTTCGAATGGTGGGCTCAATTGAGCAGCAAGGGGGAAGGGATGGGAGTTGGGAGGAGCACAGCAGAGAAGAGAAGGCTTTGGGAGGAGGACTCGTGCAAAACAGCCAACGTGTCCAGTCCAGGAACGTAAAGAGGGGCTGGAGAGCACTGGAGAAGAGGCCTAGAGGTTTGGGAGAAGTTTCGGTGGTGGCTTCTTCTTGAGAAAAGAACGGAAAAAGAAAGGTGATGCTGGGCTGATCCTGCAACAAAGAGATGGTGGTTCGACAGAAAGGATTTCTGAATGGGGGGCATTGTCAACAGGATTCATTTAGAGTACAGGCAAGGGGCAGCTAGATGGAGCAGTGGATAAAGCAACGGCTCTAGATTCAGGAGTACCTGAGTTCAAATCCGGCCTCAGACACTTAACACTTACTAGCTGTGTGACCTTGGGCAAGTCACTTAGCCCCAATTGCCTCACCAAAAAAAAAAAAAAAAGCAGAGCACTGATTGCTCTTTAGAGTTGTGACCACAGGCAAATAGGTTCCTTCCCCTGTGGGAGCCTCAGTTTCCTTCCCTGTAATCTGATAGGGTCTGAGCCTCAGTTTCCTTCCCTGTAAAATGATGGGGGTCTGAGCCTCAGTTTCCTCCCTTGTAAAATGACAGGATCATAAAATCCTGCGATCTTGAGAAAGCCTGGAGTGACAAAGAAAACCCGAGGGTTAGAATTCAAAACTAAAGTCAGTCCCGACTCCTAGGGCCCTAAAATGCCTGAGAAATAGTCAGGTGACCCAACATCACAAAGATACATGAAAGGCCCCTGAATTCCAGGCAAAGGACTTAAAGCTAGAAGAGATTTAGAAATCGAGCCCAGCACCCTCCTTTTACAAGAAAGACTAATAGATGGAAATGACTTGGCCAAGGTTAAGCAGCAGAACCAGGGACTGAACCCAGTTCCTCTGATCAAGGGATCTTTCCCCTACACTGTGCTCCCAGAAGAAGGAGCCCTAGATCAGAAGCTTCTGGGTTACTTTAGATAAGTCACCTTCCCTCTCTAGGCTTGCTAGAGTGAGTTTGACCTGTGTTTGAATACCAGCTATGCAAGTGTGTCCCTCACTTTCTTCTGATGAAAGATGGAGGCTTCTTCCTAAAAATGTTCCAGCCTGCTTTGCAGACCCTATCCCCTCTCTATGTATCCCCAGTCCCTGCTGCTCTCCTCTAAGCTCCACATGTTCCTTTTGAGTGCCCCCACAGCCTCCATGGCCCTCTTCCCCAGTATATTCAGCCCTTTCCATTCTCCCACAGTTCCAGTCCCCTCCAATCTTCCCCAATGTCCCTCAACTCCTGTCCCTCTTGCCCAACCTTTCCCCTTTCCCCTCTCCCTTAGCGTCCTCACAGCTCCCTTCTTCCTTAATGTTCCTTTCCAGATCCCTTCTTTCTTTTTTGGTGTATTCTCAGTCCCCTCCCCTCTCCTCTGGCAAATATCCACCTCATGTCGGGCTGGCTCAGTCAGGGGAAATGCCTATATGGGCTTTCCCTACCTTCCCCCAAAGTATTAACGATCTAGCTAACTGCGGGGGGGGGGGGGGTTGCACTTGAGTCACAGTGTTCTCCCAGAATGCCCCCCCACTCTTCTCTAAGCCCAATCTACCCTAAAATCCATTCCAGGAAGAGTAGGAGAAAACAGTCTGATACTGCAATAGGAAAGATGGGGATGAGTCTCTTTTCAGAGACAACCCCCACCTTTCTCTGCTCCAGCCCCTCCACATACCCCCCAGCTTGAGGAGGGGTTATCTGACTAGGAGACAAGGGACAGCACAACCTGGGTCTGGGGGACAGGAAGACTCAGACTCCCCAAACCCTGATTCTGCTCAGCCAGGCCCAGATTTCCAAAAGAGACAGGAGTAAGACAAAGGGAAGTCAGGCTGGGAGGGGAATTCTTTCCAGATGTGAGAGTCTGCGGTTTGGCCGCTCCAGGGCCTAATCTTCTGCACAGAGGGGGCTGTTTTGCCTGCTGGGAGGGAATCAGACCAGACTGAGCAGGGTCAGGAGGTGGGAAAGCCAGGACCTATTCCTTCACCCTTTCCATCCCCTCCCCTTCTGGGGGGGGGGCAGTGGAAGTACCCTAGGGGAAAGGGTTAGGGAAAGGGAGATGGGGGGAAGAAGAAGGGTAAGAGATTAGGGGGGAGTGGGGGAGAGAGGAAGGGAATGAGGAACTCTGAAGGTTAGGGGTGGGGAGGACACAGAAATAGGAGCAGGAATTGGGGGAAACTGAGGGAGAAGCATAGGAGCTGGAGGACACCGAGGAGAGGGGAAAAGGGTTGGGGAAGAGAGGAGGAGCTAAGAGGCCTGAAAAGTGAAGGAGATTAGGAGACACCAGGAGAGAAGAAAGGGACCAGGGTAAACTTGGACAAGAGAGCAAGGCTGGGGAATAGTCCAGAAAAGGGACAGAGGCTGAAAGACACGGGGTGGGGGAGAAGGGATGGGGCTGGGGACACTGATGGAGAGTGTCAGGGACTGAAGGTTCCTGAGGGGAAAAAAGGAAGAGATGGAAATTACACTGAAGAGAGGGTAAGACACTGAAAAGGTCACTAGGGGAGAGGGAAAAGATGAGGCAAGGGCTGAGGGAGAGTGTCAGGAGCTAGAAGGACCAAGGCAGAAGGGCTGTGGCTAGGGGCCACTTAGGAGAAGGCACTGGAGGAGAGGGAATGGCCAGGGGACAAAAGAGGCAGTGGCTGGGGGACACTGAGGGAGGGATGGGGGGAGGGAGGGACCCCATCCAGCATCAGTCACAGTGAGTCTACAAACAACTGGCTTTAATTTCCCTCTGGGATCAATAAGGGGAAGGAATTTCCCAAAGTTGCTGGCCTTTTAATTATGACCAAATCAGCAACAGATTTGCCCCTGGCGCCCCATTCCCTGGCCCCCTCCCTCTGAAGAAAGTCTTCATCACAGGCCTCCCCAGAAGAGGAGGCAAAACTCCCAGGTTCTTAAGGAAGGAAAGGCCTAGGGAAAGAGAAAGTCTTGGAGATTTATTCTCACTGAGGATCAACGATATTGCCATGGTAGCAGGAGGGATCAAAGTTGAACAATAGAAAGGTCTTCCTGATAATTAAGGTTAGGAAACACAGTGATCTAGGGCTGACTTTTTTGGAGAAGAGTTTCCCTTCTCTCTCACCTCTTCTGCTTTGCTGGGAGATGTAGGGGTAATGAGATTTGGTTGGGGGGCCTTGGGACACTTGGCCCAGTGGCCAGGGAGGGAGCTGATGTCCTCAGTGGGATATGCGTCAAGAATCATGAGCTCTCAAGCAGGGATGGGGGTGGTGGCGTTTGAGCCAAGTTCAACATCTTGCAGAACTGCCTCACCCTAAGCAGTGTTATGACATCTGCTGGGTCAGAGGGTTTGTTTGGCTGGGCGTCACTGAGAAATGGAACCCAGGCTCAGGCCTGTTCACCTGGGTCCTCTGCCTCTCATCCAGAGAGGGTTAAGAACAGGGATAGGTAGGACAGTAGATTCCAGTGGACCAGAGGAGTAGAGAAAGTGTGTGTGTGTGTGTATGTGAGAGAGAGAGAGAGAGAGGAAGAGAGAGGGAGGGAGAGAGATGTGATAGGAGACACCTTCTTGAATCCATCTTTCACATGGCTGCTGGAATTAATCTACCTAAAGTAGAGATTTGATGTCATTTCCCTACTCAAAACTCTCTAGTGGCTCCCTACAAACTCCTTATCCTAGGATATAATGCTCTTTCCAACCTAGCTCTCCAGCCTTGTTTTATTGCACTCTCTATCCCTGCCCAACTGGACACACACACACACACACACACACACACACACACACACTACTCTTTGCCCAGGACATCCCTCATGCCCACATCGTGGTCATGGTCCCCGCTCCTGTTCATAGGAAACAAGGATTGAAAACTGATTGAGATCATTTAGCCCACCCCCACCCATCTCATTTTATTTTATTATTTTATTTTATAGAAAAGAAAGTTGAGCCTCAGTGTGGTCGGGAGTTTTGCCCTAGGTTACTCAGCAGTGAAGAGTAAAGCTGAAATTCAAACCCAAATCCTAACTACAAAGCCAGAGGCTTTTTTTTTTTTAACATCCTCTGCCTTCAAGCTCATCACACCTCCTCCAGGAAGTCTTCTCTGATCTCCCCCCAGCTAAAATGAATGTCTCCCTCATCAAAAGTTCTTACAGAATGTTGCCTAGACTCCTGTAGCCCTGCCACATTTATATTTATGCCACTTTATCATACTTGTTTGTTTATATGTTGTAGTTCTGTTTAGTGGGGTACATGCTCTTTGAGGCCAGGTACCCTTATTTTATCATCTTTGTTTATGTCCTAGTATCCAATATAGGACTCTGAACACAGAGAAAGGGATGGGTACTGGGCCCGGAATTTCAGTGCTATGAAGAATTCCCTGATGAAATTTCTACCAACACAGGTCTCTCTCTGCAACTTCTGGTCTTAGAGAGCTATAGAGCACTAAGTAATTAAGTGACTTGTCTATGAGGGTGGGGAGAGGGTTACAGAGCCAGTGTGTCAGATGTGGGACTTGAACTCAGGTCTTCCTGGCTGAGGCCAGTTTTTGATCCTCTATGGCACAGCTGCTCTTCAACATGTAATAGGCATTAAATAAAGGCTTGTGGAATGAAGGAATGAAAGGCAAGACAACTGGATCTTCCTCTTCTCTCATTCCAACTGCAGAGAAATGGATTGGGACTTCTTGCCAAGTCCCCTCCTTATTCTCAGGAACACTAAATCTAAAAGGCTAGATGACAAGGCATTGTTTCTGCAGTCCAGGACCTGGGTTCAAAACCTAACTCTGCTATTTCCTTTTGTAATTTCAGGCAAATCACTTCAAGTTTCCAGATCTTGGTTTCCTCATCTGTAAAACAAAGGGGTTGGATTATGTGATCTCTAAGTCCCCCTCTTTCTCCAAATCTATGACAGTATGACCTTACCATCAGTGACAACCTATTTTAAGCTAAGATGTCAGATCTTTTACTGCCCAAGAAAACTGTTATCATTGCAAGAGGGTGAAAGTAAGACTACAAGATCTTCCCAGGGCATCTGAGAAAAGCAGACAAGCCTCTTTGGAAGTAGAGCCAGGTCAGGGAAAAGACTCCTGATGTGGAGGAAAGCGTCTCCATGATGGCTTTACCAGGAAGCCCTGGGATCTGAAAGATGGTTTTCCTTGAGAGATGTGGGTGGGAGGAAATCAGGAGCTGGAGGGTGAGAGGAGATGGGATTGAAGGTAGAGAGAAAAGAGCCTACCCAGTTCCTGGGCTGGGATCCCTGCATTTGTTGTTCTTGGCCCTGCCTGCCCAGTTCCCAGCTCCAGCTGCCAACAACTCTCCCCAGGGCTGGGCTGGGCTGGGCTAACTTAAGGGAGGAGGTGGGGACCAGGGGCTGGGAGGTCAGGATGCCTGGGTTCTTGTTCTAACTGGGAAGAAGCACCTAATCCTGACTCTGCTTTCTGGTAAATGGAGGGGGACAGGACTATTGAGTGCTTGCCCATTTGTCTCCATTTTTGTCTTTTCTCCTGACATTGGCGTCTCTGTCTTCCTACCCCTGCCCACAAATCTGTCTTCCCCAAGCACTCCAGACCCATCAGTCCCTTCAGGCCCATTCTGCCAGAGGACCTTTTCTCCATTCCTTTCAGTACTTCAGTACCCTCTTCTTGCACGCTAAGGAGATGCAGGTTAGACTTCCCCCATTCTTGTCCCCATAAAACAAAAACAGAATCCCTCAATCCTGCAGGACATAATGAAGACCCCTTAAGATCGAAGAAAATAGAGGACCTCAGAGGTAGGTAGTAAGGGAGTTGTTTGGGAACAAGGGAGGCAGCTGCCAACATCTGGTGCTGGACAGGTCCCAACTTGACTGTGGCCAGCTGCAGCCTCCAAAGTGACCCTCCCCCTCTCCCCCAGGGCATCAGGGGCCGGATGGTGAAGTTAGTCAGTTCTGTGACCTGTAGTTAAACTCCTCTCTGCTTTTATGATTCAATTACCCAGGGGCCCCTGGACCCCTTCACAATCTTTATCCCAGTGCCTACTCTTTTAGTTCCTATGCTGCCCCTTAACCCCAGGCAGCCTGGGTGGGAGGGGCTGGGGTACAGAGGGAGGCTAGGGGCCTGGTGGCTGGGTTAAGAACTCTTTGAGGGGCATCAGGGAGGGAAAGCCCAGAGCCCTAGGAAAAGAAAAACAGCAAACAGTCTAACCTCCATCCCTCCCGCTGTTTCTCTCCAGCTGCAACTTTTCCTATTTGACTGAAGGAGGCAGAGCTACCCTGCCTACAGTTCCCCATCTTCACTGGCCCCCTCCCCAATTTCCCCCCTTTGAAAAACCTAGGAGGCCCCTAGGGAGAGAGGGAGAAGATCAAAGTCAAATTCAGAAGAAGAGGGAAAGGAGGGGAGGTCATCTCTCTCCTCCCTGGGCCACAGGAGGTCAGAGAACAAGAGCAGGCCTCCCAGGCTCAGGGCCCCAGAAAAGATCAAAGAGGACTGGGAAGGGGGAGGGAGGAGAGGGGCTGAGGGGCTGCAAGAGAGTATGCTAAAGGGAGATACAGGGCTAGTCTCTGAAGGGGGATGGGGGAGCACAAAAGGAAGCTCTTAAGTTCTTTCTCCACAGGGGGTGGCAGAAGCACTTGAAGCACTTAAGGGACAGAAGTCAGATAGCAGGAAGGTCTACTAATCAATAATCATCATAATAATAGCATTTCTATCTGGCCTCAGAGACTTACTAGCTGTGTGATCCTGGAGAAGTCACTTAACCCTCTCTGCCTCAGTTTCTTCATCTGTCAAATGAGCTGGAGAAGGAAATGGCCAACCACTCCAGTACTGTCTCTGCTGAGAAAACCCCCAATGGGGTCAAGAAGAGTTAGACAAGACTGAAACAACCGAACAACAACAAAGCATTTATACGGCTCTTTAAGGTTCGCAAAGCACTTTTCATGCTACCTCAAATCATTCTCCAAGTTCCCTGTGAGGTGTTTTTGTTTCATAGTTGAGGAAACTGAAGCTGAGAGAATGAGGTGACCTATTCAGGGTCTCACAAGCAGTGTCTGAGACAGGATTCAAACTCAGGTCTTCCTGACTCCAAGTTCAATGCTCTATCCACAGGGCTACCCATTTGCTTCTGCCTAGAAGTAAGACTAGGGGCAGCTAGGTGGCACAGTGGATAGAGCACAGGCCCTGGAGTCAGGAGGACCTGAGTTCAAATCCGGTCTCAGACACTTAACTGTGTGACTCTAGGCAAGTCACTTAACCCCAGCTGACTCACCAAAAAAAAAAAAAAAAGAAGAAGTGAGACTAAACTGGATGAACACTGAAGTTTTCCCAAAGTACCTGTTTCTTGTTCTCCTGGTCTCTCTCCAAAATGGCTGCTTCTCCCTTACAGCAACTGGACTCAGCTTGGAGTCTCTCTAGGATTACCTCCATAAAAGGACTGGGAAGGGGACTAATGATTTTAAGACATGAAGATAGGGAGAAGGGAACAAAGAAGAACCATCAGCTCTAACCTAGTCCCAGAAATAGGATTGTATTGGGGCTCACAGGATTATGGGCTGGAAGGATCCTTAGTGATCATCTTGTCCAACCCTTGCATTTTATAGAGGAGGAAACTGGGCCTAGAAGAGGGAAAGTGATTTGCCTAAGGTCACAAAAGTAGTAAGTAGCAAGTCTTATGATTGCAAATCTAGGGGGTTTCCCACTATATTCTGCTATTTAATTACATAAAAACAAAGAATTGGGTTGCAGAAAAGCTCCAGTATGGTTATGGAATTGGACTCATACCCCTCCACCATCCCCAGCCCAACCCCAACTTTAACCCGTCTTGCACCTAACACAATAAACTGAGGACCCTGTCCCCATACCTGAACCTCCCACCTCATTTGGCTCTGCCCTGCCAGTGACCTCTTCCCCCTTATATTCCCATGTATTATGCAGGGTCAGGGAGATGGGGGAGAGGTTTAGGGAAAATTGGGAACTGGCCCGAACCTGACCCCAGGGCCCTAACTGGTGGCAAGATGGAAATGGGAAAAAGATGTGGGAAGCAGGAGGCTCTGATTTTCCCTCCCTAATGGGGGAGCGGGGCTCTGGATACACTCAGCTGTCAAGGGAGCTGAAAAAGACAGCCACCACCTACTGTGCCTAACTGCTGCCCTGTTCCTGGCCCCTCTCTGCTTCTCTACTGTCTCCCCCAGCCCCTTTTCTCCAAGTATGTCCCTTCTTCCCCACTGTCTCCCCCAAAGCCCTCTCCCTCAGCCTCTTTCCCCAACTTCCCTCCTGCCATGCAGCTCCTGGGTTCTGCCCCCTCCCATGTCGCCAATGCTGCCACAGACCTTTACCCTTCTCTTCCAGTGTTTCTCAACCTTTTCTCCAATTTGCTGAAGGGAAGGGGGTGTGATTCTTGAATGTTACTAGGCCCATTATGGAGGGAACGTGCAAATTGTCTAGTCCTCTTCCCCAAGTTCAACAACCTCCCCCCAACACACATATCATTCTGTCTCCTTTTACCAAGGAAGAGGGAGGCATCTGGATTGTAGCTTTGGGATCCGCAGGGACATGTCCCTGGGGGATCAAAGGAGCCAGCAGTTCCTGGATTTCACAGCTGCCAATCTCCCAGACATGGTCTCACACCTCCTAAATCCTAAAGCCTTCAGATTTCAGATAATCTGAGTTTTGAATTAGTCCTCTGAGAGCCTCCAGTGCAGAGTTACATCCTGGGCACTGGGTCCAGTGATCTCTCTCCTTCCTCTGAAATCCAACTATACAATTTATTCAGATATTTCATCATATCCCACCTGGTGTGAACTGTTGCCTCTTAGCAAGCCTAGTCTCTTTAGACCAAGGTTTCTTAACCTGAGATTTTCAAACTTGGTTTAAAAAAAAAAGTCAAGTAATTATATCAAAACACAATTCCCCAGATGGCGCAGTGGATAGAGCAGTGGCCCTGGATTCAGGAGGACCTGAGTTCAAATCTGCCCTCAGACACTTGACACTTACTAGCTGTGTGACCCTGGGCAAGTCACTTAACCCCAATTGCCTTACTAAAAAAACAAAAAAACAAAAACACAATTCCCTTTTGCATTTTATTTGTAATTGGTTTTGTTTTACTTAATGCATTTAAAAATATAATTACAAAATGGAGTCCACAGGCTTCATCAGACTGCCAAAGGGGTCCATGACACAAAATAGTCAAGAACGTCCTATTTAAGATTGTCATCCTTCTTAATCTCACACATTTTGCACAGTCATAGATGGTGCAGGTTCTCAGGTAAACCTCTTAAAACTGAATGCTGGGGCAGCTAGGTGGCACAGTGCATAAAACACTGGCCCTGGATTCAGGATGACCTTTGTTCAGATCCAGCCTCAGACACTTGACACTTACTAGCGGTGTGACCCTGGGCAAGTCACTTAACCCTCATTGTCCACCACCCCCCCCAAAAAAAAAAAAAAAACCCAAACAAACCCTGAATGCTGAGGGAGGAGGTACTATCTTGGCAATGAGAAGAAAAAGTACCATGCAGTATAAAGGACAGGGTAGACAGTGGGAACTGGTTTGCAGTTTGACCTATTCCCAATGCTTAACCAGTAATTTGGAGTCAGAAAATCTGAGTTCAAATCTTCACTTTGCCATCGTATGACCCTAGGCACATTTCTTCTCTCTGGGTTTTAGTTTCCTCACCTTCAAAAAAAGGGGGAGGGCATTAGACTAAGTGAACTCATTGCTTCCAGCCCTGATATCATGTGATCCTGTGAATACCCTACACCCTCCCCTACCAAACTATTTCAGGAGTCTTCCCCAAACAGCATTTGCTGCCAAACTCTGGCATCCCCCTTTACACATTCTCCCCTCACCTCCCCCCTGCCCCTTTCCCCTTTCCCCCCAGGTACTTGTCTACCGCTGTCTGGCTTGATGATCTGGCCTTTGTCTCTGTTCTGGGTGTGGGCTCCATCTTCCCTGTTCCACAAGGGCAGGGACTGTCTTCTTTCTCTTCTCTGGAATAATTTGGCCTGTTTCATTTGGATACCTTTCCTGGAGTTCTTCCAAACAAGCAACAGAACAAGATTCCAGGGTGTGAAGGGCATTCCTTTCTGAGCCATACATCTAGTATGGGGTGTAGGATGAGCTACCTACCATTGGGAGTCTTCAGATGAAGGAGAGGCCAGACCAATTAGATGACCATTTGGGAGAGAGAGGGGAGTCATCCTCCCATAAATGTTGGACCAGATGGCCTCTGAAGCCTCTTCCAAATCCTGCTTCTCAGATTCTGGGAGAAAGTGTTACTGTCCTCATACAGACATCTTGGACAAGTCACCTCACAATGATAATAACACATTATAAATGTCCAAAAGTCAATAAGAGGAGGGTGGAACCATGTCTTATTTCATCTTTTTTTTTTCTTTTGGGCGGAGCAACAAGGATTAAGTGATTTGCCCAGGGTCACAGCTCATAAGTGTCAAGTGTCTGAGGTCATATTTGAACTCAGGTCCTTCTGAATATAGGGCTGGTGCTTTATCCACTGTACCACCTACCTGCCCTATTTCATCTTTTTATCCTCAGAACCTAGACAGTGCCTTGCACCTAACAGGTACTTAATAAATGTTGAATTGAATTGAGTTGACAACTCTGTGAAGAGAATATTACAATTATTATTCCCATTTTAGAGATGAGGCTACTGTGCCTCGGAGAAGTTAACTCATATTTATCATCACAGGAAGTTAAAGTATTTTATCTCATTTGGTCCTCACAACAACTCTATGAGATAGGCAAAACTTGTGAAATAAATCCCATTTGATAGAAGGAAAACCAAGGCTCAGAGTTTTAGTAACTTGTTTGAAATCACACCTGGTAAATAGAAGTGCTGGGGCTCAAAAGAGCTAATTCAATTAGTGTCGAACTTTCCCTTCCATCTCAATGCTCCAGGGGGATATACAATCATAGGCAGTTTAAGCTGGAGATGGAGCCTTAGATGATAGTATCTAATTCAGCCTTCCATTCAGTTTATGGACAAGAAAAACAAGGCCAAGAGAGATCATTGGACCGTAGATGTTAGAGTGGGAAGGGCCTCTTGGATATTACTGAAGCATGGAGGGAAGGAATAGGAATTTATAAGTATACTTCACCTCAATATTTATTAAGAAAACACCTACTGGGGACAGCTAGGTGGCGCAGTGGATAGAGCACTAACCCTGGATTCAGGAGGACCTGAGTTCAAATCTGCCCTCAGACACTTGACACTTACTAGCTGTGTGAGCCTGAGCAAGTCACTTAACCCTAATTGCCTCACCAAAAAACAAAAACAAACAAACAAGAAAACACCTACTGGCTACTGAGCACTGTTAGGTGCTAGAAAGATGCAAAAATTAGAACCTACTGTCTTGTAGGGAGAGGACACAAAAAAGCAGGATATAAGATAATTCAGGGTGTATTTAAAATAGACAAGCATAAGTGAAGCGTAAACAGTTATGTGAAATCTAAGGTTTTACCTGGGGTAGGGGTGTGGGGGACAAGAGGGAGATCAGGGAAGGCTGCCCAGAGGTGGCATTTAAATTAGACTTTGAAAAATAGGAATTTAAATGGGGTGTGGTGGGTGAGGGCAATACAGGCATAGAGGACAGTGAAAAAAGGAGGTCAAAAGAGTCTCCTGGGGAGGGTGAAGAGTTTGGTTAAGATTGGGAGGGCCTTGAATGCTAAGTGTTTGAACTTTGCTATCCAAATAAGTACTCATTAGATACAATGTTCCAGGAATTGCCTAGGTGCTCTAGACAAAAGTGAAAGTCCCTTGCCTTCAGGAACTTAAATCCCATCTCAAGAAATAACAAGGATGCAAATAAGCCGATACAATGTCTATACTAAGTAAATACAAAGTAGATGATGAAAGGACCTTTTTGAAGCTGGAGTACTGGCTGCTAGGAGGGTTAGGAAAGGCCTTGGATACAGACTGGTGCAGAGCTGAGCTTGGAAGGAAACTTGAAAAGAGGCAGAAATGCATCTGAGGCTTAGAACAGCCTCTGCAAATGTAGAGGGATGGAAGATGATGAGCATAAGCACCAACAGGTAGTCGCCACTTTGGAAGGACTACAGAGGACATGAGAGGGGGGCGGCTAGGTGGCGCAGTGGACAAAGCACTGGCCCTGGATTCAGGAGTACCTGAGTTCAAATCTGCCCTCAGACACTTGACACTTACCAGCTGTGCAACCCTGGGTAAGTCACTTAACCTCCACTGCCCTGCAAAAAAACAAAACAAAACCAAAACAGAGGACATGAGAGTAGAAATGTACAAGCAGCCTGGAAAGACATGCTAGTGTCAGCCGCTGAAGGGCTTTAGGTGCCAAAGTAGTTTGTATTTGATCCTAGAGGCAACTGAGAATCAGAAGACCTTCTTGAGCAAAGGAGCAGTGCAGTCATACCTGAGCTTCAGGAACATTGCTTTGTCGAGTCTGGATTAGACAGGGGAAAGCCGGGGGCAGGGGAGGAGTTCAGATGAAGCAGGCTATCACAGTAGTCCAAGCTAGAGGTTATGAGTGTCTGGACTCTGAAGCAGGCAACAAGGAGTTACTGATGGTTGACATGACCACCTCTACATATATGAAAGATTTAGTCTGGCCCATGTCTGAAGGATAGTTTGAGTGAGGGAAGAGAGCAAAAGTGGGATGATGTGCTCTGAGGCTTAGTATAGCCCACATGATGGCTTTTATGGGGGAGAGGAGAGAGGTAGCAATATGAGATGGGAGATGGAAAATAAATGGTGGGGCAGCTAGGTGGCGCAGTGGATAGAGCTTGACCCTGCTGGATTCAGAAGGACCTGAGTTCAAATCTGACCTCAGACATTTGACACGAGCTGTGTGACCCTAGGCAAGTCACTTAACCCCAATTGCCTCACCAAAAAAAAAAAAGGAAAAAGAAAAGAAAAGAAAAGGTAACATTAAATATCAGTAAATGCTTCCTGATTGTATGGGAAGTGAGGAACAGAGCCACCAAATTGATATTCTTCCCTCCTCCCCCCAACATTCTTTTTTTTTTTTTTGGTGAGGCAATTGGGGTTAAGTGACTTGCCCAGGGTCACACGGCTAGTTAAGTGTTAAGTGTCTGAGGCCGGATTTGAATTTAGGTCCTCCTGAATCCAGGGTTAATGATCTATCCACTGTGCCACCTAGCTGTGCCCCGCCCCCAACATTCTTTTTTTTTTTTTTGTGAGGCAATGGGGGTTAAGTGACTTGCCCAGGGTCACACAACTAGTAAGTATCAAGTGTCTGAGGCCGGATTTGAACTCAGGTACTCCTGAATCCAGGGCCAGTACTCTATCCACTGCGCCACCTAGCTGCCCCCCCCCAACATTCTTAAAGAAAAGGTCTGCCTATGCCATTCCCTTGCTCAAGAAGCTTCTATGACTCCTAATTACCTGCAAGAAAAATATAAACTTTTCCACTTAGTATTTAAAGCCTTGGTCAGTCTGATTAACTTATTATTCTTACATTTGTGTCATAATTATTTGTTGTTCTTTGTACAGGACATTCTACCTCCCATTTGTGCCTCTGCATAAACTTTTCCCTGGGCTCCTTCCTCTCTACTGCCACCTCTTCGAATCCAGGCCTTCCTTCAAGGCTCAATTTAAGCCACACCACTTATACCAATTCCCCATAACAGTGAATGCCCTTGACCCCTGGAAATTACTTTTGATATATTTGACATGTACTTTGTATAGATTTTTGTCTATGCCCTTTCCCCCCAATAAAATATAAATTCCTTGAGAATAGGGATTATTTTTGTCTCTATCCTAAGTGCTTCAGTGTCACATGATGGGTGCTTTATAAATGGTTATTGAATGAATTCAATTCCATTAACATTCACTAAGTCCTGCTATGTGCAAGGTATGATGCTGGGTGTTGATGCAAAGATGAAAAAGGACATAGTCCCAGCTCTCAAGGGGCTAAGATATATACATACAAGGAGATGAGATATACACAAGTAATCGTGACACAAAAAAGATGATGAGTGAGAAGGGAGACTCATAGTACCCTGAGAAACTAAATGAGGGAAGAACTGCCTACAGCCAGTGGGCATCAGGAAAGGCTTCTTGGGCTAGGTGGCATCTGATCAGACCTGTGCCTCAAAGTCATTTTTGGTAGCTGTGTGAAGAATCTGAAGAGAGGAGATACAAGGGGCTAGGACATGATTTAACTAGATGACTGTAGACATCTAGTTGAGAGGTAATGAGGGCTTGAACTGAGGTGGTGGCCATGTGAATGGAGAGAAGTGTATTAATATGAGATGAGGAGAACAGAAAGGCCTTGGTTACTGGATATGAAGGATGAGGGAGAAGAGTCAAAGATGACTGAGGTTTTTCATCTGGGAGGATGGTTGAGGGAAACTAGGAAAGCAGTAATATAATAATCAGAAACAGGACGTTTGTTATTCACAGGGGAAAAAGAGGGATGAAAAGGAGAGAAGGGGGGCAGCTAGGTGGTGCAGTGGATAAAGCACTGGCCTTGGATTCAGGAGGACCTGAGTTCAAATCCAGCCTCAGACACTTGACACTAAACTAGCTGTGTGACCCTGGGCAAGTCACTTAACCCTCATTGCCCTGCAAAAAAAAAGAAAAAAAGAAAAGGAGGGAAGGAGTAGAGACAGGAGGTCAGATTAGATGCAATGGATCACCTATTCTCATTGAGGGCTCAACAAGATTCTAATAAAAGAAGGTGGGAGAAGAACAAAGAATAATGAGGAAGCATAAGGAGAATCATGCAGGGACTCTAGTGGCTGTCCTCCTGGGGAGGGGGTGGGACGGAGCAAGAGAAGGCCAGTCTTGCAAATATAGCAAGGGTTTGAGGGCCCCAGGGTTTTTTGTGCTGCAAACGTATAGACTGTGAAATACCCTGACCCATAAACCTAAATAGAATCCAACATGCTTTATATGAACAAGCTAGAGTTATAGTGTTTGCAGCTAATTTGCATTCCTAATGATATGTGATGTTTTTTTTTCTTGTTTTTTTTTCTTTTCGGGGCAATGGGGGTTAAGTGACTTGCCCAGGGTCACACAGCTAGTAGGTGTCAAGTGTATGAGGCCGGATTTGAACTCAGGTACTCCTGAATCCAGGGCTGGTGCTTTATCCACTGCGCCACCTAGCTGCCCCCTATGTGATGTTTTATTAAGGACACTTTGACTGGAAGTCAAAGACCTAGATTCTAGTTCCAGCTGTGTCACTCAATACCTTGGGCAAATCACTCCATGTCAATTTCCTCATCTGTAAAATGAGGGGGTTGAATTAGATCTCATAATAGAATGGAAAAAACTCTGACATAGATCTATGGAAAGGAAAAGATTTCATTACTAAATAAGGGGAAGACTCACAGAAGGCAATTTGGACAATTTTGATTATGTAAAATTAAAAACTTTTTGCACAAACAAAACCAATTAAGCTAAAATTAAAAGAGAAGCAGGTAAATGGGGAAACTCAAGTTTCTCTAAGTCTCATTTCTAAGATAGAGAAATGATTCAAATTGTAAGAAGAGCCATTCCCCAATTTGTAATACATCAAAGGATATGTATAAGTAGCTTTCAGAGGAAGAAATCCAAGTCAACAATAGCCACATGAAAATTAAAATACTCTAAATCACTAATAGAGAAATGCTAATTAAAGCAACTCTTAAGGTTCAATTTATCCCTCAGATTGTCAAAGTTGGCCCAAAAAAGGGGAAAAAAATACTGGAAGTCCTGTGGGAAGAGTGGTACATCAATGCAGAAGCTGTGATTTGATTGTACAGGCCAATTCTGGAAAGCAATCTGGAACTATGCTCAAAAGTTATCAACTGGGGAAAGCTAGGTGGCGCAGTGGTTAAAGCACCGGCCCTGGACTCAGGAGTACCTGAGTTCAAATCCGGCCTCAGACACTTGACATTTACTAGCTGTGTGACCGTGGGCAAGTCACTTAACCCCCGTTGCCTAAAAAAAAAAAAAAAAAAAGTTATCAACTATGCCTACCCTTTGATCAATAAATACCACTATTAGATCTATCCCCTAAAAAAATCAAAGAGAAAATGAAAATATACAAGGGTTTTGTTGTTGTTGATTTGGTGGTGGTGATGGCAGAGCTAAAATTTGAAGGGGTGTTTATTAATTCAGGACCGTCTGAACAAATTATGTAGTATATGAATGTGATGTGCTTGTGAGAAATTAAGAGGATGGTTTCAGAGAAACCTGGGAAGATTTTGATGAACTGAGGCAGAGTGAAATGAGCAGATCCTTGAAAACAACATACACAAGAAAAATATTGCAAACAACTTTTAAAAAGTCCTTTGAAAGAATTCTGATCAACTTAATGACCAACTCTGCTTCCAGAGGACTCATAATGAAACATACTGCCTTCCTCCTAAGAGAAGTGGACTTAAAGGCAGACTGAGTCATATAGATGTAAACAAATACACAGAGAGAAAGACAGACAGAAAGAGCAAGACACAAAGCCAATGTGGGAATTTGTTTTGCTTGACTATACCAATTTCTTATAAGGTCTTTTTCTTCTTCAATAGGGAGAGGAGTAATTAGAAGAGGACTTTGGTTAATTAAAAAAAAACCTTAACTTAAAAAATAGCTGACATTAATTTGAATCCTAGTTCTAACACCATGTCACTTAACCTCTGAGCTTTAATTTTATCATCAGTAAAATGGAGACAATTACACCATCTGCTTCATGGGACTGTTGTGATGAAAGTGCTTTGTAAACCTTTAAATACTATAATATGAGCTAGAATTATAGCCACCCATATAACAATGGAGTTGATCTTAAGTTCAGGATCAATATAAAACGGTCCAACCTCTTCATTTTATATAGGACCAAATACACACAATTAATACACAGATATTAAGTTTTGTTGTTGAGTTGTTTTAGCCCCGTTCAATTCTTTGTAACCCTATTTGTCATTTTCTTGGCATGTGGTAAATTGGTTAAGTGACTCACCTGAGGATCACACAGCTAATAAGTGTCTGAGACTGGATTTGAACTCAGTTCTTGACTTCAGGCCCAACACTCTATACACACTGCACCACCTAGTGGTCCAAGTATCAAGTAGCAGAGGATTTTAACCAGGTCCTCATTCCAAATTCCATGCTCATTCCATTGATATTATAGGCAGACTACAGATGACCAGGAATCACTTTGACCAACTTTCTCATTTTATAAATAATCTTGAAATTCAACTCTTAAATCCTATAATCTATATTAGTCAGTTGTATTTTAGCTACAATATATATTAGACAATGAGAATATGTATGTACTGAACTTTGCAAACCTTAATGTTACTATTATTATTAGACACATCATGGAAATACAGGATTTAGAACTAAAGGGGAGATTTCAGATTATCTAGTGCAATCCCCCCCCCCAATTTTATAGTTGAGGAAACTGAGATCCTGAAATGAATTGATTTGCTCATGGCCATACAGATAGTAAACAGTAGAACTGGGATTTGAAAACAGATCCTTCAACTCTAAATTAAATTCTTTTCCGCTAAGAGAATACTTGGTCGCCCTTAATGAATGCAAGTCACTTGTCCCAGACAAACCAGATGCTCAAGAAGAAAGAACTGGAAGATAGGATTGCTGAGCCACCAAACCCATGGTCTTTGAAAGATCTTGGGAGAACTCAGGAATAGAAAAGGGTAGGAGAGGGGCAGTTAGGTGGCGCAGTGGATAGAGCACCAGCCCTGGATTCAGGAGGACCTGAGTTCAAATATGACCTCAGACACTTGACACTAGCCGTGTGACCCTGGGCAAGTCACTTAACCCCAATTGCCTCACCAAAAAAAAAAAAAAAAAAAAAAAAAAGAAAAGGGTAGGAGAAAGGTGTTGGAATTCTGAAAAAAAGGGAAGAGAATAGAAACTGCAAAAATGGCGAAAGAGCTTGACTTTGATTTCTGTGGGGATTCATAAACACATTAAAGAGATGGTTAGTGATGATTCAAAAAAGGAAATGATCAGATCCAGAATGACCATTAAAAAAGGCTTATTTCCATTTTTAATCTACCTTTTTTTTTGTTGTTTTTTTTGCAGGCAATGGGGGTTGTGACTTACCCAGGGTCACACAGCCAGCAAGTGTCAAGTGTCTGAGGCCGGATCCGAACTCAGGTACTCCTGAATCCGGGGGCCCATGCTTTTAACCACTGCGCCATCTAGCTGCCCCCTATTTCCATTTTTTGACAGTTACTATACTGTTACATCAGGAGAATAATCTAGTTTACTGAGATTTTAGTGAAGCATTTGATAAGGTCTCACATATTACTGTTTTGGAAAAGATGGTGAAATGTGGGCTAGATGATATTACAATTAAGTGGATTCAGAAGTGATTGGCTAGGTTCAAAGTATAATTATTAATGATCCCATGCCAACTTGGAAGGTTGCCTGTGGGATCTGTGCTGAGTCCTGCACATCTTGGTGACTCACGGAGGCATAGGAGGCATGCTTTTCCAATCTTCAGATATATCAGAATGTAAAATGATCTTAAGACGAGCTAGAATACTGAGTCAAAGCAAATATGATGAAAGTCATAGGGCTAAGCATAAAGTCATGCTCGAGTTCAAAAAGTCAATATCACAAGTACAAAATGGGTGTTAGTCCAGTTAATAAGTTAATAAGGTGTGGGTCACAGCTCAATATGAGTCCACGTGGCAGCCCAGGAAAGCTAACTGATCTTAGGCTATGTTGAGAGGCAGCATCCAAGGACTTGGGGTGATAGTTCTGCTCTTTTATATTCTTCCCTGGTTACATCACAGGGGGAAGACTGTGCTCAGTTCTGGACACATGTGAGGTAGGACAATAAGTTAGAGCATGTGCAGAGGATGATAAGGAGGTGAAGGTCTTCCAGTTTCTGCCATATAAGGATGGAAGGAACCAGACTATTTAGCCTGGAAAAGACACAGTGAGGGTGTTAAGCTGCACTCCAGTATTTGAAGGGCTATGTGAAAGGTTAGACTTGATCTGCTTGGCCCTAGAGGGCAGAACTTAGAGCAATGGATGGAAGTTGCAATAAGGTAGATTTGGCCTTAATTTGAGTAAAGATTTCTTGACAACTTGAATTATTCAAAAGTGAAAAGGGGGGGTGGTGAGGGGCAGCTAGATGGCGCAGTGGTTAAAGCACCGGCCCTGGATTCAGGAGTACCTGAGTTCTTATCTGGCCTCAGACACTTGACACTAGCTGTGTGACTGTGGGCAAGTCACTTAACCCCCATTGCCTTTAAAAAAAAAAAAAAAGAATGAAATGGGCTCAGAATGTTGTAGGTTCCTCCTCATTTGAGGTCTTTAACCAAATGTTTGGTGACCAGTTATCTGTCATGTTGTACAGGGATCCTTTTGGTAGAAGATGGACTAATCTTGTTTCTAAGATCCCTCACAACTACGAAATTCTGTGATACTAACACATTCTTTAATTATGGTAGTATTTATATTTCTATTGTCAACTGTTGTCATTTGTTTGAGTAGTAGTATGACCTAATAGACAGTTACCTTAGAATCAGGAAAATCTGGGTTTGAATCCAATTCTGACAAGTTATGATCAACCCTGAACAAGTCACTTAAACTCTCAGTGCTTCCAGGAAACTCTGAGACTACACATTGCAGAGCAGTTGGTTATCTACATTGGTAAAGAGAGTTTTCTCATCAGGACATCTTTAAACCAATGAAATCCTAAGTTTGGACCTCCCAAAACAATTCAGAACCAGAGTCTCAGTCATTCATTCAACTGCCTGCCATGGAGAGTGCATTTTCCTAGGTGAGATACAAAAATTCTTATATTAAACTCAATGTACAATTCACCCTTAAAATGACATCTCTTTATAAGAATGCAAGTCATTCCCCAATTGAGAAATGGTCAAAGGATATGAACAGGCAGTTTTCAGATGAAGAAATCAAAGCTATCTACAGTCATATGAAAAAATGCTCAAAATCACTATTGATTAGAGAAATGCAAATTAAAACAACTCTGAAGTACTACCACCTCACACCTATCAGATTGGCTAATATGACAGAAAAGGAAAATAATAAATATTGGAGAAGCTGTGGAAAAATTGGAACACTAATGCATTCTTGCTGGAGTTGTGAGCTGATCCAACCATTCTGGCAACCAGTTTGGAACTATGCCCAAAGAGCTATGTATATACCCTTTTTAAAAAAATAACTTTTTTTTTTGCAGGGCAATGAGTTAAGTGATTTGCCCAGGGTCACACAGTTAGTTAAGTGTCAAGTGTATGAGGCCGGATTAGAACTCAGGTACTCCTGAATCCAGGGCCAGTGCTTTATCTACTGTGCCAACTAGCTGCCCCTGTGCATACCCTTTGACCCAGTAATACCACTACTAGGTCTGTATCCCAAAAAGATCATAGAAAAGGGAAAAGAATCTAGATATACAAGGATATTTATAGCAGCTCTCTTTGTGGTGGCAAAGAATTGGAAATCAAGGGACTGCCCATCAATTAGGGAATGACTGAAAAAGTTGTGGTATATGAATGTAATGGAATGCTATTGTGCTCTAAGAAATAATGAGCAGGCAGATTTCAGAAAAACCTGGAAAGACTTAAGTAGACTGATACTAAGTGAGATGAGCAGAACTAGGAGCACATTGTAAACAGTAACAGCAACATTGTATGATGATCAACTGCGATAGTCTTGGCTCTTCTCAGAGGTGCAATGATTCAAGACAATTCCAAAGGACTCATGATGGAAAATGTTCTCCACACCCAGAAAAAAGAACTGTGGACTCTGAATGCAGATTGAACCATACTGTTTCTACTTTTTGGTTGTTTTTTTCTTCATTGAGGTTTTCCCTTTGTGTCCTGATTCTTCTTTCACAACATGATTAACGCAGAAATATATTTAATGTGATTATACATATATAACTTATATCAGATTGCTTTTTGTCTGGAGGAGAGGAAGGGAAGGGAGAAAAAATTTGGAACTAAAAATCTTATGGAAACAAATGTTGAAAACTATCTTTACGTGTAACTGGAAAATAATAAAATACTTTTATGATAAAAAAATGAAATCTCAAAAAATATACATAAGTACACACTGAAAAATGCCGTTTGTTGGACATTTAGGTTTTACTCAAATTGGACCAATATGGTAAATACACTGTCTCTTGCCATAGAAGAATTTATAATCTAGCAGAAAATTCCAGGTACTGCCTTCAGCAAAGCTAGATGTATTATGTATTATGTATTCCACATGTATAAGTTAGTCTGCTCTTCTCCCAGCAGTGACCTTGTCACTAATTTCATAAATAGTTCCCACAAAGGCAAAAGATTTGAATTTTAGTCAACAGTTACCTGGTAAAAGGACTCTGATTCCATGAGTTTGCTAGTAGTCTTTCTTCTTTGCTGACTCGTAACTTAGTTATTTTCAAGTCCAGTTCTGCTTCTTGATGTGGCCAACATAGGCTACCCTTGCTCAGGTTAGGCAGACTTCACAGACTGCCTGGTTCTCTCTGCTCATGGACCATGCACAGTGTCTGTCACTCCTATGCCAACACGGACATTAATGCCTGCTGGGCTCAACAGGAACCAACTTGCTCAGGCCTTGCTGGCTGCCTGTGCATGTAGATCATGTTATGAAGGAGTCAATGAGCTAATGCTTGGGGCCTGGCAGTCCTAAAGGAAAAGCTGCTACTGTGGTGAAGCTTCCTTTTTCTAATGGCAGCCAAGGAGGTGGCTCTGGTCACCAGAGGCAAGGCAGTAAACAAAGAACCATGGCCCTGGCTTTTTATATGGATAAATGCCTGCACTGCCCAAAGTCAGTACACCCAGATTGAAAGGGCAGAAAGAAAACCCTTTAGGCTTCCGTGTTGAACAGGGCTGGTGTTCACTGAAAAAGTGGACAGCAGTTGCTTCAAAATACCCTTTTCCATCCCTTTATCCCCTTTTCTTACACCGAATGATCCATTTTATAGAATTATTTAACCTCAGAACTACAAAGGATCTCAGATGTCATCTGGTCCAAGATGAATCCCACTGAAGAGTCCAAAGGCAGTCAGTCCTCCAGCCTCTGCTCTCACACAGAGAGATTGGGGAAAAGCTCCAGCTTGGATCAGAGACCTGAATTGCAACAGCAGTTCTGCAGCTTACTTCTTGTATTACCCCGGGGCAGGTCAGTTAACCCTGATCTCATCTGAGAAACAAGGGAGTGATCTTTAAGGTCCCTTCCAGCTCAAATTCCTCCTCATATTAAGTTGAAATCTGTCTCTATGTAACTTCTTAGTTCTAACCAATGGAGTTCTAAAGAAACATGTTTCCTCCTTCAGTCTTAAGTATACCAGTTCCATGCCTTGGATGACATGGTTTTAAGTGCCCTCAGTACCCACTCCTGGATGAGCTCCAAGCTTATCAATATCCCTCCTAAAAATGGAGTGTGCCCAAAACTGAACACGAAATTACACATTTGGTGGGATCACGGCAGGGCATTCAGACGTGCTCTTTGCCAAGAAACCTATCATCTACATTTACACATGTACTGGCTTTGAGATGCTGCTCTTCTAGCCATTCTGCATATCTTGCTGCATTATCCACAACACGTCTGATTTGTGAGTGGGGATGTGGAACAGAGTTGTGAACAAAGAACAGGGCCCAGAATAGCAAATGTGAAGATGAGATTGTGTGATTGGTCTTATCCACATGCTGGGAGATGTTCAGAGCTTTTCACACTCACAAACCAGGAAGCTCTTTTACTGAATTACTTGAAGCTAGCCTGTATTACACATTCTTTTACAAAAAACGTTGTCCCGAATCTGTTTAATAAGTAGCAAAAAAAACAATACTTCTTCCTTTATAAAAATTCCTTTGTGAGTTTACAAGGCAGTAACTTGGGCATTTAGAGGCTTCACTTAACATGAAGAAGGGAGCATTGAAAACACAAATGCTTTCTCAGCAGGCACCTGGGACTCAAATAAATACTTCTTCCCCTTAGGAAAGAGTATATTTTAAAAATACAACCATAAAAAAGTTGATGTTCTTGTTTTCTACTACCCAGTGAAAAAACGGAGTCAACTGATCATCAGAGGTGGCTACTCCAGGTATCAAGGATGGGGAGAAGAGGGTCCTGTGCTAAAAGTGGAATTGGCTGATAGTACTCTGGAACAAAAGTACTTGATCACAGCCGTAATGATTATGGGGAGATCTGGGGAAACTACATATCCCAGCATTGTCCTGTAAGTCAAGCTGCCTGGCTGGAGAGCTAGGCATGCTGGGACTTGTGACCAGCCCAAAACACCAATGTTAAGGGGTGGGAGGGAAGTAAGGCTGGGTTTCAATATAGGGAGTTTCCCCCTACCCCACCCCTTCACTGGGACAGAGAGGAGAAACACTCTAGACAAGTAGGACACAACACCTGTGGTAAAAATTTCAATGGTCTATGGTTGGAGAGATTGGGTCTGGGGTAGACTCACTTCCCAACAGCTCCAGCCTAAGTCTTGGGCTGGTTGGACAGTCTATTCCCCCTGGGGTAGCTGTTTACCCTCAGTCTGATGCTTTCTTTCTGCAAAGACTATCAGTACCACAACTCCATCTCCCCTATTCCTGAGAGGGAGGAGACCGGGCCAGCTGTTGCTCCCACTCAATTTCCACCAACTTGTAGAGATCCATGGTTGCCTTGGCATCTTCAACAGAGGAATGTCCACTCTTCCCTACCTAAAGGAGGAAGGGATGAGAGTCAAGTCAAGTTATAAGGCACTGCTTCTCCATTTTCTCTGTACTTCCCTCTGCACCAACTTCCTTTTCCCAATCTTTGTTCTGCCTGGTATGTAGTAAGCACTTAATAAGTGTTTGATCTAAGTTGTCCCCTTTAACTACAAGGAGACTATGTGGTATAGTAGACAGAGGGCTAGCATCAGAATCAGGAACTGGTTATGTGACTCTAGGCTGATCAATTTAATCTTTTATTGCTCCAAGCAGAATAGCTACTGATCTGCATTGGTACAGAGTTCCATCATAAAGAGTACCTTAGGGGCAGCTAGGTGGTGCAGTGGATAGAGCACCAACCCTGGATTCTGGAGGACCTGAGTTCAAATGCGACCTCAGATACTTAACACTTACCAGCTGTGTGACCCTGATCAAGTCACTTAATCCCAATTGCCTCACCAAAGGAAAAAACAAAAAAACCCAAACAAACAAAAAGAGTACTTTAAAATGGTATCACATGGGGCAGCTAGGTGGCGCAGTGGATAAAGCACCGGCCCTGGAGTCAGGAGTACCTGAGTTCAAATCTGGCCTCAGACACTTGACACTTACTAGCTGTGTGACCCTGGGCAAGTCACTTAACCCCCATTGCCCCGCAAAAAAAAAAAAAATGGTATCACAGGTCCAAATTTAAAAAAAAATAAACCAAAAACCTGTCTCTACTATGATGTCAGACCCTTCTGGAAATAGAGCCCCATTGTGAATTCCTTTCAGCAACTTGTTTCAGCGTTTCATCTTTGGGAAAGCCATGCTATTGTCTAATCTCTGTCCCTCTTATATGATGTCTATCAATTCTATCTTATTCTGCATTCTGTACTGACAAATCCCATCCTCCACTTTCAGAGAACTGCCCTTCAAATCACTGGAGCCTAGAATATCATTTGCCCTCAATCATCTCTTCTCTGGGTTCTTGCTCTCAGTCCTTTTTCCCTTTTCTATTTGGCTCAGGGAGATAGGTTGAATTCTGGGAGAGACTGCTACTTCCCTGAGGCTGGTATAGTGAGGTCATATCCTCAGTCTTTTGGTAATTTTTATGATTATTTTTTACCATCTATGACCTAACCTTCTCCTCTTAGCCAAAGCCAATTCAGGGGCATGTCTATTTATCACCTTATCATCATTATTTTATTCCCAAAATCAAGCTGTGAGGAAATGAAAGCTATTATTATTCTAATTTTGAAGATGGAAAAAGTGAAGCCAGAGAAGGCAGGTGAGTTGAGAAAGGTCACATATAGCAAATTAGAAGCAGGGCTAGAGCTCAGTTGCCTTGCCTTTAAGCTAAGGGCTAACCCTAGTAGACCTCCACATTAGACATGTACAGTCAGTCAAAGTCAGGGGGCTAACTGCCAGAAAGAGGGCTGAAAGGACTGTCAGAACCTTAGGCTGGGCCGGGGGTGGGGTGGGGGGGGGGGTTTAGAAGGGAAGTGTTATGCATATGAAGGTGAGGTTTATAGGATGCTTTCTAAAACTTGAAAAATGTTTACCCACCCACTTACCTGAATGTCCTGTTGGAGGAGCTGCTTGGTCAGACGCTTCAAAGAGATCGACTCATTCTCAGGGAAGCCAGCCCGGGAATTAAGGATAGGGATTCGGGAAGTGTCTCGAGTAAGGGGCTTGGGGTGAAAGTAATGGAGGGCTTTGAAGTCATTGTGGATGGCATGGCCTACTACAATCTTCCCAAGGAGTATCTTCAAGATCTGAAATTCAGGCAAGAAGGGTGGTTGAATTCTCTTCTCCATGTACAAATGCAGCATGGCCCTGCTTAGCTGATACACTTTTTCCCTACCCTTTTTGTTCAGTATGTCCCTCTCAATGCTCTCAAAAGCCCCTACATCGGGGCAGCTAGGTGGTGCAGTGGATAAAGCACCAGCCCTGGATTCAGGAGTACCTGAGTTCTAATCTGGCCTCAGACACTTACTAGCTGTGTGACCCTGAGCAAGTCACTTAACCCCCATTGCCCCACCAAAAAAAAAAAAAAAGCCCCTACATCTCCACAAACTATCTTTCTCCTAATAGTCAAACTCTTTTAAAATCCTGTAATTCCCCTCCTTCAAGGCAATTCTTCCTACCTTAGTCAAATGAGAGCAGATGATTTCTCTGGCTGAACTCTTTCTGAACTGGAAGTATTTCTTCTCCCCCTTACCAACTCTTCAACCCAATGATAAATTTACTTACCCTTACCCCCAGATTGTATTCATTCCCAATGAATGAGGTTGTCTAAGTTTCTACTGGATTGCTTGGTTTATCTTAGAACAAAGTACTCAAGAGGGAAGACCATATGATTTTAAGTACTAGTGACTTTGATCCATCATCCTCATTTTACAGATGATGGAACTGAGGCCCCAAGAAATGACTTACTTAGGGTCACACTGCTAATCCAAGACAAGGAAGGGATTATAATCTAGGCTCTTGATTCCAAATTCAATATTCTTTCCATCATGCCAACTCCTATGACCCCTAACACATATGCCTCATATGAAAACCACAAGAGCACAGATTTAGAGTTGAAAGGGAGTGCACAGAGGCTATCTAATCTAACCCCTTCATGTTATAGATGAAGAAATCAAGGCCCAGGTTAAATGATTTTTTTCCAAGATTACAAAGTAAATGGTGGGATCTGAACAAAGTTTCTCTGATTCCAGGGCCAGTATTCAGGACTACTACTGCAGTATTACCACTGCCTCCTTTAAAAAAAAATCAGTTTCACTGTATTATAATCACAGCCCTCTTTCTAAAAATTAAAAACTGCATCTTCCTAGCTTTATCAATCACTTTTATTTGCCATACTTGGCTCCAAATGACTTCTGGTTGTTTCAAAAAATCAAAATCACCCTCAAAAGATGATTTGCCACCACCGTGAGAGTTAAAAGAATAGATTACCAGGTATAAAGCAAGGGTTCTTTTGTTTTTGTTTTTTTTTTGCGGGGCAATGGGGGTTAAATGACTTGCCCAGGGTCACACAGCTAGTGTCAAGTGTTTGAGGCCGGATTTGAACTCCTGAATCCAGGGCCAGTGCTTTATCCACTGTGCCACCTAGCTGCCCCCTAAAGCAAGGGTTCTTAACCTGGAGTCCATGAAATTAAAACAATTGGTGGGCAGCTAGGTAGCACAGTGGATAAAGCACTGGCCTTGGATTCCGGAGGACCTGAGTTCAAATCCAGCCTCAGACACCTGACACTTAACTAGCTGTGTGACCCTGGGCAAGTCACTTAACCCTCATTGCCCTGCAAAAAACAAAAAACACATAATTAGCTTCCTTGGCATCCAGCATTTACGCACATTATTTTGAACAGAGTCATCAGACTGTCAAAGGAGTCCGTGATGAAAAGTAAAGAATCCCTGCTCTGAAGGCTCAGCCCCAGCTCAGTCCTTAGACTATCTCAGGCAGGGGCAGTGTGACTGGAGTATACACGTGGCCTCCTGAGGGAGTCTACTCTGCAAAGGACAGCACTCATGGCTGGCTATGATTTGGAAGAAGCATTAACTCCATCACATTTTGTATGCCATTCAGTATATAGCTACATATTCACATAGCATATTCACAAAAAGGCAGGTTGCAAATGCCTTCTGAAGAGGATAATCCAACCCAGGCCAGGCATTCATGCTCCTCCTTCCTAGCAACAACTCACCATTGCCCTCATTTCTCACTGTCTCCCCCGAGTAGGCTCGGGACTCCAATTCAGCTTCAGCTACCTCGAGCTTTACAAGTCCCCGCTACCTGGGACCTGTCTGTCATATTCTTCTACATTTTCCGTTTCCCAGAGCCTTTCCAGAACTCAGGAAATGTTCTCTTAACTTAATTCAACTAATTACATCTTTATTTGAAATTTCCCCTCCATATTTCCATTTACACTATGCTGTATTGGCATGAACCAGAGAGGAAACAGGGTACAGGAAAGAGCCCTAGAGCAGAAGAGCTGGATTTGAATTCTAACCTTGCCACTTACCACCTGTGTAACTAAAGTGGGGCCTCAATCACTAAAATGAGGTTGAAGTAGATTACCTCTAAGGTCCCTTTCAACCCTGGTTTCTAGTATTCCCCCATTACAGAGCTTCACCAAGAGCAGGGATTCTTTCTCCTCTTGTCTGGGTTGGTCTTGGAGATCAAAATAAGATTCTGTACACTGGGAGCTTATGGGACAGGATATATGGGCACAAATAAAAAGTACCTTGGAACAGCTCAGACAGACAACTGGCCCAAGGGCACCACCTACAGGTTTCTGAAAAATCTTGCAGCCAAAACCTAGGTCCTGTGTCATTCATTACTGTGCCTGATACAGTTGGGTAAGATAAGAGGTGAATATTCATAAATTATGGACTGCTTTGGACAGTACAATGTAGATGTAATACAGAAACAGGTCCTATGATGGAAGCCAGGAAGCACAAGGCCCACTCTCTGTGAAGGGGATAAGGCAGGCAGTAGGGTATGGTGGTATGACTAGCTTTGCCATGATTAACTGTGACTTTACTTTGCTGAACCTCCATTTCCTCATCTGGAAAATAACGGTGTTGGACTAGATGCTTCCTAAGGTTTCCATCAAGTTCTGACATTCTTATGTGACTTCGAGTCAAGTGGTGCCTGCCACTGAGCACTTGAAAAGTGGCTATGTTCACCTTCCTCCATGTGTACTCTTAGACCCCTCCTCTATGATAGGGAAAAACAGAGTGCAGTGATGGGACTCATTCAGGAGCATCTCATCACTCAATTCTGTATTCTGACAGAGTAGTAGCAGGTCTGAGAAAAGAACACCTAGGTACTTTAAATCAACTAAATTCGACATTATTATTTCATTTGTCCTCTTTTCCAACCCTATTCTGCAGTCTTCTCCTAGTCTAGGAGGCCTTCCCAAATAGACATCTTTCTTTCCCCTATAATATTTCAATAACTGTACAACTTGATCCTTTGCTCAAGTCTCTGTCCAAGTCTTGGTGGGAAAGGGGGAATAGGGTTACCCTGTCTTAGGGACCTAGTTCCAGAACAGGGTTTGGTGCTCAGCATATGTGTTAAGATACTACCTCCTCTCTCAATCCCTACTACCTCTCACCAAAGCCCAGTCCCTTACAATCTAGAAGCCTTCCTCTTTACCTAACCTCTATCAAGCCTTTTCTTCAATTGCTCCCTTTTTAAAGCAAAGACCCCAGACATCCTCCTCCCCACCCTTCCACCCCTACTCCCATCACCTCTTTCCGGGCCACTTTGAAAGGGGTGGCATTGATCATATGCTCCTTCTTGATACCACTCCACTTGGTCCGGTAGTCCACAATTTTGCAGGGAGGACGAATGTATTCATCGTATAGTACATCACCATTGTAACTTACAATGCTACATCGGGCCAAAGAACTGGTATGGCCTTTAGGCCCAGTGCCCACCATCTCACAGTCAAGGGCCACCATCTTCTTGTTGCAGCCCTTCTCAGATGCAGGTGGGAGGGGTAGGGAAGGTGGGAGGGGTCGGAGGCCACTCTGGAACTCTGACAGGAGATCTGCCTTAGAAGCCACAGATACTGAACTGGTCTTCCTTGAAGGAGCAGGTGTCAACCAAGACACTGTTGATACTTTCCTACTCAAGGGCTTCTCAATTCCATTTTTCTGACTGGGAGTCTCCTCTATAGGTTCAGGGAGGGGATGGAGTTTCTGTTTACTATTTGTGCTAAGGGTTCCCCCTTTACTTTGGAGTTTAGAATGCCCTGATCCCGAAGGCCTGGCAGGGACCTGCATCTGTTTCTGCTTAAGGTTCCTCTGTAGCCGCCGCTGTCGTTGGATGAAACGCTGGTGCTTTTGGTTGCCCTCAGTTGCCTTCTTTGGGGGAGGACAGCCCCCAAAGTCCAAGTTGAGAATCAGGGTAGACATTGTCAAGAAGGGTTGGAGAGAAGAGTGTCCAGGAGGGATCTCGCTTCAGATAGTGGCTTCTAAAAACAGGGAAGCTTGGGGACTTATTCCTGGCCAAAGGACAGAGACCCACATCTTGGAGTGTGTAGCATATCCTATGGAAAGAAGAGTGATCAAGCTGATCCCAGAGTCTAAGGGTTCAATAGATGGATGGTGAAATGATTCTTTATAAGCCTCAGCATAACCTTAGATATTAGGAAAACTACTCAACCTAAAGGGTTTTCAGACAGGGAGTAGAAGAATCACTTTAAAATTCAGAGTGTTTGGCGTGAGCAAAGGTGGGGGAAGACAACGTACTCAAAAGCATAGAGAAGAATGAGATGTTGAGAGACAGCATGATACAGATGAAAAAAACACTGAATTTAGAAAGATCATGTAGATTTCAGTCCTGTTCATGGTAACTCAGTTTCCTTGGGAAATTGAGGCACTGAAGCTGAAAGGAAGTGATCTGCCTAATGTCCCGCAGCTAGAAAGTGGTTACAACCCACAGGGTTCAAGATTTCAACACCTCGATTATTCGCATGGGCGATGTCACCCAAGTGCCCCTGGCCTACCTCATTAAAATTTAAACCCTAGAAAAGGGGTTTGTTCTCTCTCTGTCCTTGTCCCCTCCCCGAATCCTCCAGGCTCTTCCTGCTCCCTTCAGACTCCTCCCCTTTCAGCATCTCAGAAGCTAATGTACCTCGAAACTTCGGGCCCTTGGGATCCACTTCCCTTTCTCTGGGCCTCAGTTTCCCCATTTTTAGAACTGGGAGATTGGACTGGATGCTCTCTAAGACGCCTGCACCTTTCAATCCCGTGATTATGAAAACAGTTCGGTCGAGCGGATGTTCCTGACCCGTGAAGGGGATGAATGAACAAGGGGGGAAACTGAGGCTAAGGCCAGGGAAGTTGCTGCAGGATGGCATCACTACCCCGCGGTGTCGCGGGAACCAATCGGGGGCTCGGAAAGCCTTCTGGCCCGGGAGTACGGCCCTACCCTGATCAAGCCCCAACACTGCCGGAGAGGCCCCGGGCCGGCCGCTCACCCCATCGCGTTTCACTCACCTCCTCTGGCGGCCCCCGTAGAGGCCGGAAGCGACTGGAGGCGGAAGTGGAGATGGGACCGCGCCTGCGCGGCTGCGGGCGGCAAACACGCGGGCGAACGCGTGGAGGTGTATGACGGGAGCGCGCCTGAGGACCCACGGGCACTCCGGCGACCCCCACCTCGGGGAGGAAGGAGAGCGACTCGGACTGGGGAGAAGGGATCGGAAGCGGAGGGGGAAGGGTTGGAGGGGTCGGCGGGGGCGGGGGCGGCACGCGCTCCCCGGCCCCTCGGGCCCCGTGGAAGTACAACTCGGACGGTAAGGTAGGGTACTGAGAGGAGCGGGGCCGGGGGGCGCCGTGCGGTAGGGACTCACTTCCGGGAGGAGGACGGGAGGGGCGGGGCCTAAGGTTGTTGAGGTAGCCTTTTCCTTTGCCCTCATCCCTGCCTGGGCCTGGAGGCTCCGCCCCACGCCGCCCAGCGCGTGACGTTGACCTGCGTTGCTGCTCTGTGACGTCTCTACGTTCCCACGCTAGCTCCTCCTCTTTTTCTCGGGCATGTGCCTGGGCTCTGGTTTGAGTCCAGGTCCTCAGCAGTCTCAGTCCTTCTTAGCTGAGTGACCCTGAGCAAGTCACTTCACCTCTGTCAGCCTCATTTCCCTCAATTGTAAGATGGCAATAATAGCACTTACCTCGAAGGGTTGTTGTAAATCTTAAATGTGATATTTGTAAAGTACCTGACACATAGTAGGTGCTTCATAAATGCCTTTCCTTCCTGTGCTTTTTTTTCCCCCTATTCATTTTTTTGTTTGTTTTTTTAGTGAGGCAATTGGGGTTAAGTGACTTGCCCAGGGTCACATAGCTAGTAAGTGTTAAGTGTCTGAGGCCGGATTTGAACTCAGGTACTCCTGACTCCAGGGCCGGTGCTCTATCCACTGCGCCATCTAGCTGCCCCTCCCTATTCATTTTTGTTTGTTTGTTTGTTTTTGCAGGGCAATGAGGGTTAAGTGACTTGCCCAGGGTCACACAGCTAGTAAGTGTCAAGTGTCTGAGGCTGAATTTGAATTCAGGTTCTCCTGAATCCAAGGCCAGTGCTTTATCCACTGCACCACCTAGCTGCCCCCTCTCTATTCATTTTTTTTAAATTATCATTTGTTTTTCCCCTTACCTCCTCCCAACCATTGGAAAGATAGAAAAAAAAGAAACAAAGAGCCCTTGTCTCATAGAAGCACAGTCAAATGAAACAGTTTGCCACAACAAAAAATTATTTTCTTGTTCTGCATATCAGTCCATTATCTGTTATGGTGGGCATCACTCATCATTCCTCTGGAATAATGGTTGGTTGTTAAGTTCATTAGAGTTGTTTTAAGATTTTCAGAATTTTTTGTTTTTTTATAATATTAATGTTATATCATAAGTTCTTTTGGTTCTGCTCAGTTAACTCTGTATCATTTCCTACAACTCCACGCAGGTCTTTTCAAAATCATCTTCTTATTTCTTTCAGCACAATAGTACTGTTATATACCATAATTCATACAACCATTCCCCAAATGATGGGCACATAGTTACCAGTTCTTTACCACTACAAAAAAGAGTTCTTGGGGGCAGCTAGGTGGTACAGTGGACAAAGCACTGGCCCTGGATTCAGCAGGATGTGAATTCAAATCAGGCCTCAGACATTTGACACTACTAGCTGTGTGACCCTGGACAAGTCACTTAATCCTCATTGCCCCACCAAAAAAAAAATTTTTTTTTAAAGAGTTCTTATAGAGATCTTTTCCGCTTTCTTTAAAATTCAGGCAACCAAATGGCAAAGCAGATGGAGGGTTGGACCTGAATTCAGAAAGCCCTCAGTTCAAATCTAGCCTCTGACACTTAGCTGTTTGACCCTGGACAAGTGACTTAAATCTGCCTACCTTAGCTTCCTCATCTGTAAAATGGGGATAATTTAACCTACCTCTAAGAGCTGTTATAAGGATCAAATGAAATCGTATTTGTAAAGTGCTTTGCAACCCTCAAAATGATAAATCAGTGCTAGTGATTATTAATGTTATTGCTAGGACCAATTATAAGTACCTAAGAATCTGGCTTCTGGGGGGAGGAGAGACAGAATTTGAGATTGGAGCACCACTCTGGATGCTAGTTTCCCATTTTTCAAAGGAAATGGTTGAAGTATATAGTGTCCAGGATTCTTTCTGACTTTTGACTTTGGATGATCCTGTAATTCTTTCTTCATGGTCTAAAGACAGTAGGATTTGAAAAGGAGACCTTGGTGTCTGCAAGGCCCACCCTTGTATCAAGGGCCTGTGGTCGCTAGGGGTCACAGAAGGGACCTCAGAAATTATCTAGTGCATACCCAAACAAGATTCCACAGGGCTGCAGCCTGAGTTAGTGTTCAGCTAGCCCCAGGTGGAAGACTTTCAGTGATAAAGAACCCCATTGTCTCCTGAAGGAGCCCATTCCATGTTTTGTTTACAGGGCCTCAATCTGGTTCTTTGCAGCTTTTACCCATTGCTCTGAGGTTGGCCTCCTGGGGCCAATCCCTCCTCCTTGATGGCCATTCAGATAGGTAAAGAGAGCTCTTACGTCCTCCTGGGGCTTCTCCAGGCTAAACATCTTCTAGGTCCTTCACCCTCCTGGCTTGCCTCCTCTGCATACTCTCCAGTTCATCGATGTTCTGTCTAAAATCGTGTACCTCAAAACCGAACAGAATACTCAGGTATGTGGGTGCCTTATTTTTTCCCCCCCTTTGCAGGGCAATGAGGGTTAAGTGACTTGCCCAGGGTCTCACAGCTAGTGTTAAGTGTCTGAGGCCAGATTTGAACTCAGGTCCTCCTGAATCCAGGGCCAGTGCTTTATCCACTGCGACACCTCGCTGCCCCCAAGGGTGCCTCATTCTTGAAGACGTGCCTGTCACTGTAGCCTAAGCCCACTAAACTCCACAGATCTTTTTCACGTCAGATACAGCCTCAATTAGGGGCTGGAAGGGACCCATCTGGAGTTCTTCTATCTGCTCTCTCTGTAGGTCCTCAGGATGCCTGGCCTTGCTGCCAGGAACCTCTCTTTAGAGGGAAGGAGGCAGCTGGCTGTGGACTTGACCCGTGTTCTTCCCCTCTATGGATTCATCCTGGATGCCTACATCATTGTAAATAAGGCTGGAGGTTGGAGTATTTTAAGGACAGGTGGGGTGGCTTATGTGTATGGAGGTAAAAACGGTGATGGTAACACAGTATATATTTTGGGGACACATGGATTCCGTTTGTTCATTATCACTTTGCGCTTCCTTCCAACTAAGGCCTAGATGATAAAGTTGTAGACACAAATAAGAGGCATCAGATAACACAGATGCAAATCCTGGCCCTGGCATTGCCATCTATGACTTTGGGAAAGTCCATTACCTACTCATGCTCCTAGGATCCAAAAAAAAGAATGGTCTACTCTACTTTTCATTTTTCAGATCAGGAACCTCTCCAAATTTCCTTTTTTCCATTTTCAAAATGAGAGAAGAAAGGGGCAGCTAGGTGGTACAGTGGATAAAGCACCAGCCCTGGATTCAGGAGTACCTGAGTTCAAATCCAGCCTCAGACACTTGACACTTACTAGCTGTGTGACCCTGGGCAAGTCACTTAACCCCCATTGCCCCGCCAAAAAAAAAAAAATGAGAGAAGAAAGTAGACTAAAAGGGAAGAAGGCCTCTAATTGCCCTTCCATCTTCAAGCATTATGATCCAAAGCACTTGGAAACATACATTCCCCTGTCTGGGGCACAAGGGAGAAGTGGTGATAGACAGCCTGGGGGGCCCTCAGCAGTGTGCTGCTACTCATTGGTTTTCTCTTACTCCATAGGAGTTTTTTACAGACTGCTTGTGGGAGAAGCTCCCTAGGTCATGGCAAGAAGTCCTGGATGGGCTGACCCCACCCCAGATTGCCACCATGTTACTTGAGATGCCTAGTGCTGGGGAAGAGATCAGGTATGGGAGTGGTTTGCAGGTAAACAAGAATTATCAAGAGTTAATTTCTTTTTCTTTTTTTTGTGGGGCAATGAGGGTTAAGTGACTTGTCCAGGGTCATACAGCTAGTGTCGAGTGTCTGAAGCCGGATTTTAACTCAGGCCCTCCTGAATCCAAGGCCAGTGCTTTATCCACTGTGCCACCTAACTGCCCTAAGAGTTAATTTCATGTAACTATCTGTAATTTGTGGGCAGGGTCATTTGGAGATAAAATTGCCCAAGGACTTCCCAAGCAACTTATTTTATGGTTAAGTGATCTGTTCTGGTTGTGGTGGGAACATTCACAGGAGGGCCTGGGCTGTCTTAGGTACAGATCAGTGTGGCCACTGACCCTTCTGGCCTTGAAGGCGACTGCCCGTGCCCTGGCCTTTACCCGGACACCTGAGTCCCTGGGCCCATCTGAGTTCCAGGAGAACCCCAGCCAGAGCTCCCGGCTAGCAGCCCAATTCCGGAAGCACGTCAAGCCCAAGAAACAGCATGAAATAAGGCGCCTGGGAGAGGTGAGGAATGGACTGGGAATAAGAAGGGAGGACTAAAGGAAGAATGGAGGAGGTAGGGTCATGAGGGCAAAGGTGGAAAACGTGGAGACCTCTCCCCTCCCCAGGACTCTTGGGTCCCCCCATTTCTCGTCTCTCTAGCTGCCATCTTTCTCTGAACTTGGTTCTCTATTTTTTTCTTTCTATCTTGGTTGGTGTCTGTCTCTCTGGATGTGTTTGGGTAGCATTCTTTATGTTTGTCTCCAGCTCTCTCCTTTTGTCACATCCATAGCCCCTAGGGTTTGTGGAATTTGTGGGGATGGGGGTGAGGTGGTATAGGCATAGGTTTCTTCACTCCATGCTCCAGGGAGAAGGTGAACTGGTTAGGGGAGGTCAAGCCAGGTTCTGTTCTCTGAGAAGAGCAGGGACCTGCTCCACAGTCTGTCTCTTGCATTGTCCCCCCACCAAGCCCACTACTCTAGTTTCTGGGTATCCCACTTTCTGTGCTGGTCCCTCTATCTGGCAGACTCCTCTTATGTTCTCTACCCTCAGTTCCTGGCTCCTGCCCCTGGTGAACAGGAGCCAGTGGCTGAGAGATCTTTGTTCTTCTACTTCCAAATCCCCTCCCCCAGCTGGTGAAGAAGCTGAGTGATCTGACAGGCTGCAACCATGTGGTGGATGTGGGCTCTGGCCAGGTGAGTCCTCCTGAGGTCTGTTACCTTATCTCTGTTGGGGAGACATCTCTAAGACATTAGGTGGGATTTGGGAGGTGGTCCGCCCAGGGTCCATAATGGGTTTGAGGGAAGAGGGAGATAAGGGCACAGAGTTAGAAAAAGGATTAGGGCAGGACTGAGGAGACAGGGACCTCGAAGGTGATCTTAGCCTCCAAGCCCCTGGTGGGAAGGGTGGAAAGAACAATTGAGACATACTCTGCTGTCACCCTCATGGCTTCAGGGTCATTTCACCCGATTCCTGGCCTTGGGGCTGGGGCTTTCTGTGACTGGCCTTGAAAAGGATCGCAGACTGGTGGAAAGAGCCCAGCATCTGGACCAGGAACTCCTTAGTGTCCTGAAGAAGGAAGAACGGAGGAAACCACAGGTAAGCCATCTCCCTGTAGAAGGTGGTGGAGAGAGCCAGCATGCACGGCTTCATGACCGTTTCCCACATCAGCTATGTCACTTTCAAAGTCCAGGCTCCCAGCCTCTGACCTTGGGAGGGGGCCCATGATACAGTACTTACCAGCATCGATAGCAGGGGTTATAACAGGGATTCCCCCAAATTCCTGGACTGGAAGAGCTCCAACCAAGGGTTCTTCTATCAGTTCCAAGACATGGGCCAGAAAGACACAGACCTGTAACTGTCTTCCCTGCTGTCAGAATCAAATCATTGTAGACTCTCTCCTCAGGACAGGCCTGGCCTGCTCCCGTCTGTTGCCCCCACTCTTGACATGGGGGAGAAGGATCCTGAGTCCATACCATCTCGGCCCCAGCCCCTGCTTACCATCATTCCTGCTGGGGCTGTGCAGATTATGACAGCAGAGGAAAGAGAGGGAGTTTGAGACAGATACACAGAGTGCTCCCTTCTTAACAGGTACACAGGAACGCCAAGCACTGTGCCAGGGGTGGGGGAGCAGTAATCATGTTAGACAGATAAAGCAGGGTACCCCAGCCCCCAGGGAGCTTACAGACAAATGGGGGATAAGAGAAACAGATTAACAACTGCATCAGGAAGGTGAAGTCCAAGAGGGCTGGAGGAGGTGGGCAGAGAAGGCTTCCTACCCAAATTGGGCTTTTTGACTTAAAGGAGGAGTAGGAACTCAATAACAAGAATGGAAGAAGGAACCTTCTAGAGGTGATTAGAGGCAAACCCCTCCCCCAGGTTGTTGGAGGGACCTAAAGGAGACGAATATAAGACAAAGCTGGAAAGGCAGGATGGTAGCGGATTGCAGAGGACCTTTGGGGATAGGTGACAGTGAGCAGAGCACTGGCCTGATTAGAGACGTCTGGGAGGAAGGCAGGGTGATGCAAGGGGAGGTGTAAAGTCCACTTCAGATCTCAGCCCTGCCTCTTACGGTGACTGTGACAGTGAAGTCACTTCTCTTTTCTGGGCTGTTTCTACACCAGTACAAATGAGGGGGTTGGACTTAGTTATCTCTAAGGATGTTCTTGCCAGCTCCAACTTTGATCCTTTAGAGGCTAGGTACTACTGAATGTAGGCCCCCAAAACCCAAGTCAGGGGACATTTAGCACAATGCCAAGTATAGTAGGCACTTAATAAGTGCTGGTTCTTTCCTTCCCCCACAGATCATCTCAGCTGTCCCACACCGCCCCCCGAATCATGTTGTTAGCTGGGTAGACCCAACTGCTTTGTCTCAGGAGCTCCTGTGTCCCCTGCAGTCTGAGGCAGCTGAAGCCCCGCCTTCACGCTTGCTCCTCACTGGCCTCCATGCCTGTGGGGACCTAAGTGTGACTATATTACAGCACTTTGCCTGCTGCCCCGAGGCAGTGGCTTTGGCTTCTGTCGGCTGCTGCTACATGAAGCTGAGCACCCCTGGGGGCTACCCCCTGAGCCACTGGGTTAGTGGGCTCCAGGACCACAGCCTGCCCTACAAATTCCGAGAGGGTGCCTGCCATGCTTTGGAGGAATACGCAGAGCGACTTCGGGAAGCAGGCCCTGCCCTCCGTACCCACTGCTACCGAGCAGCATTAGAGACAGTGATCCGGAGTGCCCAGCCAGGCCTCTGCAGACCTGGGGTGCAGAGCATCCCAAGGGCCCACGAGCTGCCCTTGGAAGAGTAAGGAATGGGGATGCATGGACGGGAAGGGGCTGGGAAGGTGGAGCTGTCTCCAAGCAGTGGAGCTAGAGGTCTTCTTCCAGACCTTGGCCTCTAAGTTTCTTTAAAGTGGAATCTGGAAAGCACAGTGGAGGGTTCTGTCTCAGGATACCTCCAGCAGTGGAATCTCCACACCCTAAAATGCTCTTGTTACCCACTCACTGCCCTGCAGATACATACGGCTAGGGCTGCAGCGGGTGGGACTGGACCCTGGTCTGCCCCTGGACTTGGCCTCCCTGCATTCCTGCATGGCACAGGAACATCGGGTGGTGGCGTTCTTCAGCCTGGCACTGCTGCTGGCACCACTGGTGGAGACACTGATCCTGCTGGATCGGTTGCTTTTCCTCCAGGAGCAAGGTGAGTCCCAGACACAAGAGAAGTAAAGGAAGGAGGTGATGCTGAGAGGGGTCAGCTTAGTGCCCCATCAGAGAGGGCATTGAGTCAAGAAGTGTCTCCACCGTTACCCTCCACTGCCTTCTAATACCAGAGAACCACAGGATCCTCAAAATCTCCCTCCACTGGAGGGACTTGAGGAATAGGGACCCACGGGTGGGCAGAGTTGAAGGAGGGGCAGCTTCCAGCCCCTTGAGCCTCCCTTCCTTCCTCCCACCTCAGGTTGCCACGCAGAACTCCTCCCTGTCTTCAGGCCTGAACTATCTCCTCGAAATTTGGTCTTGGTGGCTACTAAGACCCCACTGGGCCCAGCACTTTCTGACCTGGAAATGGAAGGAAGCTGACAGTGATAGAGGAAGGCAGGCTTTAAGGCCTTTTAAAGCTCTCTAGTTCCTGAGGGCATATGTGAGGCCTCTGTAGAAATGAGGGCCCTGTGCTTAAGCCTCTCCCATGTGTTTTTACCCCAGGCCTATCTCAGATTTTTTTTTCTATGTGTTATATAAAGATGACCCTTCTAAAAATTATTTTTAAAAAATCAAATCCTTCCTGCCTCTTATTTCTCTCAATGCTGTGTGAGCAAAGGGTAGATAGATCACTGTTGTTCTTGTTGTGGAGGCATCAGGGTTAAGTGACTTGCCCAGGGTAACACAGCCAGTGCTGCTTTTTGAATTTAGGTCTTCCTGACTCCAGGGCCATGCTCTATCCACTGTACCACCTCACTGTCCCAAAGGGCAGGTCTTGAGGACAGGAGGCAGACACCCTGCCACCCAGGTCTCTGGTGCATTTCACAGATGCTCCATTAGGTTAAGTCCTCTACTGCTCCAGGCCCCCTGCCTGACCCAGGGCCATTCACTGGCCAGGCTGACCTGCCTCATTTCTACCCTCCCAGTGAAGTCACAAGGGAGTCCTTGAATTACAGTATTTAGAACTGTAAAGTACCTGAGTGATCCTTGAGCCCAATCCCCTTACTTTAAAGATGATGAAAGAGGCCCATTGAGGTGAAAGACCTCGTCCACTCATCTCCCTCCCCTTTCTGGACTCTGTTTCCTCACCTATAAAATAAACAAGGCTGGCCTAATATTCTGATTCTCCTTGCCACCATGCCAACTGAGCCAGTGGGTCCCTGGGGAAAAGAAAGGTGACAAACCTCATAAAACCTCATGGCATTTCCCATTCCTGGGAGTCAGGAAGGCCTTCTCAGTGTTTAACCTCTCACTATTCCAGTGCAGCATCACTGGGAAAATGGAGTTCAGCAGGGTCCTTTTATTCTTCGTATAAGACAGATCTACAGATGCCTCATAAAATCCTTATTTTTATTGGACAGTAGGAAATAGCAATTCCTCAGACTTCCAGGGTCATGACCTGGGGTGGGGTAGGGGACAGCAGTGGGAAGAAGACAGTTCCTTCCCTAGTTTTAATACCAGTAGACTTTCCTGTGCCTCCGAGTCTCCACGATGCCCATTGACTCCATCACCTCTTCTCCCAGGGTCTTCAAACAGGGGACATAAGTTCTCTCCAGAGCATCTTCCACTGATGTATCTTTGGGGCCATCTGTTGAGCCAGGGTGGTTACATCAGAAATACATGAATTGCTGACATTCCTAGACCTGGGCAGAAGTGCTCAGCTGCCTCCCCACCCATGGTGGCAGGCCATTCTACTGTTGAACTCAGCTAATTGTTGCTGAGTTGCTACTGAACCCGAACCTGCCTCGGGAAATGCCCACCACTGCTCCTGGCTCTGCTCCCAAGCAGAATAAGACCCATTCCTCACCCCACCCTGCCCACCAGCCCCCTCACACATAGATGCTGCCCCAGTCCCTTCATTCTACCCTCGCTCTGATCCTGCCCCAACCCCCAACTTCCCATGTTTCTTGGGATCATAAAGATAGAGAAGCAAGAAGACAAATGGGGAGGACAAGCATTTACTTATTAAGTGCCTTCTGTGTGCCAAGCACTATGCTAAAAGCTTTACAAACATCTCATTTGAGGAAGGAGGTGTTATTGTTACTTCCATCTTGGAATTGAGGAAACAGGCAAAAGGGGGTTCAGTGACTTGCTGAGGATCACACAAGCTAGTGAAACTAGATTTGAACTCGAGGTTTTCTGACCAGGTCTCCACCTAACTGGAAAGGGTTTCCTAGTATTCCAAGGGGATACGTGTCATCAGCCTCTCGAAATTCCATCCTCTAGTTCTGTCCTCTATGGGCAAATCTGTTCTTTCCTCCGTATTACAACCTTTCAGATAACTGAAGACCACTAACACAAACCCAGTGTCTGCACCAGTGACGCCTCAAGCCCTACCCCAAGACTGCTCATGTGAAAAGCTACCCATTCCTGTTAAGCTCTTTTCTCTCCTCTATAACCTGACTCACCAATCCACTGCTCAGGGATGATGCCATCGGGTCTGGGGAACTCAGGCTTTGGGATGATCCTTCCTGTCCTCAGGGAGACTCTTACACGCTCGCCTTCCTCTGTAAACCTCCATTCCACGTCAGTTGGCTTCCTGCAGGAAAGGTGGGTGAACTGAGTTTGTATGGCTCCACATCCCTTCTCCAAGCACAAAGAATCAACGACTCAGGATGTAAAAGACTGAATTCTTCGGACTCCCAGGAAGTCCTGTGTGATGTCTGAACATTCTCCTGGTATAAGGCTAACCTATTTCCTGTCCTGTTCTTCAAAATGGTCTCCCCACTCCCACTCCCACTCTCCAGCAGCATCTCCTGAGGCTGGCATTGAGAGGTGGAATTGGCTCCACAGGCTCCTCATTTTACTTAGAAGCCTATGGCACAGAGACAACAAGGGGCTTGCTTAGGGTCACACAGCAAGCAAATGCCTGGAGCGGGGTTCAAAATCAGGTCTCCAGCATTCTCTTAACCACCTAGAATGACCAGGCTTCTGCCCTCATGATCGTCCAGAGAAAGTCAACAGCCTGCCCTCTTGCCTGTCAGCAGGATCCACAAGCTTGACCTGGCGGAACAGCAGGGGGGCCTCGCTGGGGATCATGGTCCCCCGGTAATCCTTGCTCCTGCCAATGTATCGGAAATGCTGTTGAGGGGGGAAGGAAAGGGGGTCAGAAACAGACATAAGGAAGTCCCAGCCACCTCTCCCAGGGACCATCCTGGAGATTTAAGCTGAAAGATAGTGCCCAACCCTCAATCCCTCCCTCTGCTGTTATCAGTGACTGATTTTTGGTAGAGAAGGGGGTAAAAATGTGAGGCTGATAGAAAGTCCCAGGCCCTACCACTTACCGTGTTCAGTCCTTCCAAGACAACCCAGTTCCTCTCCCTGATGATCTGAACCACTTTGCCCTGCTTCCCAGCATCTTTGCCCTCCAGGATCTCTACCTGTTGTAGGTACACAGTGTCAGAGGAGAAAGAACCTCAGGCCCATCCTTCCCTTTGCCCAACACCCATATCATGTCAGCTCTGGATCCCTCACCGTGTCCCCACAAAACACATTCCAGGAATCCTCAGGTATAGGCTCCACAAGGACTGGACGCTGCCTTCTCCAGGGAGGGTTTCTCCTCTTGTCAGCCATAGTTCCAGGTCGGCTCATTCCATAGCGGTAGTTACGAGGCAAGTTGGCTTTGGCTGCCAAGGATAGCAAGGCTGACAGACGCATCTCTGTTGATTGGGAAGGTAGCACATGGATGAAAGGAGACAAGGGGAACAGAACACCAATGTCAATTAACTGTCCAGACAAGAAATGGCATCAATCAACCCAGGGACTGGAGAATGATATAAAGGGGAACCAAAAGGGGAGAAGAAAGCTGACGAGAAAAAAGTTATTTCTAACCTAAAAGAAGCTTTGGCTTCTCGGCTGGAAGGGATCAAAGAGATCATCCATGCACAGGACACCATACTGCCCAAAAGCTTCCAACAAGTGATCAACCTTCCAGAGGTGGGAAATTCACTACATTTCATGAGACATCTGCCATTTTCAAATAGCTCTAGTTGTTAGGTTTTATTTAAATGAGCTGAACTATGTCCAGTACCTTACTCAGTGATTCTAGTTTGCCCTCTGAAGCTAACACCTTTCCACATAACAGTTCTTCAGATCCCTGAAGAAAACTTCCAGAATCAGGCACACATTATTGTATGCTAGGCTCTGTACAAAGCGCTGGAGATACAAAGAAAGGCAAAGTCCTCAAGGGGCACCCAGTCTAGGGGGGATAACATGTAAACAACTATGTATAAACAACTAGAATTAAGGGTGACTGGGAAAGGCTTCCTGTAGGTGAGATTTTAGCTCTTAAAGGAATTTAGGCTCAGATGAGGAGGGAGAGCAACCTAAACATGGGGAATGGGCAGAGAAAATGTATGGAGTTAAGAGATGGGTGTCTTGTTTAAGGAACAGCAGAGAGGGCAGTGTCACCCATCAAAGAGTACATGGTGGGAGGGGTTGTTGTAAGATGAAGAAGGGCTACGTTATGACAGGCTTTGAATGACGGACACAGTTTTATATTTGATCCAAGAAGTGATAGGGAGCCACTGAAGTTTATTGAAGGGAGGAAGAGGTTAATGGTCAAACCTGTGCTTTAAGAAAATCACTATGTTAGCTGAATGGAAGATGGACTAGAAGAGGGAAAGACTTGTGGCAGGCAGATCAACCAGAAAGCTATTTCAATTGTTTGGGTGTGAGTAGGTGAGGACCCTGAATTTGAGAGCTGGAAAGAACCTCAGAGGTAATCTAGTCCAGAAATGTCAAACTCAAACAAGCTGAAGCCACTAAAGCATACATAAGGATTCCTATAAGTTGCATTAGTTTTAAAATGTTATGTTTATTGTGTTTTTATTTAGTTAAATATTTCTCAATTACATTTTAACCTGGTTCAGACTGCACTTGGGAGTGTCACGGGCCTTGTACTTGACACCTCTGAACTAATCCATCCTATAACAGAAAAGAAATCCATAGTACAGGGGAGTACCAGACCTGTAATCCAGGAGCAGTTTAGTCATTTTCAGGCATGTCCTTTGTGACCTCATGTGGGGTTTTCTTGGCAAAGCTACTGGAGTGGCTTGCCATTTTCTTCTTCAGTTCATTTTACAGATGAGGAAACTGAGGCACACTTGCCCAGGGTCCCACAGCTAGTGATCCCAGATTTGAACTCCAAAAGATTAGTCTTCCTGACTGGGCCTGGCACTCTAACCACTGTGTCACCATGCAAATTGTGCCTCTGATGTGATCTTGGGCAAGTGCCTTAACCACCTTATGTCAAAGGAGTTATACTAGATGACATCTAAGGATCCCTTTTAGTTCTAAAGTTTCTGATCCTACAACATACACAGTAAGTGAGCATCCCTATCTTCACTTAAAGACATCAAATGAGGGGTAACCCACTGCCACAAAGGAAAGCCTGCTCCACTTCTGGATAGCTCTAATTGTTAGGAGGACAGGTTTTTGGACTACATTAATAAATTTGTTTATTTGCAACTTCCACCCATAGCTTCCGGTTCTGTCCCTAGGGCCAAACAGAATAAGGCCAAACAACAACTTGAAGAGAGCATTCATGGGTCCCTTCTGAGCTTCCTCAACTCCTCCAATCAGTTCCCCAATGCAAGGCTCTTCATCATCTTAGTGGCCCTCCTCTGAAGGATCTTCATCTTATTAATGTCCTTAATATGTCTGCCTAGAACTAAACATAGTACTCCAGATGTGGAGTGGCCAGGGCAGAATATGGACGGGGGTAGATGGCCCAAGTTCTCTTACAGGTATAGAGGTATCAAATCCAACCTCTGACACTTTTTGGCCTGTGTGACACTGGGCAAGTCACTTAATCTCTGCTTCCCAACTATAAAATGGGAATAATAGAACCTATCTCCCAGAGTGGTTGTGAAGATCAAATGATCAAATGTAAAAGCGCTTAACCGAGTGCCTGCCACATAGTAGGTGTTTCATAAAGGCTTGTTTCCTTTAATTCCCTCCGTTCCAATTCTCAAATTCTGTGATTCTGATGACCTTATTCCTATAAGTCACAGCAGTCCCTGGCTTCACACTAAATGTTAGGGGTGGAGGAGATGCCTTCGAAATTCCCTTCCAGGAGGCAGCTAGGTGGAGCAGTGGATAAAACACCGGCCCTGTATTCAGGAGGACCTGAGTTCAAATTCGACCCCAGACACTTGACACTTACTAGCTGTGTGACCCTGGGCAAGTCCTTTAATCCTCATTGCCCCACAAACAAAACAAAACGAAATTCCCTTCCAAAGCTACCTGAATACCCACAACAACTTCCCCGGCTAGGGCCATCCAACAGACTTGTGAAGACCTCGCCCCCTCCTCCCAACAAACCTGTGTGTGGGGGGGAATATTCCCGAGGTCATCAAGTCCCTCCCCTAACCTCCTTGCAGGTCGACCCTACAGTGCTCATACAGTGCCCATAAACGCTGGGCCATAGGGAAGGGGGGAGCAGGAAGGAAAGACCTTGTCCTTTTCAACGTCCCCTTCCCCTTAGTCTACTGCTGTCAGTATCTGTCAAGGCTTGGATTACCCTTCCTCATCTTGGCGCACACAGCACCCCAGGCTCAGGATTTCTAAGCACCTTACCACCCTGATATCCCGAGAGCACGGACTCTTCTCCCAAAGGGAAACCACGTTCTTGCAGAAGATGAAAGGAACAAGTGCCGTCTCTAGTTCGCCTCACCTCCAGATCCCGGGGTACATTCAGTTCGGACTCCGCCTCTCACCTTCGCACGTGGGATGACAAAACTGAGCCGCTTGGCTTTCTGGGAAATGTTGGGTGCGGGAGAGGATACGGGATGAAAGACCTGGGTCTGTAGGCATGCTGGTAGTTGTAGTCCACCGCTGCTGAGCATGTCGGGAGTAGTAGTTGAGGAAGGGGTGGTGGAACCGGAACGCCGAGGTGCACCTTGGACGTTGGAGTCATGGCCTGGGCGGAACAGAATTCCTGGTCTGGCGAGATTCTGAGCATGTCCCGAGTTGGGGTGCCTGGGAATTGTAGTTCCACGAGGAGCAAAAAAGCTGCTCCATTTTCTAGGTGGTGATGTTTGGATAATTAGGCCACATGGCGAACCCCGATTCTTCATCCTCCTTTCACCGGTATCCCCGCCCCCATCCCTCCCAGACGCCTCAGTCCTGGGATGAACCTTCCGATAAAGGGAAGGGGGAGGCCAGGAGAGAACTGGATTCATAACGGAGGTACATTGAGTGCCAAAAGCATTGGAAAAGGAATCCTAGGACCTGAACCCAAGACCCACCTACCAGTGTGGCCTTGGGCATTTGCCAATGAATTTAACCGGCGCCATTCTCCCTCCTCTGTTAAATGAGGACACACGTGGCTTCTAAGGTTTTTTCTCTAAGTCTATGATCCGATAGGAGAAGGCAGAGCTTAATGCATCCATCTCTCTCTCTCTCTCTCTCTCTCTCTCTCTCTCTCTCTCTCTCTCTCTCTCTCTCTCTCTCTCTCTCTCTCTCTCTCCCTCCTTCTTCCCCTCCCCCTCTCCCTCCCGCCCCACTATGTCACCCTCCTCCTCCCTCTCTGTCTCTCTAGTCTGTCTAGTCTGTCTCCCCTCCTCCCCCTCCCCGCCATCTTCTAGCTATCTAGGTGGGTTTGTGGACTGAAAGTGTAGGCTTACAGAAAGGAACGTGCTGATTCACACATGTCAGTTATCACTGGTCACCAACATTACTGACCAGGCTGCAGTATTAACCAATAATAGGTTTACTAACCTCTGAAATCCTCTCCGCTTCTCAGTTGCTATTCTCTCACTATCTTTATGTTCATTGCCCCCGTGTTGGATTTAATTCTTCTTCATCCTTTCTCTTCATTGTTACCAAGTTCCTCTCATATCCATCCCATCCTCTATTTCCACTGCTGTCATCACCTAGCCTACAAGGTCTTCCAGATCTTTTCTTCCCCTCCAATTCTTCCTTCATACTTCCACCAGTAAATCTGGTCAGTTACTCAAAAATTTGTAAGGGCTCTTGATTGCCTCCCCAGTAAAGTTCAAGCTCCTTAACTAGCATTTGGGTCTCTCCTGCCTCCCCCTCTTCCTGCTGGTTCTTCCTTCCCAAGCCTTACATCACACCTCTCTACTTACTTTGTACTGCTGCCAAATTGGACTACTCAGATGTCCACCAAACTGAAACATCCACCTCTCCTGCTCTGCTATGTACAGACTCAATCCAAAACAGGTCCACCCCATGAGGGTTCCTTGATTAAAGAAATTCTAGTTCAAAGGATGCCTCTTACAGAAAGCTTTCCCTGATCCTCTCTCAAGAACATAAAACTTTAGCTGCATCTCTCTTTCTTTAGTAATAGTAACTCATTTCTCTAACTCAGGTTTATAGTGAAGGACCCCTACAAAAATCCAGGGAATTATTTAATGGAAGAATTACCATCTCCACATTATAGAGGAGACTGAGGTTCATCCTAGTGTCAGAGATGGACATCTAACCCAGATCTTTCCTGACTCCAAATTCCTCTTACACTGAATTGCTGCTGCTATTAGATGTTGTTTAGTTGTTTCTCTGTGTGTCATTTCTTCTACTATATTGTGAATCCTGTATATGGAATTAAAAAACAAACAAAAAATCTGAGCTCTGATCATAGCTCTGCTATTTACTAACTCTGACCTTGGGCAATTTAAATCTCTCTGAGCTTCAGTTTCCTCATCTGAAAAATGAGAATAATGTTCTACCTATATCACAGGATTGTTGTGAAGATCAAATTCAATAATTGAAACAAGTACTTCTTAGTCATAAAGCACTATGGGAAAGACAACTATTTATGAGAGCAGGAATCATCTTCTCAGAACTTCATATTTCCCTTAGTTCTCTGCTTGGTTAAGTTTTGACTTGAACTGAGTCTGTCACCAAAACAGAGCATCCCTTAAAGTAGTCAATCGGGCCCATTGCCCTTGGATCAGGGTGTGATCTGTGATCTGTGCAGAGGGCAAAGGTATGACAAGGACTTGGGAAGTAGTAGGTAGACAAAAAGAAGATTTGAGGTTCTTAACGCAGCAAAGGGCATGGCCTGAACCTCAAAGGACATGGAGTGGCTTTCTAGCAGAGGCCTCGTGGTTCTCCAGATACAATATTCAAGAGGAAGGGTGGTAATAAGAGCCATGGCTGATCTGTATACAAATGTGCAAAATATGGATGATAAACAAGGTAAATTAGTGATCAAAGGATCACAGACTTAGGATCAAGATCTAGTCCAACCCCTTTGTTTGACAGGTAAGGAAACTGATTCCTAGAGAAGTGAGGCAACTTGCCCAAGAACAAAGATGTAGTCAACAGAAGAGTTATAAGTCAAACCCAGGACCTGATTCCAAATCAGCACTCTTTCCACTGTATGACACTTCCTCCTCTTAACAGATGTAGGTACTGCCTCAGACCTGGGAAGCCCTAAGCTTAAAAAGGCCAAGTTCTCCCACCTCATCTAGGGTCATGTCCAGTCATCCTAACTTGTGTCTTGTCACTGGACTCCAATGACTCTGGAGGAGAGAGCGAGGCTGATGACTTTGTACAGCTCTGCCTCACTTAAATCCAATTCATTTGCAAGTCAAGACATCACCCTCCTGATGTCACTGGTTCTCTTTGAAAACCAAGGACAGGGGGCAGCCAGGTGGTGCAGTGGATAAAGCACTGGCCTTGGATTCAGGAGGACCTGAGTTCAAATCCGACCTCAGACACTTGACACTTAACTAGCTGTGTGACCCTGGGCAAGTCACTTAACCCCCTTTGCCCTACAAACCCCCCCCCAAAAATCAATCAAACAAACAAACAAAAAAACGAAAAAAAGAAAACCAAGGACAAACAACAATTTCAATTTTATATATACTACCAAAGTTAGACATATGTGGTAAGAGATATTCTTGTTCAGTCATGCTTGACTCTTGGTGACCCCATTTGGAATTTTCTTGGCAAAGATGCTGGAGTAGTTTGTCATCTCCTCTGGTTCATTTTATAGATGAAGAAACTGAGGCAAACAAGGCTAAATGACTTGCCCGGGGTCACACAATTAGTCTGAGGCTGGATTTGTACTCTGGTCTTCCTGACTCCAGGTCAGGTGTTCTATCCACTGTGCCACCTAGCTAGGTTCAAATCTCACTCATGTCCCCTCTATAAGCCTATTTCCGCAACTACCAAAAAGGGGAGTTAGATTAGATGGACCCTAAAATTCTAGGGATCCTTCCAGCCCTAAGTCTTGTGATCTTATTACTCATTCATGAAATATGGCTATGAAGAATTTAAATTTGTTTGTTTGTTTGTTTGTTTTTGGTGATCCAGCCCTGTGATTTCATCAGTACAATGAATTCTCAGGGTGGAGACTCTTCACCCATGTAGACAGGCAACTCTTGTTATTTGTAATCTTAGCCAGTTGCCTAGGCACCAGGAGGATGAGTGAGGGTGAGTGACATGCCTGTGGTAACACAACAAGTAGATTGTGTCTATCAGAAGCAGGACTTGAACCCAGGGGATTTTTCTGACTCCTGGTCCAGTACTCTCTCCATTACATCATGCTTCCTCTCACACAGAAAGATACACTTCATTCAAAAAGAATAGACAAAAGAGGTGATTAAATAGTGCTATTATTAGAAGAGACTTATGCTTATCTACATTCCAGCCAAATTGGACTACGAGCCATTCCCTGAATTCTATGTTCTGTCTGTCTCTCACTTCTGTATATCTTTCTTCAATGATCAGGTAAGGTGCTATCTCCTCAGGAAACACACATGAGCATACACACACACACACACACACACACACACACACAATTTACTTAAGGTTTTTTCCTCTAGTTATTTTGTATGTATGTTGTATCTCTCCATTAGAATTTAAGCACCAGAGGAAAAGGACTATTTTGTTTTTGTCTTTTTTATAGCAAACCTAGCACAAAACCTCCCTGTAGTAGGTCCTTCTGCATGCTTTATTTTTTTTTTCCATTTGTTTTGTTTATCTATGTTTAGGGAACCCCCCTCACACACACACACACCAATGCAGATCAGCAACTGTTCCAAAACTTCATCTTACCAGGTATTCCTGACTCTAAGACTGCTATTCTACAGTTTCTGTGTTTGTTTAATTGAATGTATTGAAAATAGGAAAAATAGAAGTGATATTGTCATGGAAGTGTACTACAAACCACTCCGACAGAGGAAGGAAGTAAATGATCAGTCTGGGAAAGAGATCATAAAATGGACAGAGACATGACATGATAGTGATAGGAAACTCTGGACTTGCCTTGATGCTGATTTTATTCTTCAATATAAAGATCTGATTCTGACCAAAAAGGAAGAACTTGTTGCCAAAATGAAATTGATTTTAAATTTCATGATGGCTTAGGAAATCTTTCTCTAAGGCACACCTTTTATTATAGCTGAAAGGGACCTCAGAAGCCATTTAGTCGGACCTCATTGTTTTAGGGTGAGGAGGAAGAAACTTTAAAAGGGTTCAGAGGAAGAATAGGATGCATCTCAAGACCTAAAATTCTATATGGGAAGTAAACTCCACAAAACTGGAATGGTTTAAAAAAAAATTCTAAAAATGCAAACACAAATCTATCTAATTAACCTCAAAAGGATTAGTTTAAATAGACCTATATGGAAGCTTAGGAAACTTTTTGACAAAATTCAGTATATAGTCTCTTTTTTTTTTTTTTGCAGGGCAATGGGGGTTAAGTGACTTGCCCAGGGTCACACAGCTAGTAAGTGTCAAGTGTCTGAGACTGGATTTGAACTCAGGTCCTCCTGAATCCAGGGCGGGTGCTTTATCCACTGCACCACCCAGCTGCCCCAGAAAACAATGATTCTTAAGACTATATACTGGGGGCAGCTAGGTGTCGCAGTGGATAAAGCACGGGCCCTGGATTCAGGAAGACCTGAGTTCAACTGTGACCTCAGACACTTGATACTTACTAGCTGTGTGACTGGGGGAAGAGAAAAGAATCATTGTTTTAGAGCTGGAAGAGATCTCAAAAGGCATTGAGTCCAACCCCTCTCATTTTATAGATGAAGAAACTGGGGCACAAAGGAAGTTAAGTGACTTGCCCAGAGTCACACAGCTAATAATATCTGAGGTAAAGATTTGAACCCAAGTCTTCCTGTTTCCAAGCCCAGTGTCCTATCCATTACACCATATGTGCTTAAAGGAAAGAGTCGGAGACCACCTAAGATCAGAGGGTGGTAAGACAGGTGATGAATTCTAAGTAGTCATTTTTAGTAGGGGTGAGGATTCAACAACAAATCCAACAAAATAAAGGATAATGGACAAATTGAAACAAGGTAGAACTACTCAACTCTTAATTTTTCTTCTGATTTCTTTACTAAAAACAGAAAGACATCATGGTGTAGCAAAAGAATTACTAGCTTTGGAGTCAGGAAGACCTGGGTTCCAATCCTGCCTCTGTAATTTACTGGCTGTGTGACCTCAGGAAAGTCATTTAACTTCTGAGATGAAAGCAACTAAGACTCATCTCCTAAGTTACAGCCAAGTTGTGACTTACCTTAGTCAAGAAGATTCCCATCCCTGTGAAATCACAGGGTTTTGAAGTATTAATGTTTCTCTAATAAAAATGATCATCAGACTGGGAAGACTAAAACAAAAATTGTCAATAAGGAAAAGATAAATTAAGAGATGTAAGAGCAGCTCACCCATATAACACTTTAAGGTTTGTGAAGCACTTGCCTCACAATAACCCTATGAAGTAAGTTGTGCAACTATTATTATCCAGATTTTACAGGTGAATGAAGACATGAAAATAAAAAGAGGTTAAGTCATTTGCCCAACATCATACAACAAATTTCAGAAGCAGGATTAGAACTCATGTCTGACTCCAAGGCCTACAATCTTTCCACTATCAGCATTTTAGTTTAGCATATGAACCCAATTAGACTGATTCTAGGTCCAACACTATTTCTCTTAATCACAGAATGAACCCAGGAGCCTTCAATGAGTAGCTAAACAGGGATCAAGGGATTTAGAGTGGCCCTGAAACCTTGTAAGTCATCTAGTCCAAGACTATCCTTTTACATAGGAGTAAATGAAGCAAATAGAGAAGAGCAGAGGCAAAATGTGAACCCAGGTTCACAGCACCATTCAAAAATACAGAAAGAATTAATGGATATAATTGTTGAGCTGCTGTTGAAAATATTTTGAAAAGTCATGGTACAATGGAAAGACCACTGGCTTACTCTAGAATCATCCATTAAATTCAGATTCCACCTACAAAATCTGCTATATGCTTTGAGCAACTTCACAACCTCTTTTGGTCTGAATTTCCTCACTGGTTAAGTGAAGGACTTGGATTAGATAATAATAATATTTATATAGCACTTATTATGTGACAGGCACTGTGCCAAACACTTTGCAATAATTATCTCATTTGATCCTCACGATTCTATGAGTACATACTTTTATTATCTTCATTTTACAGATAAGGAAACTGAGGCAGGCAGAGGTTAGGTGATTTGCCTAGGGTCACATAGCTAGTAAGCGTCTGAGGCCAGATTTGAACTCCGGTTTCTTTTATTTCTAGATCTATGATTCTACGAACCACACTTGGGTTCAAAAAAAATCCATTGCACAAGCATAGGATAAAGGAGATATGACAGTCCATGTGGAAAAAAAAAATCCCAAGACTCTGAGTTGATTCAATATAAATCAACAACTTGATAAGGTGGCCAAAAAAGTTAATGTAATCTTTCCCAGAATATTACAGGTCTTCCTCAATAAGACTTGTGGCCACTGAGAGACTTGGCCTAACAATTGGAAAATAAAATGAGGAATACCTATTGTGTAAGGCAAGAGGTGGCAGACTCCCTGCCAGCAAAATTCCAAGTGCAAGGAGAACCATATTAAAACATAATTGGAAAATGTTTAGAAAAAAAATGAAAACATAGTTGGGATGTTAATTTGTGGTTTTCTAAGTTGGTATGTGCTGCAGCAATCTGTTTCTTTTTGAGTTTGACACCATTGGTCTAGGCTATGACTTGCAGTTAGCTAGTCTATTTAGTGCATGAACACACACACACATATAAATATATACATATATACATTTTACACACATATGTATATATACATATTTAGAGAGAGGAAGACAGTGGACCTAGCAGAACTGAATAAAAGAGAATGGCAGATTACATTTGGAAAATTGTGCAACTTTTTCAACAGTTCTAAATTACTTCTCTCCAAAAAAGACCCTTAAGTTTCATCAATCCCATTTGCAGGGAACTGACGGCACCACTGACAGACACATGGGGGTTGCAGTGAGGCCCTAGGCAAGGGTTATTTTCATTATCAGACCTCAAACTATGTTCCAGTGTAGAAGTCTCAAAACTATTTGATACTGGTTAATCAGCAGAAAAGCAGACTGGTGGAACAGACCAGATAAACAAGAAACAGAAGCAATTGAAAATAGTGGCCCAGGGTTTGATAAATAAATTATTGGGCAAAGGATGTCCTTTTGGACAAGAATTCTGAGGAAATTGTAACATAGTTTGGTGAAAGTTAAGCTTAGAAAGATTTTATACCATGTAGGTATACATAAAGCCCAAGTAAAAATGAGACTTGAACATAAAAACACCACACCATTGAACAAAAAAAATGAAAGAACAAGGTTAGGTCCCTTTTATAATTATGCTTAGGGGAGAATTCTTAACTAAAAAAGGAACAGAGATCATAAAAGATAAGATAGAAAATATTTACTACATAAAATTAAAAAGCTTTTGGCCAATAAGACCAATGAAGACAGAATTAGAGAAACTGTAAAGAGGAAAATCATTTACATCATATATTACCAATAGAAATCTGATAACAAAAGCATATAAAGAATTGGCACAAACACAAAATATAAGACACTAAGAGTAATCTCCCTTAAAATATGTGGTCAAAAAATATGAATTGTTTTAAAAAGAATTGCAAACCATAAATAATCACAAGAAAAACACTCCAAATGACTAATAGAGAAATACACGTTAAACCAGCTGTGAAGTTTCATTTCACACTATCCAAATTAGCAAAGACGACAAAAGATGGGAGGGTGGGGGTGGAAAGGGTACTGGAAAGTGAGCATACAGATGGCCTGCTGGTGGTAAAGTGATCCAAATGGATTTCAGCTTCAATGGAAAAAAAAAATGGGGGAGGGATAGCTAGGTGGCAAAGTGAATAGAGCACCAGCCCTGGAGTCAGGAGGACCTGAGTTCGAATCCGGCCTCAGACACTTGACAACTTACTAGCTGTGTGACCCTGGGTAAGTCACTTAACCCCAATTGCCTCACCAAAAAAAAAAAATGGGGGAGGGATTAAATTGCCCATACCTTTTGGCCCAGTGATCCAGCCACTGGACATCCATCCCCAAGGAAGCCAAAGACAGAACACAAAGGCCAATGTATACCAAAATATCCACAGAAGCACTCTTTGGCAACAAAGAAACAAAGTAGGTGGCCATTAACTGAGGGATGGCTGAAAAAAAACTAAGGTAAAATAATGTAATGAAATATCATTATGCACTAAGAAAAGTGAAGTTTTATGTGAATGGATGTAGAGTTAAGAGATAAAAATTATAAACACTATGACAACAAAGGTAATGAAAAGATTGCAAAGAAGTTGAATTCTGAGTAATGGAAAAACAATGAAAATCCTAGAGATGAGATAATAAAGTTTACCTCTTCCCTTGCTGCGGAAAGGTGGAGAACATCTAGGATAGATTACTACTCTATGCATTATCAGATAAGTCACTTTGGCTTATTTTTCTTTGACACAAGAGAGGATTTGGGGGCATGACTGTGATGAAAAAGATGAATCAGTAGAATATATGAATCAGTAGAACTTATGAAGATGGATGTCATCAAGGATATGGAAGTTTAGAAGAGGAGGTGGGCTGGTCACATATGGAGAATTAGACTATTGTTGTGTGCAAAATGTAGATGCTTAAAGTAGGTTAGGGGCAGCTAGGTGGTGCAGTGGATAGAGTGCTCAGTCTACAGTCACAAAGATTCATCTTCCTAGGTTCAAATCTGACCTCAGACACTTACTAGCTGTATGACACAGGGCGTCACTTAACCCTGTTTGCCTTAGTTTCCTCATCTTTCAAATGAGCTGGAAAAAGAAATGGTAAATCACTCCAATATCTCTGCCAAGAAAACTCCAAACAGGGTCAAGAAGATGCAGACATGATTGAAATATGACTGAACAACAAAGAGGAAGATGAGCATTGGGATAACATGGACAAAAACCACATAAGCTGAGATGGGTTCTGATCTGTATCTGTGGAAATTACTTAAATTGGTAGAATCACATATCCACTGACATCTTGAAGAGGTGCGGTATAATCTTTAGCCACACGGAGGAAGTGACCAAAGAGAGGAAGGTGAGAGTTCTGCTGTCTATGTGGTTGGCACTGGTCAGACCGCATCTTGATGTATTCAGGTCTACACGCCACATTTTAAGGATCTTGGCAAACTCCCATTCATTGAAGGTGGGGTGGGTAAAAATAAGGATGGTGAGACTTCAGATCTTGCTGAATCAGAGCTGTGGCAAAGTGGAATGGACCACTTCTGTAATGGAGTGTTCTACCGCCCCTCACCCCAGCAAGCCCCTTATACATCCACCCCGCCCCCATCCCCTTTCGAGGCTCCCTGGAGTGTTCATTGGAGCCCAGTACCTTTTGGATACATGGCAAGATCTAGGATCCAAGTTTAATAAGATTAATAGTGAACATATATATATATAATTTGATCCTCATAAAAACCCTGGGACATAGGTGCTATTATTATTCCCATTTTACAGAAGAGAAACAGGCAGAAGTGAAGTGACCTGTCCATGGGTCACAAAACTAGGGTCTGAGGTAGGATTTTAACTCATCTTTCTGACTCCAGGTACTGTATTCTATTCACTGGGTCAGTTAGCCATCCTAATATAGGTACCCACTCCCACTGATCCCAACCTTAGTAGTCTCACATGTCACTGTGACCAAAAGAGACTCATCTCCTGATGGCTAATGTGCTGGGGATGAGACTCTCTTCTGAGACAGGTTGGTCCTTGGATGACTGACAGAGAGTCAGTAGGACAGATGAGAAAAAAACAGTCATTAGGAGTCGAGTACATGTCATTTAGAGAGAGAGAGTCCTTTCTCCACCACTAACTCCCTTCATGACCTTAGATGAAGTGCTTCCCTTCCTCTGGGCCTCAGTTTCTTCCCCTGCAAAATGTGAAAGGTTGGGGTATATAGGATACAAAATCCTTCCGGTTCTGCCACAGTGTGATTCTACACAGTCCATGGTCATGCTCAAAGCCATGCCAGCTAAGGGGGACTTAGAGGAGATTGTGTTCCATTGGACCTGCCTTTGAGACCTCAGGGTCTCTCATCCATGCCACGTGGAGGCATCTAAGGACAACATTAGTAGAGAATCCTTATGAAACCTGGATAAAGAGGCAGCTATGTGGTAGAATGAATAGAGGCCTACTCTTGGAGTCAAGAAGCCCAGAGTTTGGGGCAGCTAGGTGGCGCAGTAGATAGAGCACCGGCCCTGGAGTCAGGAAGACCTGAGTTCAAATCCGGCCTCAGACACTTAACACTTACTAGCTGTGTGACCCTGGGCAAGTCACTTAACCCCAATTGCCTCACTAAAAAAAAAAAAAGAAGCCCAGTGTTTGAATCCTACACCAGACACTTACTAGCTGTATGACTCTGGGCAACTCACTTAATTTACTTGGCTTTGGTCTCATATGTAAAATGGGAATATTAATAGTACCTCTCTCACAGGACTGTTGTAAGGATCAGTAAGACGACATATGTAAAGCAATTTGCAAACCTTCAAATGTTATATAAATGCTCACTATTCTTATGAAAGGACAAAAGGCTGTTAATTTTTCTTTTTAAGTTTAGGGAAGTAAAGTCAACACGGAGTAAACTGCCTCCAGTATCCAAATTCTTCAAAGGCCTTGTGTGTGAGCTATGAACAAGCTGTATCCATGTGGTCCTAAGCTCCAAATGGTCTGGGGCCAGGGGGTGGGGGAGGGGAGAGGGAGAGCTCAGACCCGGTCTTCTCTCCAATGACCCCCACCAAAAAAAACAGAACCAGCCAGGGCCCCAAATAATAATCAACAGGTTTATTGTCCTAGAACTGAAATTGTCTACCGGTTCTTAGAGCTAAACTTCCAAAGCTACAGTCGGCAACTTTTCATCAGAGCCCAGGGAGAAGGGAGGAAGAGGTTGCTGGGGAGGGGAGCAGATCTAAAGGAAACATTGAGAGAGAGAGAGAGAGAGAGAGAGAGAGAAGGAGAGAGAGAAGGAGAGAGGGAGACTGAGATTATTGGGGAAGGGAAGGGGACTTTCCCCCCGCCCTTTTTGTTCTCTCTGTAGGTGACAAATTGAATCTGGTGATAACAGCAAGAGAAATGGGTTTATTTCTTGGGAATAGGTGGGGAGACACCAGGAAAGAGGAATAAACACAAGAGAGACACAAGAAAGAAAAACCAAAGCCCAGCTACAATAAAGAAAGTCATTAAACCCCAAATAAGACATCTACTTTTCCAGCAAATCAGAAAATCCAGGTGCAACAGTAAGGGTTGGGATATTGGATAGAGATTGGGGAAGTAAGGGTCAGGAAAGACAAGAGGATGGGGAAGAGGAAGTGAGCAGATAGGGTCGGGGGAGAGGAGAGAAGAGAGAGGCATGGAGGATTAGGGGATCTTTTAAAAAAATTTTTGTAATTTTTTTTATTAAAAATGTTTCCTAAAAAATGCCACTTTACTTTTTTCTTTGCCTTGGTGATAAATATTTCTGTAGGGAGGGCCTGAAGCACCAGGGGGCAGGGATTAGAAGATGTGAAGGGGAAGGGTCTAATGCCCAACTTTTCTACCTCATCTCACTGGGGCAACTTCTTTCCAGGTGTTGGGCCCTGGAAGGGAGACTTATGATGCCAAGAGCAAGAAGACAGATAGCAGTATGGAGGGCAATCTCTCAGCCCTTACTGGAGATGGGCTTTTAAATACAGGTCTACCCTCCCCAGGCCATCTTCTCCATGAACTTACTAAAGGACTACCCTAACCCCTTGCTGGACTCTCAGTGCCCCAAGGTAGTAATCCTAGAAACAATGAATGGGGCAACTCATTCCCAAGATGCTCTAGGGTATCAGAGGCAGAAATGGGGACCAATCACCAAGTATTTATTCCCCTACCTAGCCCCACTCCAATTGTCAGACTTTCCCTGAATCAGCAGATCATCCCAGGGCACGGGGATGATCGATTAGGGGTGGAGGGCAGAGATTATTCTTTCAAGAGACAACCCCCTAACCTCTTGTAATGTCCCCTCTTCCCAGACTTTGGGCAGCCCCCTTGTATCCTTTCCATTCCAAAACCCACATCCTAACTCACCAGTCTTTCCAGGGATGGGGGTGGAGGTGGGGAAAGGCTGAGGGAAAGATCAGGAAGTCAGGCAGTCCAGGAAAGCCCCAGCCAACTCCCCACTGCTCAGAAGCTAGCACCCTGCTGAAAACTGGGTCCTCCCAAAATCAGAGCTGGGGGCAATGAGGACAGTGGGGAAGGGGCTAAGACTCAGGAGAGGGGAGAAGCATTCCACTGCCAAGGAGAAGAGGGGCAGAGAGAGTGGTGGGAGACAGTGGTGCCAGGCCCAGATCCCTTCCTTCCTTACCCAGGCTGGGTTGGGCACAAGGGAGAGTGGGGAAGGGGTACGAGAGAGAGAGAGAGAGAGAGAGAGAGAGAGAGAGAGAGAGAGAGAGAGCTGCCGATGTCAGGGTATCAGGGACGGGGGCAGGAGAAGAGGGGGTTCCCAGTTTGCAGGCAATGACCAGTTTCCCCGATAGCACCCAGACAGCAGCAGGAACAGGGTGGGGGGCTCCTCTGGAAACATTGTCGGCTACAGGCTGTAGGAGACAAGCAGGAGAGAGTTTACTCTGGGTCCGTTCTCCTTCCAGCTCACTGGAGACTCTACACAAGTTACCTCTAGAACAGGATACACCCCGCCCTGCCTCCCCCATCCCCATGTCCACATAGACATCAGGAGACAGACCACAGGAAATTCCTTCCTGGTCTAAGGATGGAGATGGTCCCCCCTCCCCTCCAAAGCCCCACAGCAGAATGTTTACTATTCCAGGTCTTGGAAAGTCTTTGTCCTTTATCCTTTCTTTTCTCCTATCCCAGGACAGCACATGGTGCATAAAAATCATGCAATAAATATTTGTTGATTAATTCTAAAACCCACATTCTCATTAACACTGCGCTGAGTCCCACTTCTTGGATAAAACAGTCCCCATTCTCAGTTTGAAGAGTCAGTGTGCAAATGACTCTGGGAAGGTTCCTAAGAGTGCTCTGACATAGGGGTGGGTCCTTTCTTATTCCTCATCCATTTACCTCTCCTTGTGATCTCTGACACCCTGGGTAGGGCCTTCCTCCTTGGCAGCCTCTTCTTCTTCCTCCTCTTCTTCTTCCTCCTCCTCCTCCTCCTCCTCTTCAACCAAACCCCGGCCGGGGCCTGGCTCCGAGGGGGCACTGTTCTTCTCCCCCTCGGTGGGGAGGGCTCTTTCTCCCTCTAGGGCCAGCTCTTCTTTCTCATCTCCCTCCCCCTCAGGGTCATGGGTTTCCTTAAGTCGTTTGGGGGAATCCTAAATTCAGTTGGGAGGGAAAGAGTTGGGAAGGGGAGAGGAATGACAGAGATATAGAGATTCAAGTTAAAGGGATATTTACCCATGCCTTCATCCCCACACTAACCTCACTTGTGGCTGCTCCCATCTCACAGATCTCACTCTTTTGTTATTAGCTATAATAATATGCTTCCACAGAACCTTTAATATCTTATAGGGCACTTGTAGATACATGATTTCATTTAATCTTCACAGCAACACTGTGAGGTACATTATTATCATCTCATAGATGAAGAGATTGAGGCTCAGAAGTGTTGACTTGCCCAAGATCCTACAGCTAGGAGCTGGTAGAGCTGGGATACAATACAAATTTCCTCACTGCAAGTTCAGGTTTCCCTGAGCTTCCACACAGGTTCCTTCCTTTCAACTCCTTTCTCCATCTCCTTCCTATAAAATTCAGGTCTATTACTCAACTTCCCAGAATTTGAAGGGTGTAATGGTAACTTAACCTCTCTCAGTCTCAGTTTCCTCATCTGCAAAATGGGAATAAAAATAGCATCTAATTCACAAGCTTGTTGTGAGGATCAAATACATTATATATATATGTGTGTGTGTGTGTGTGTGTGTGTATACATATATACACACATATGTACATGCACATATATCTAAGGTTTATTATCTATCTGCAAAACAAAGTGCTATATCATGGCTGGCTATAACATAACATATATCATAATATAATATAACTTAACCTATTCCTGAGCAACAATCCCCTCCATAGCTATCTCCAACAAGTAGAGAGCAAGTTTCCATCTGATAAGCTCCCATGAGGGGGAATCCACTAGCTCCCAAAACTAGATCCTTTGGAATAAATCTAATCGTTTGGAAGGTTCTCCTCATACTGAGCTGAAGTTTGCCACTTTTCACAACTTTGGGGAGAGAGTGAAAGCACCCCATCCCAGGCAGCTGGTAGTAAGGCTAGTGTTACCTCCAGTGAGTCCCCTGCTCGCCTCTTCAATGCTCCCTTCTCATTCTTTTCCTTTGAAGGTTCATCAATCACCAGCTTCCCCTCCTCATCGCTGCTGCCATCTGTGTTCCCTTTCTTCTCCCCATCCCCCTCGGACACCTCTCGATCCGGCTCTGCATCTTCTGGACAGCCTTTTTTCTGGGATGGCTGGTGGTGGGGAGCAACAAAAAGGTCCCAGGAAGTGGTTTAGGACCCCTTATTTGTGCCTCTTTTCTTAGTCAACTGCTTCCTTTTCCTTTTGGCAACTCCTTACCCCCCATCTCCCCCTCTTCTTGTTTAAAAGGGGATCTTGGTTCTAAGTCCCTGAAAAAACCATTGATCAAGATGGTTTGATGGGGAGGGAGATGCATATAAAGTTAGTCAAATGTCCCTCTCTCTCTATTATAAACTCTCCTTTCCCATTAATCTGAGGATACCTCCCCAGAAGTCTCTTTGAAGAGAGTTATTTCCTCAAATCTCTATTTTTATCTCAGACAGATTAATTGGATTCACTTTCCAAACCTCCATTCATGTCAACATTGTTACCTTTTATTTACTACTTATCCCTCTACGTGTTATATCTTTTTTTTAAAAAATACGTGTTATATCTACATGGACCCCTTCAGTTAGAATGTAAGCCTAAGACAGGGACTTAGACTCCATCACAAAGTACATGTTTAATTTAATGCATGTTGATGTGAGTTTAACTCCATTCAATGCCTACTGTGATTAGAGGATAGAGAGAGCTACAAGGTTTAGACCTTGCATTCCCTGGGCTCTGGAACTCACATGCTAGTAGGTGGATAAGACACAACAATGAAGTGCCATAACACAGAATATCACATGATAAATGTATCAGATAAATGCTGCACAAAAAGTGCTCAGGGAAGTCTGAGAGAGAAGACCCAGAGGAGTTGGGGAAGACTTCTTGAAAAGAGATAGCTTTTAAGCTGGGCTTTAAAGAAGGAGTAAGCTTTAAGCAGGTACAGGGTGAGACATTCTAGGTTTAGGAATAGGATGAACAAAGGGAGAAAAGCTCAGTGTGTCCAAAGGGAAGGGAGCAGTTTAGTTTGGCACCAGTATGGAGCAGATATGAGAAGAGTATGAGATGAAGTCAAAAGGTAATCTCCCTTCCCAACCCTTGATCCCTGGCTCCCTTTGACTTGAAAGGGGGGGAGGGTGGACAGTGCAGAGTTACTCTAGAATTCTCCATTTAAGGGCCATCTTATCATGTGTTGTCTTTTCCCATTAGATTGTGAGTTCCTTGAGGGTAGGGCAGGGACTGTCTTTTGCCTTTCTTTGTATCCCCAGTATTTATAGTCAATGGCATATAGTAGATGATTTTAAAATGTTTATTGATTATATAGAAATGGTAGATGACTTCAAATGCCAGACCAGACTTTGAATTTTAGTCGGCTGGCAAAAGAGGGCCAATGAAAGTTTGTGAATAAGAGTAACAAGATTAGAAGTATGACTTTTAAAAAAAAAAACAAAATATTGTCAGTAATAAGAAGGATGTATTGAAGGGGAAAGTGGAGGAAGGTCCCTTAAGAAGCCAATATTTCATTTAAGATGGGTGATGATGAAGGACTGGGATAGCAGTAGGAATAGGCAAGAATGACTGGACTTGGTAACTGACAGGATATAAGAGGTAAGGAGGTAGGAAGAGTAGAATAGAAATTCAGCTTCACTCCCACCCTAACACCTTCCCTTTCTAAGACAGAAATGCCCCTCTGCCCAGTCCCAACTCCCCCAGCTTCCTTTTCTCCCAACCCCTATATCCCTCATTTCCTAGGACCTGAGAGTTCTAGACTCCCTAAAGTTCTGACTCTCTGTTCTGGTAGATGTAGCCCCAGTCCTGCTTGGGTGCCTTACCCTCACTTACCTGAGGCCCTAAAGATGCTGTTTCACCCCCATGTTCTCTCTTATTATCCCCTCCTCACCTCTTCTGCTAATGCCACCCTCCTCCACCCAATACTGCTGCCAGAAGTCCACAAGCCCACCCCTCAAGTGTCTAGCATAGGTTTTTTCCCATAGCAACTCCTTAGGGGTTCCTGTGTGTGAGAGTGGGGCTTACCTGGTAGCCAGAGGCCTTCACAGTAGGATTGTTCTCTATCTCCCACAGACCCTCACTGAAACCTTTCCTCTTGTTAGGTTTGCCAAACTTCTCCTTGGATTCCTCATATGGGAAAAGGTCTTTGGGACCCAAGAATGCTCTGAGAGATGGAGGAAATGCAAGGTCATTCTTTCAGGCTGCTCCATGAGGAGGGGAAAGCAGACAGACACCCTCTTCCTTCTGCCCCTTTTAACCACTACCACCCTTTGGTCTTTCCACCTCTCCAATTCCTTCTTCTCCTCTCACTTCCCCCCCTCCCCTCCCCCCCAAACCTCACTCACGTTTCATGGGTCCCGAAAAAAAAAACTTGGTACTTGTTGGCTGTTGACTTCACTGCTGCTTCAGGCATTTCATCAATCTAGGTAGGAGTGGCGATGGGGGGAAAAGAGAAGGGAATATGAACCTGAGTGCTCAGCCTCCTAGGTAAGTCTTTGGGACAACTGCTTGAGGGAGAGGAGGTCACATTTGAGGAAATTATAGGCCACATCATTTGAGCCACAGAGAGCCTTAGATAGAGATCAGCAGGGCTAAGCATCTGATTTTAAAAATGAGGAAACTGAGGCTTGAGGGGCCACAGCTAATATAGGGTGGCAGCACTGAGACCAAAACCCAGATCTCCTAACTTCCAAATGAAGCCCCCTTCCATCTCCTTGGGGTAGTGGAAACAACCATCTGGGCCAGGTCCCTCTGGAAAGAATAAAGCTTAACCATAGCCATGGAAACAATACCTCTTTCCCCTCCCCACACTCAACCTCCAAGGTCTGGAAGGTTATCATTAAAAGGTGTGAGACGATTAGTATGTGGACAAACATGAGAGGAGAAAGGGGAGAGTTCTGGAGGGGTGGGAAGAGCTGGAGGGCCCCTGGCAGAGCCGGGGATGAAGCCCTGCCTGGCTCCCAGGATTCTGGGCTAGGCCATCAAGAACAGACTATGAGGCCCTGGGAACTACATCTCCCAGCAGCCCTTGCAACACCACTAGCAGCTTGGCTTCCCGCCGGACAGAGGCTGGGTAGCCATGTTGGTTGAGGACCCAGAGGTTGATGCGGGGTGGGAGAGACAGGACTGATAGCTGACCTAGGGTGTGATTAACACAGACAAGACAGACAGACGGATGGACAAAAGGAGCAGAAAGAAATAGAGACAGAGATACAGGGCAAGAAAGCAAAATACAAAGAACCTCAGGAAAGATGGGAAACATCCCTCTGAAAGGCAGAGTGCCCCTCAAAAAAAAAAAAAGAATAAACTCAAAGAAAGAGATTTTTGTTTGTTGGTTTTTTTTGGTGTGTGCATGTGCGTGTTTTAATCTGAGTTCGGTTTTATCCCCACCCCCATCCTAGCTTCCTTAAACCACAACCTCCCCCCCATGTGTCTTATCCAGAGCTCCTCCCTGGGGCAGAAGTCCTGGTCCCCAGCTGCCTCCTCCCCCAGGGGCAAAGAAGCAGCCCAGCCCTGAACCCGAGAACGTGGTCTTCCCCACATGCACGTGTGCTCAGGGTGGGGGTGGGGGGTGGAAAGGCAGGTTCCCCCCCAACACACAATCCCTGTCGCCATGACAACCCGGCCCCGCCCCCGGGCCACTCAGCAACCAGGAATGTGGCCACCCCTCCCCCACTGGCCCTTCAGGATAAGGGGGGGAGGGGATAATGGGCACACACACTCATACAAAACTCTAGCCCGACTCCCCTGATCTCCAGCCTGAAGTCGGACACCTGAATCCTCTCCATCAAACCCCAGCAGGAAGACTGGAGCACCAAGGTTCCCAACATGGAGAACAGCATGGGAGACCAATGTCTGGAACCCTCAGACCTGGCTAGGGGCTAGAGGGAGAGTTTCCCTGCCAGGACACCTGGGCCCTATTACCAACAGCCTTCCCACTCCGCCTCCCCAACCTCCCCAGAGACCAACAAAAAGCAAAATCTGAAACACCAGTGCTTAGAGATCCCAGGGGGGGGGACAAATGATAATAATAGCGAAAGCCCCGGGTCCCAGCCCTTCCTTTTTGGTAGAGCTTCAGGAACTATAAAGTAGGGCTGGGGGTGAAGATTAAGGTCCAAGGGCCAGAAATGCAAGGCCTTACTGAGGCCAAGACAAAGGAGGAGAGGAACAAGGAGGGTCTCCCCAGGAAGCAGGCACCCACCCGGCCTCCTGTCACTCTCATGGTGTGACTGTAGCCATTTATGGGTCAGAGCCAGGGAAAGGCTTCCATTCCGCCAGATTCCAGAGATCTCCAAGAACTTACACCTCCCTCCTAAATCTCCACTGGAGCCCACGCACAAGCACACACCCCCACCGGAAAACTGGCTTAGAAAGGGTCAGCCACTCCCCTCCTCCAAGCCACACAGCATGGCAAAGAACCCAGGCATCCAGTTGCCCAGGCCTGGGGGTGGGGGAAGAGGGAAAACAAAGAATGGAAATTAAAAATAGAAAGGATTCAAGACACTAAACGTACAATCCCAAATTCCATCCAAAGAAAGGGCAGGAGCAGAGGGTAAGTTAGTACCCAAGGCCCTCCTCATCTGTCTAGGCATGCCAGGACACCCATAGCCAAAGGAATCATTCTGTCCTCTCACCTGACCCGCCACCCCAGAGAATGGGCTTTCTTGGAGTATGTGTATTGGGGTGGAGGAGGGTCCTTTTTCCCACTTCTGGATCTCCCAGGAGACAGACATCCTAATCTCTCACCCTGATCCATGGGGGCAGGGGGTAAGCAGTGTGGCAGTTAGGCATTCATTTAAGGGCTTACTATGTGCCAGTCGCTGTGCTAATCACTAGGGATTCTAAGAAAGGAAAGTGAACAAGATTTAGGGTCCAAAAGAACTGATCTTGTAGCTTGGTTCTGCCTGTGTGACTTTGGGAAAGTTGTTTAACTTCTCTGTGGTGCTCAGTTTCCTCATCTGTAAAATGAGTTGGCCTGGCTCTCTAAGGTCCCTTTCTACCTCTAAATCCTAGGATCCTACAAGTCTTCCTTGCCACTCAGAACGGGAGGGGGGGGTGGGGGGGGTGGGGGGGTCCTCTCTGCAGTCTAACCTCTGCTCTTCACAATGCAAAAGAATATTTCCTCTCATTCAGAATCAAGGGTGGTTTTCCAATGAGTGGGAGTTCTGGAGTCCCTAGGCTCCCTCCCCTAAAATATACATGCTTGTGAACATTTATATGCAGGTATTCATGCGGGTGCTCGCGCACACACACACACAGACACACACACTCACACACTCACACTCACTCCTCCCAAAGGACCTGAATCTCAAGCGCTGACTTCAACCCCAGGGGGTGACTCAGAGTAGATGACTCAGAGCTAAATGGGTCAGGGTGGAGCCCAAGCAAATAGCAAGGGACCCTGTCTCCTGCCCCCCATATTCTCCTAGCTACCTCCGACACTCCCCCCAAAACACATACTGGGGTTGTGAGGGAGAAGGTGGTGGTAAGAGGCCACTGAGGTATTTATAGTTAGCCATACCAGGTATGGATTCAAGATATTCCCAAGTCTTGGTTGAAGTCAAGGTTAAGCATGGGGCTCACAGCATCCTGGTTCTTCCACTTTCTATACCTACCCTCTCTGGCCTTGTTTCTTCATCTCTACAATGACTACAATGTACTAGATGATTTTTAGAGACCTCTCCAGCTGTGACATTCTGTGGTTTTATGAAGTCCTGTTCCTGCCTTATTTATTTGGCTTCCAGGTCCAGGGGCACTTCAGGTCCAGGCTCAGGGAGGCCTCCAAGATGAATTATAAGTGCTCAGCAATTTTCAATGGTTTGGGGGGCTGGGTATGAGAGGATACCCAAATAACTCTTCCCCAGCCTTGAGACCACCTTGAGCCCACACAGCCTCCCCTGGGGAGGCTTAAAACCTTAAAACCAACCATCCCTCTGAGAGGGCCCAGAGAGGGGCAGGGCTGAGCCAGGGACACAGAGCCTAATAGGCACTGGCTAACTGCCAGTCTGACACACCCAATGGCCTAGGTTCAATTTGACCAGGAACCGGAAAATCTAGGGCAGGAGACATTTGGGACTAGGGCAGGAGGTGGGGAATGATCCAGGGAAGACAGAGGGAGCTCATGGATGTATGTATGGGAGGATGGGCAAGAATTAGGAAGGGGATGAAGAAGAGATGTTATGTCTGGGTGTGTGTCATACTGAGAATTCAGGTGTCATACACTAACACCCGCACACTGACTTTCCATACTAGAGACTGAGTGTAAAGGTAAAGAGGAGCCCAGCTACTAAGTGCCTGTAGATCCCAGAGGAAGTTAATGAAGATAATGATTATCAGCTAGTAAACAGTACTAATCTCTAAGAAGTATAGTTAACCACTCCCCCACCACTATTTCTTTCTCTGGAGATTGCTATGTTGTTCAGTCATTTCAGTTGAGTGTGACTCTTCATGACCCCATTTGGGGTGTTCTTGGCAAAGATACTGGAATGGTTTGTCATTTCCATCTCCAGCTCATTTTACAGATGAGGAAACTGAGGCAAACAGTGGTAAATGACTTTTCCAGGGTCACACAACTAGTAGGTAACTGAGGCTGGATAGATGTCTAAGCACTTAACTATCCTAATCTCTTCTGCTTATCCTAGATTTTCTACAGGCTAGAGAGGACCCAAGATCTCCAACTATCTGGACTCCTAGTCCCCAGCCCTGCCCTATCCCACTCCACCTGGAGCTATTCAGGAGCAAAGCATGCTTTGCCCCAGATGAGAAAATCATGCTCCTTTTCTCATAACTAAGTTAATTCCAGGCAACCCCAGTGAAGGTGTTTGAAATAAAGGACCCATTCTGGCTCTGCCTCTCACTTCTCATCTGCCAAATGAAGGGTCAGAATCAACGGGCTCTTCTTATCGGCAGTAATAACAACACCAACAGTGCTTGAAGGTTTGCAAAGTACTTTCCCTACAATTATCCTGTGAGGCAAATGATATATTATCTCCATTTTAGGGATAGGGATTAGACCCATGATTTTATTGGAATAGGGAATTCCCTCTTGGATGAGGAAAATTCTTCTACCAATGGAGGTCAGTCAATTAGTCAGTCAATTAATCAACATTTATTAATCACCTTAGGCATGCCAGGCACTGTACTGAGCACTGGGATACAGAAGGAGGCAATAAGACAGTTTCCTGCACAAGAAGAGGTTCACTTGTCCAGGGTCACACAGCAATGTGTGTTAGAGGCAGTGCTCAATACCAGGTCTTCCTGAACCCCAAGACCATCTTCCTCGTCTCTTCTCCCTCAGTGCCTTATCTCACTTTATGGACAAGGAAACGGACAGGAGAAGTAAAAAGATTGATCATAGAGCAATGAAGAACCCAGCTTCTACATTCTATGAGTCTAAGAGTCTATGACTGCCTAATAGTGTATGATGCCTCTGGGATAGGTTGTTAAGTGCTCCTCTAAGAAAAAGCAAGGGGAATCAGAAGAGTTCGTCTTTTTCTGCTACTGACTTGCTGTGTGAGCTGGCACAAGTCCCTTCGTTTCTTTGGGATGTTTCTCCATCTGTCAAATGACAAGGTTGGATTAGATGATCCTTGAGGTCCTTCTAAGCTCTAAATTTCTCTGGTTCTGTGATTTAGCTTCATGAGAGGAAAGAGAAAGGAGAATGACCAGTCTCTCTTCTCTCCCATAGGAGCTGATTTCCTTTGGGGTCCCAGGCTTATGATAAACCTCTAATACTAACAACTTCCATTTTTATAATCTTTTAAGGATTACAAAGCTATTTCCTCTCAACCATCTCATTTTACAGATGAGGAAACTGAGACTTGAAGAGAGAAAGTGACATGCTCAGGGTCACACAATTAGTGTTAAAAACAGGATGTGGACCCAGGCCAAAGTCCAGTATTCTTCCCACTATACCATGATGTCTCTCCTTGAGGCATCTCCCCATGATATTCCCCCATCACATACCTATGACTGAATCATTGGATTTAGAGCTAGTTTTAGGGTGTTGTAATCATCCAATCTAAATTTCATCTTACAGATGAGGATAACAGGATTCATTGTATTCATATTCATGTATTCATATTCATTCATTCAACAAACATCTGTTGAGGAACTACTATACTAGGTACCATGTGCTAGGCCTTCTCCAGTATTCTTATTATCAAGGAATCAGAAGACTGGGGAGGGGTAGTTGGGTGTGGAAAGGGAGCAGGGTTAGCAAAGGGTGTATAATTCTGGACACTAAGGGTTACTAGTAAAACAGGCTCCCCTGGGGGAGGAGCCAGGGAGAGTCTGGGCTCCTATCTGTCCAGAGTGGCCCTGCCTGATCTCCCCACTCCCACATAACCCTATCTGGAAGGCCCAGGCTTGAGGCCTGGTTAGGGCTACCTAGGGTTATGGAACCCTGTAATGGTTTTGGCCCATCCCTTCTCCATCCTCTCACCAGAACTGGGCCCAAGGTGAATAGAGGGAGGGGAAAGATTGAAGCCCAGTTTCCCCCATTCTTTAATCCCAAGACCCAGTTTTATGTCAAAGAGAACTAGTTATTGGCCTCTCCGAGACATCTACTGAGATAGGCTTTCAGCCCTCTTCAGTCTCCCTTCTAATTCAGAAGGGGATCCAGGCAGGCATTTCTTCCAGACCAGGCAGCTTCCTTCATGGTGCCCCGGGCTGGCCTAGTCTCTGGACTTTGTCCCCCAGTAGGAGTTGGAGCAGGGAGTCCTGCATTTGGTGCTTGTACTGGCCCACTGCAGCTCTGGCACCAGGACCAAGATGCCAGCTGGGTCAAAAGGGTGGGTTAAAGTCCAAGTGTGCACATTATCCACACACTTATGCCCATGATCCCAGTGCCTTGGATCTTCCTTTCTCCACATGGAGGGGTGGGCTGGGGCTGGGTGTGTGTGTGTGTGTGTGTGTGTGTGTGTGTGTGTGTGTGTGTGTGTGCACGCGCGCGCACAGCATTCAGAACACATCTTCAGCCTCTGGGGAAAGGGCTGGGGGTTGAGGCCTCCTGGACTTTCTTGGGGAGATCAAAGGCCTGGTTGATAGTCCTCCAAAAGGCCAAAAGGAGGGTGTGGTTCAGGTTTATAAAAAGGGCCAGGAAGTTCAGGACCAAGAGACTCTCTACCTCCCCACCCCCACGGGAGCAAAGACTCCTCTCCTTCTAAACAAGAAATAGATTCCCTCCCCCTCCCAGTACATATACAACACACACACACACACACACACACACACACACACACACGAGATCCTCCTCCCCTCCCCCCAGCAGACACACATGACTAGATCCTGCCTGGAATGGACCCCCCCCCTCAGATTTCCACCCCTACTCCCCAACAGATACCAACCAGGAAGAGACACTACCCACACATACAAAAAATATTGTCCTTTCCACACACATACAAGAAGATTCCCCACCTAGATATACATGAGTCCCTCTCCCCCAGCAGCCACACACAAATCAAGGATACCCCCCAGACCCACATACAAGGGAACTCTCCCCACCCCCAGCAGACACACACACCATGAGATTCTTCTCCTAGAAAGCACTCCCTCAGACCACTGCCAGACACACACACACACACACACACACACACACACACACAGGAGAGTCCCTCCTTTCCTGGTAGATACACAGATCAAGTAGACTCCTTCCCCAGGCAGAAACACATAAGAAACACACTCCTTCCCCGCAGCAGGTATGCACATAATCTCTCACCCCTCAGTGGATATATATTGTAGACTTTCTCCCATCAGACACACACACACACACACACACACACACACACACGATCGATGTTCTGCTCCCTTCTCCAGCAGACACACTCATGGAAACTCCCCACCTCCACCCCAGCAGCAGACAAACACATGAAACTACCTGGACACTAGCAGACACACTCAGGGAGATCCCCTCCCTTCCCAGCAGATCTCCACATTATTTCCCCCTCAGTATATACACCAAAACACAAGAAGACTCCCTTTCTAACATCCACATAAAGAGACTGGATGACCAGTCCAGGACACACACAGACTCCCTCCCCTCTCAATAGACACAAATAGATTCTTCTACCAACTAGATGCATACACAAGAAGACTCTCTCCTGCCAAATTCACATACATAAGGAGAGTCTCTCCCCCTCCTCCAGTGTTTAAACTTCCTCACCCTTTACAAGGTGGAACAAGTGTTGGAGTTCAATGATCACTGGACTTGGAGTCAAAAGAAACCAGTGCTTAAATTCAGCCTATAATACCTACAGACTGTGTGACCATGGGCATGTCACTTAACCTCTCTTATCTTCAATTTCCTTATTTGTAAAATGGGAATAACAGGATGTACCTCAAAGGGTTCTTATGAGGATCAAATGAGACCACGTATATAAAACACTTATAAATCTTTTTTTTGTTTTGTTTTTTGTAAAACACAAATCTTAAAGAAAAATTAGCAATTATTATTGTTGTTATTGAGATTCCCCCAACCCAGCACATTGGAGTCTCCCTCTCTCCAAATTGACCCATACAAAATAATAAGCCCCCCCCCCCAGACAAATATACATAGAAACTCCCCCCACATACACACCCAGAGGAAGGGAGCCCTCCCCCAGACACAAAACATGAAGTAGATTCCCTTGATAGACATGCCCCCTACACAGACACAGACTCCCTCCTGGACATTCAGACACCCCTACATACAAGAAGAGATTTTCCCCCTCAGGTCACTGGCACAAATAGAAGCCATCTAGACTTAACAAACAGACAATAAAATTCTCATTACTCCAAAGATCTAAGATTGAAGAAAAATTCCCCCCCCCCAGTCTTTTTCAATAAATTGGCATTTCCCCGTTGCCCACAGTCTCTCCCTTCCCATTTCATTTGGTCTCTTTTTCTGATATTTGTTCTAAAGGAAACTTTATAATTTAAGGTACCTTAGAACCCCCTTTACTTTCTCTAAGTGACTAATAACACAAACCTTAAAAAAATCAGGAGGAGGGGGTACTCACTCCCTCAACTCTGTCCTTTCTTTTCCTTCCTGTATCCACCACCTCCCTCCCCTCCTCTCTTTAATCTAAGTTCCTAATCTTCCTCCCAACCCCCTACTTCTACTTCAGTTTTAAGGGTACAACTTGAAGTTTAGCTATTGGTTTGATTTCCCCTCCTTACCCCCCCCCCAGCACCTGGACAGGTGCTGAGGGCAGGGAAGGTACAAGGCAGAACTGAGAGCAAGCCAGTCTTTCCCCCAGGGGCCTACTACAGGCAGAGGGACAGTGTGGCGATCAACCACATGGCCGAGACTAGGACGGTTGTGGCGGGAGATGCACACACCTGGGAGGGAGGAGCAACCACCCCCTCCCTCCTCAACGACAAAGAAGCTCCCTTCTCCCATGAACCCCCAGTCCCAAGAGCTGCCCAGATCCCTCCGTTGGCTCCTAGATTAGGGTTGGTTCATTGGGATTTTTTTTTGATGGGGAGGAGGCGTTTTTCTCTCCAAATATCTCCCTAGTCAGGTAGACACCCCCGAGCCCAAAGTTTTGCAGGGTTTAGTAGCAAACTCTTTTTCCACTGCCAAACACGCAAACGCACACGTTGGCCTAGGCACTTTCCCCTCCCCTTCACGGTGGTGGTGGTGCTGTGAGTGAAACAGAAAGATCGAAACAGGGAACTGGGGAGGGGAACCCCACTATGGAGGTGTTGGAGAAGGGATATAGGGGAGGTTACATCTCTCATCCCCGGGGGTGGGAGGAGTTTCTGAAGAGGGACTGAGCCAGCCCCTCAAGTGAGGCAGACAAGCTGGCGAGACTGCCCCAAGGGAGAAACTGACCAGGATGGGGCCTGGGGAGGGGGACATTGGCCATACGGGAGAAGTGGAATAAAACTGACCTGCACGTCGTCCCCCTCCCTTCCATACATATACTTTGCATCGGGCCCTCACCCTTACCAATCCAGGTGCTCGCCCCCTCCTTTCCCCTCTCCTCTCTCCTCCGCCAAGTCCTACCCGGTCCCTGGGCAGAGAGGCCTGTCTGCCCCGACCCACGAGCTGCCCGGACCATTATATAACACAGAGGTGGAGAGACCGAGAACCCGGCTGTGATGGGGGCGGGGAGGGGGCAAAATCGGGGACCCAGTCGTCCCCTGCCCCCACCCCCTCCGGGTGCAATGTGTTAGTGCCCGCGTTATGCAACCCGGGCGGCTGGGGCATAAGCGTGGCCTATCCCTCCCTCCCCGCCCCCCCCCCACCACCACGCACTCCCCTCCGGGACCCATCTGCTCCCCCAGCCCGGCCCGGCCCGGCTCGGCCCGGCCCCAGCCCTAGCCCTGGCCCCAGAGGCTCCGCACATCCCCTTCCTTCCTTACCCGGGCCGGCCAGTGAGGGTATCCCTTCATTTTGGCGAACACCAGGTCTCCGCATTTGTATTCCTTCTGCCTGTTGGAGCGGGACATCTTGGGGGTTCCGGTGGCTCCCCCAAACTCAATTCTGGAGCGGGAGGGGGGCCCGGGGAAGGAGAGAACTGAAGTTTGACTCCGCTACCGCGAAGGGGGGACAGGGGGAAGCGCCGCTCGGGCCCCCTCCTCTTCCTCGTGCAATCCCCCCTGCCCTGAAACAGGCGCCCACCCCCCGGCCCCGGCTCCCGAGGCTCAGCTCCCTGCGCCTTCTCCTCCTCCTCTGCCTCGAGCAATGGGGTGCAGGCCGCCGACTGGGGGGTCCTTAGCTCCCGGGAGGTGGGTGAGCGCTCATGCAGTTGTTTGTGTTTGAAATTCAATTGCTCCCTCCTCGGAGCGAGGCCTCTTCCCCCCACTCCCTCCAGTCCCTACTCCGCCTCCTCCTCCTCCCTCCCCTTACCTCCTCCCCCCTCCTCCCTCCCTTTTCCACTTCTCCCTTCCTCTCCTGCCCTCGGCCTCGGCTCCGGTTCGATGCGACCGGCCACTCGATGCCTAGCGCCTGTCCCTGCCCGCCTTCCCAACCCCAGGCTTCAGGGGACCCCGGGGGCCAGGCAGGAGGAGTGAAGTACCGAGCTCAGCGATTGGGCTTTGTGTGCAGCAGCTTAGCTGGGTGGCAAAGGGAAGGTGGACAGATGCTCTGCTGGATAGCTAGGGGAGGGAATACAGGGCTCAGGGGCCTGCTTCGTTGGCTCCCGGACCTGGATTGCGTTGTGGTTTACGGAGGTCCGAGAGCAAAAAAGCATCCCATCGCTATTCGTGCAGACACCGAGTTTCCAAATGCGATTGTTGTTAAGTTTCCTGCCTTCTCCCTGTTTGTTTCATGTCAGCAGATGCTTACTCATGGTCTACTTTGTGCCCAGCGCGGTGCAACGCTGGCAATGGGAGGAGGGACACAAAAGTAGAAGACTGTGGCTGCCCTTGAGGAGCTTACAGTCTAGGAATGTTATTATGCAACAGTGGAGATGCAGCAGCAACAGACCATCAAGAGGTGGAACAAAGAAAAGAGTTCTGGTCCTTGAGTCTAGGGACCTCTTTGAGAGCCATCCCGAAGTGGAATGGGCTGTCTCCTGGGAAGTGGGTTCTCCCTTCCAACTGGATGTCTAGTTGACCATTTTTCTTCCAACACCACACTAAATTATTTGTGTAACATGGGGAAAGCCATTTTATTTCTCTAGGCGTTCATTTCCTAATGTGCAAAATGGGAATAGTAATCCTGGTATCACCCATCTCACAGGGAAAGGGCTGCCAACCACCAACTCAGATTCTATAATTTATAGTCTGAGAGAGTTGCTTGAGGCCCGAAGAGGGTCTTGCCCATGGTGACCCAAAGGTAGGATTTGAGAAATAGTTTTCTGTGTTTGTGTCAGTTTCCCCTACCTTACTATAAGATCTTTGAGGGAAGGATCTTATCTACCATTTACCTTATCTACATCTTACTGTGTCTAGTGTACATTTTAATGTAAAAATCTCTCTTAGCAGTTAAGGAGAAAAGAGAATAAGTACTTATGTGGTATCTACTACAGGCCAGCCATTGTGCTAAGTGTTTTATACAAGTGCTTTTGCTTATCATAATCACCTACAATGTCTTAATAAATGAATAGAAAAATGGGTTTTGGTCATATTAAGGTGCTCTTTGCAATTAAGTTTTTTTTGGAGGCTGTACAATAGCAGAGACAACACTGGACAGGGCCCTGGGAGACTTTCAGATTCTGGCTTTTGCACTTGATCCCTATGGAGCCTTGATCAAGTCTATTTCATCTCTCCAGGCCTCAGTTTCCTCATCTCTAAAATAAAGGGGTTGGGCTAGATAATGCTTGAGATTCCTTCCCAGGCTAACTTCTAATTCTTCACAAGTTTCATAAGCTTGGCTAGAAATCCAGGGTGGGGTGGGAACCCAGGACTTAACAGGCAGCCTCTAGAAAAGAAAGGGCCTGTTTCACAGGCTCCTAAACCTGGGCTTCAGAGTGGTTTGATTTGTTTGCTTTCCAAGTTTTGGCCAAAATGAAGGAATATTTACATGGTACTTTTCATATCCTTTTTTTTTTTAAAGTGAGGCTGTTGGGGTTAAGTGACTTTCCCAGGGTCACACAGCTAGTAATGTTAAGTGTCTGATGCCGGATTTGAACTGAGATCCTCCTGAATCCAGGACCAGTGCTTTATCTACTGTGCCAACCAGATGCCCCTATTTTAATCCCTGTCTAAAAAGGGAAGAAACTGAAGACAGAGAGATGAAATTATTTCCTCAAGCTAATAAAATGAGAGAGTAGCAGAGCCTGGAATCCAGGTTTCCTGACTCCTGATACATGGCTCTTTTCACCTTGCCCTTTTCCCTTCCTTCCAAAGAATATCTATTGTCTCTGTTGCATGCAGCCAGTTTCCAGGCTTTTATCTGAGTGGCATAATCAAAGTTTTGTTATAATAAAGAGTAAAAAGACATGAGCAATATAATTTACTGTCAGGGTTGGCATACACTTCCTTGTGATTGTTGGAAAGAAAGATCTTTGGGGACTACTGATTGATAATAATACATACTTCTCTCCTTTCAACAGGGAGATATGAAAACATGGGTGAGGAATATTACACATAAGATCACTTTGGTGGGTAGGTTTTGCTTAACTTTTTCTTATAAGAGAGGGTTAAAAAAGAAGGGGATATATAGTGACTGTGGTTTAAAAAAAAAGGCATTAATCAGACTTCCCCTCCCCACATTATCTTATTGCAAAAATGTACCTGTGTGGAGAAAAGTCACTAAGTTCATACCATTTGACTGAAAAAATCCTTTATGTACTCCAAGAAGACCAAAATAGAAATTTGTAGCAGCACTTATGGTGGTAGTAAAAAAAGTGGAAACAATCTCCCTGTGCTGGGAGAATGAATGAGTAAGCTCTTAAATCAATATAATGAAACATTATTGCATTCTTTTTTTGGGGGAGGGCAGGGCAATGAGGGTTAAGTGACTTGCCCATAGTCACACAGCTAGTGTCAAGTGTCTGAGGCTGGATTTGAACTCAGGTCCTCCTGAATCCAGGACCAGTGCTTTATCCACTGTGTCATCTAGCTGCCCCAACATTATTGCATTCTAAGAATTTTTTTTAAATGCAAAAGGATTAAGAGAAACGTGAAGAATTATATGAACCAAGGCAGAGTGAAGTAAGCAGAACAGGGAAATGACATACACATTGACTACAATTACTATTGTAGCTCAGTAACTACAAATTAATCTTGGTCCCTGAGAAGAGATGAGGGAGCACCTTTCTTGGTCAAGTGGAGAGGTGGGGGAGGAGAGCTACAGGTTTGAAATATTACACACACCTTTAGATTATTTTGTTGGTTTTGTTTAACAGTTCGTTTTTTCTTTGTTGAAAGAAGGGCTCATTTAGCAATGAGGTAGGAAATCTGGAAGTGACTATAATGTAAAAACAAAAGACATCGATAAAACTTATTAAAAGTAACAACAATGCATCCTTGTCTTCCATGTAATAAAAGTTGGATCCAAGTTTACAATGGGATAAGTTGCCATCTATTTGTGGGAGAACAACCTTAGGCTTTGAGTACAGCAAAGTATCCTGGTTTTTCTCGTCACAAGTTTCTTGATTTCTATTTCAACAGGATACAGAATGTCCATGCAAAAGTGGCTAGGTTCCTTTTGCCTTTGTTACAGTGGCACAGGCCAGCCTGATGAAGTGGCTCCTTTCCTATGGCTATAAGTGCCTTTGGCTTCTCTCCCCACACAATTATAAAGCCTTTGTTATAATGTGACATGTGGCTAGGTTTAGTTGCAACAAAGTATCTGATTTCTTGCTTGCCATAAGGTTCTGTATCTCTGTTTCAGTAGCAAATCCTAGCTGTTGCAAGTGTCAGGGTTTTTCATTTCAACAAGGCAATCCACTTTTCACTGCAATCAGTATAAAAGCCCAAATTCAGTAGGAATGAGGTATTCTGGTCACCTAACTCTTAGCTTCTGTTTCAGTTTGAAACAATAAAGGATCCAGCTTTGCATTACAGCCTTTGCTGCAACACACTATGCACAAGCTTTGCTTCAAAGTGGCTAGGATCCCGTTGCTGTATAAAACACACACAATCTTGTTGCAACAAGTCTTGTTGATCTTTGTCTCAGTAGAATACTCAAGATTTGGTTGCAACAAAGTGTCCCTGTTACTGTTGCAATCCTTTCCTGATCTTTGTTGCAACACAAAGCAGGGCTGGTGGCAACACAACATCCCAGTTCTGGTGGCAAAGGAGCTTCTCCCTTTGTTCCTACTCACTTCTTAAAGAGTAGCTGCAAAACAATAGGCAGCATACTCATTGGGATAAAATGTTAAGCTTCTTGTTGCAATAATCTTCCTGACCTTAGTTGCAATATAAGATGGGAGTTCTTGTTACAAAAGCATCATCATAACACAGCTGCTCTTATTAATGCCTGAGTTGGGTGTGTATGGGCCCAGTGACAGTCACAAGTAGCTCCCCACTTCCTGGGAGCTCTCAGTCTAAGACAGATGGATAATGGGCCCACAGGACCCAGACTATATTGAAACCAAGTAATAAATATCTTAAAGAAATTACTCAATTCATACTGACCCTAAAACTAGTTTTTTAGGTGCTAAGAACAGCAGGGCCAAGTATCTGGGGATCCAGAAAAGGGGAAGCTTGGGGAAGTAAGAACAAAATCCCAGGTAAGAAAGCAATGTAGACAGATTCTCTGTTGGAGGGTATATGAAAATATTCCACTACATTTCTTTCAGAGGAGAGAAATAAAGGAAGAAATGGCAGCAGAAGATGGATAATGGAGGCCAGTAGGCACAAGGGACTTTTGGACAGCCAAGAGTAGAAAGTATGATGTAGTAGAAAAGATACTGGATGAAAAGTTAGGAGGCCTGGTTCTTATCTTGACTTTAACCACTGTGTGAACTTGTCATTTTCCTTCTTTGGCAGAGGTATAAGGAAGCCAAGGCAAATGAGATGCTTGTCTCAGGCATAAAAGCTGAGGAGGCACAGAAAATTATATAAAATAGGCATCTGTGATCTCATGCACACCATACCATTAGGACAGCGGTACAGTTTTACATTCATGTTTCAGACACACAATTAGGTAGTTACCATGTTGCTCTCTGGACTTTTATTTCCTAATGGTGATATGGGAGGGGGAAGACAGGGGGAAGGGGGTTGGCTTAAATGATCTCTAAGCTACTTTTCATGTCTGAAAGACTATCATTTTATGACATCGGGTAAGTACCTGGGGAGGGAGAATGTTGCATAAGATGCTATAATCAGCGTATCTACATTCAGTGACCCAAGAAATATTTATTGAAACTTATTATGTACATGGTGCTATGGGAAACACAAAAATGGATAAAACAGAGTCCCTTCCCCTTGAGGACCTTACAGTCTAGTAGGAGAGATGAGACATGTATAGAGGTCATGACAACACACATTAGAACTATGTGAGCAGCACAAAATAAACTTGGAATTAGGAGGCAGAAGAGAGACCTTTCATCTATGATCATCGGAGAAGGATTCGTGAAGGAAGTAAAATTTGAGCTGGACCTGGAAGCATAGAGATAGATTGGATTTTTGTTTTTGTTTTTTTACAGGGCAATGGGGATTAAGTGACTTGCCCAGGGTCACACAGCTAGTAAGTGTCAAGTGTCTGAGGCCGAATTTGAACTCAGGTACTTCTGAATCCAGGGCCAGTGCTTTATCCACTGTGCCACTTAGCCGCCCTGATTGGATTGTCTTTTAATAGAGATGTAGTAGTGTTCAGTAAGTCAACAAGCCATTTATTAAGGGTTTACTATGTGCCAGCCACTGTACTAAGTATGGCAGACACGAAGAAAGGCAAAACACAGTTTTTACTTTCAAAGAGATAACAGTCTAACAGGGGAGACAACATGTAAACAACTATGCGTAAGCAAGATAGATATGGGATAAAATAGATATAATCAATAGAGGGGAGGCACTGGCATCAGGGGGCATTGAGAAAGGTTTCCTGAAGAAGGTGGACTTTTAGTTGAGATTTGAAGGAAGTCAGGGGATCTGGATAGCAGAGATAAGAGAGATGGAGCCAGACATAGGAGAGGGGGGAGAGAAGGAAGGATGACATTCTAGGAAGAGAGAATTTTTTTTAAAAAAAGGTGATTATGGAGAAATGTTTTAAAAGTCTAGATTTTATGTGGCAGGCAATGGAATGCAATTGATGGTTTTTGATGGGGAGAGAGGAGATGTTTGACATGAGAAAGCCATTTTTTGAAAGGAGGAGAGACTAGGGGCAGGGAGACAAATTGGAAAGTTATTGAAAAGATAGCATAACTATAAACATAATAAGCTGCAAATGAACATTTTGATCCAGGAACATTAAATCTTTTTTAATAGTTCTTTCTCCTACAGGAAAATGGCCATCACATTTATATTGAAAGTATAGGGGCAGCTAGGTGGCATAGTGGATAGAGCACTGGCTCAGGAGGACCTGAGTTCAACTCTAGCCTCAGACACTTAACACTTACTAGCTGTATGACCCTGGGCAAGTCATTTAACCCCAATTGCCTCACCAAGAAAACAAAAAAGAAAGAAAGAAAGAAAGAAAGAAAGAAAGAAAGAAAGAAAGAAAGAAAGAAAGAGAGAAAGAAAGAAAGTATATATGGAGGGGGGTGCAGCTAGGTGGTGTAGTGGATAAAGCACAGGCCCTGGATTCAGGAGGACCTGAGTTCAAATCCAACCTCAGACACTGTCACTTAACCCTCATTGCCCCTAAAAAAAAAAGAAAGAAAATATATATGTGCTATTAGGTCTATACCACAAAGAAAGAAAAACAATGGACCTACACGTTAAAAAAAATCATAACAGCAATTTATGTGTTGGCAAAGAACTTGAAGTGAGTACGTATCAATTGAGGACTAGAAGAACAAATCATGACTTATGAATATGAAGGAATACTATTGTCCTGTACGAAATGATGAAGAGGACAGTTTCAGAGAAATCTGAGAAGACTTGGCTGACATGATGCATAGTAAAGTGAGCAGAAGAATCAGGAGAATAATTTATATGATAACAATACTATAAGATGAACAACTCTGAAAGACTTAGGAACCAATCATAATTCCAGAAGACTCATGATGAAACATGCTACCCATCTCCTGATAGAGTGAGGTGATGGACATGGGCTACAAATTGAGGCATATATATTGGACATGGCCAATGAGGGAATTTGTTTTGCTTGACTATACATATTTGTTACAAGGGGTCCCCCCCCCCCGTGTTGGTGGGGGGTAGAGGTGGGAAGGAGAGTAGATTTTTGTTAGTCGAAAAAAAATTAAATTTGGTGATGATTGAAGGCTCCAAGGGAGCAAGATTCCAGGATCGTAGGACCATAGTAGTAGACCTGGGGGAGACCTCAGAAATCATCTATCCAGGAATCCTTTTTTATTTTATTTATGTAATGCTTTAAAAAAATAATAAACATTTTTACTTAAAGTTTTAAGTTCCAAATTCTATCCCTCCCTCCCTTCCTTCCCCCCTCCCTGAGGTGGTAAGCAATCAAATATAGGTTATACATGTACAATTACATAAAACATTGCCATATTAGTCATTTTGTAAAAGACCACTCCAATAAAAGAAAGAAAAAAGAAAGAAAGTGAAAAATAGCATGCTTCAGTATGTATTCACTCATTATCAGTTCTTTCTTTGAAGGTGGATAGTATGTTTCATCAATAGTACTTTGGGATTGTCTTGATTCATTATATTGTTTGAGAATAGTTAAGTCATTCACAGTTCTTCATCAAACAATATTGCTGTCACTGTGCACAATGTTCTCCTGGTCCTTCTAACTTCACTATACATCAGTTCATATAAGTCTTTCCAGACCTTTCTGAAATCATCTTGCTTGTCATTTCTTATAGCACAATAATCTGACCATCACAATCATATACAAAAGCTTATTTAGCCATTCTCCAATTGATTAGCATTCCTTTGATTTCCAATTCTTAGCCATAAATATTTTTGTACAAATAGGTCTTTTTCTCTTTTTTGGGGATGTCTTTGGGATATAAACCTAGCAATGGCATTACTGGATCAAAGGGTATGCACAGTTTTATAGGCCTTTGGGCATAGTTCCAAATTGCTCTCCAGTATGATTGGATCTTTTCACAACTCCACCAATAGTGGATTAGCATCCCAGTTTTCCCACATTCCTTCCAATATCCAATATTTTCCTTTTTTGTTATATTTGCCACTCTGATATATGTGTCTAGGAATTCTTAACCTGGGGTCCATAAATTTGTTTTTTGTTTACTTGCTTCATCAGTTATTTTATTTTATTTTATTGGTGAGGCAATTGGGGTTAAGTGACTTGCCCAGAGTCACATAGCTAGTAAGCGTCAAGTGTCTGAGGTAGGATTTGAACTCAGGTCCTCCTGAATCCAGGGTCGGTGCTCTACTGTGCCACCTAGCTGTCCCCAGTTATTTTATTTTTTTAAAAATATTTTTATTTCCCCAATTACATATTTGTTTAAAAAAATTAACATTTGCTTTTTTGTTTTAAGTTTTAAGTTCCAAATTCTATCTTCCCCTTCCCCCTCAATGACACGGTAAGCAATCAGATAAAGGTTATACATGTGTAATCATGTAAAACATTCATAAACATGTTTTAAAAATATTTTAATAACTTTAATATAACTTGTTTCTTTTGTAATCTTGTGCATTTTATTTTATGCATTTTAAAACATTCTGAGAAGTGGTCCATGGCTTCACCAGACTGTCAAAGGGGTCCATGACACAAAAAGTGTTGAGACCTTCATCTAGTTCAAAACTTATTAAACTGTGAGTCAAGACCCTATATAGGATTTTGGCGACATTAAAAGGTTATATATCCCTATTTTATATACTTATATGCCCGGAGTTGAGTAAAAATTTCTCAGTTGAAAAGGGGTCAAGAGTGGAAAAAGTTCAAGCAGCTCTGCCCAAACCACCTCCTTTTACAGATAAGGAGACTGAGGCTCAGAGAGGTCAGGCTTGAGATCTCATAGGTAGTAAGTAGCAAAGTTAAGATTCAAATTTATTTATTTTTTCTGATAAAAGTATTTTATTTTTTTCCAGTTACATGTAAAGATAGTTTTCAACATCAAATTTAGTACATGTGACTCCACCGAGTTCATTGTTCTTTCCAATAATCAACCATCTGGATTCCCTTTTCAGTTCTGTCCAAGTGAATCTAGTCTTTCCCATTCCTGGGACTCTAATTGGCCTTTAGAGAAGCCCCAGCTCAGAAAAGAGAAGTAAAAAGTACATGGGGATCCCCAAGTACAAATCTGAAGGAATACAGTAAAATCTATAAATACCTGATGGAGAACCAGTAGACCAGCAGCTTTCTAATCCCCTTATCCCTAGTCCAGGCTCTGAGACCTTAAAATAAATGTTGCTCCCAGCATGGAAGAAATGAGGATCTAGACAAGAGGAAATACAACACTCTCCCTGCCCCTTCCCCAGCCTTGCTATTGTTTCTGTTCTCAGAGACTTTTCAGGTCCCTCCCTGCAGGGTGCTATAGTTGAAAGAGAACTGGATTTGGTGGCAGGAGACTAAGGGCTTGAATCTTACCTGAGAAACTCAGTAGCTGTGTGACTCTGTGCCTCAGGATCCTCATCTATGAAATGGGTATAATAAGGCCCTACCTCACTCACAGGCCTTTTGTAAACCTTAAAACCCTAGAGAAATATTGATTTGCATTATCTCTCAAACATTTGGGAGGAGGCATAGAGAAAAATGGTGAGGGCTCTGTTGGAGAGGGGCAACATTTCTGGCCTGATAAGATCATCCATAATGCTGGTTGGTGAGATAAGCACCTGTAGGTTTGGAAGACAGGAAGGTCAAAAAATGTTGGAAGAAGTTGATTCTATTAGTAGCGAGACTGGTGATTTAGACTCAGGGCTTATCTAGCCCCACAGCATCATAATTTTGGTGCTTGGAACAGTATGCATTTAATAAACATTTGTTGAATTGTCTGTGGAATTGAATAGTTGCTCCAGGGGCCTCAATTTTGGGGATGGGTCAGGTTGTCTGTTGTTGGTGTTTTTTTAATTCACCGAATAGTACAGAGTGGGACAAAAGTCATGATGTTTTAATAACTTTTTGAAAATCATATTTTCTTTATTTTTTTCCATTTACAAAATTTGATTTTTCACATGTAATGCAAATTCACTGCCTATATATACTGTATATGATGCTATGGTATTGTAAGATTTAAAAAAGGGCATTATTAAATAATGAAATCCCTTCATGACTTTTGGCCCACTTTATTTTATTCCCCCCCACCCCCCAATTACATGTAAAGATAGTTTTCATTTTTGTTTTCGTTTTTTGGGGTTTTTTTTGCGGGGCAATGAGGGTTAAGTGACTTGCCCAGGGTCACATAGCTAGTAAGTGTCAAATATCTGAGGCTGGATTTGAACTCAGGTACTCCTGAATCCAGAGCCTGTGCTTTATCTACTACTCCATCTAGTTGCCCCCTTAAAGATAGTTTTCAACATTTATTTTTGTAAGATTTTGCATTTAAAATTTTTCTTCCTTCTTCCTTCCCTTTACTCACCCCTGCCCAAGACAGCAAGCAATCTGATATAGCTTATACAGTACAATCATGTTAGACATATTTTTACATTAGTCATGATGTGGAAGAAAATCAGAACACAAGGGAAAAACCATGAGAAAGAAAAAATACCCCCCCCAAAAAAGTAAAAATAGTATGGTTCAATCTGCATCCAGAATCTATAGTTCTTTTTTTGGATGTGGAGAGCATTTTCCATGATGAGTCTTCTGGCATTGTCTTGGATCACTGTATTGCAGAGAAAAGCTAAGTCTATCACAGTTGACCATCACACAATGTTGCTGTTACTACGTAGAATGTTCTCCTGGTTCTGCTCACTTCGCTCAGCATCAGTTCATGTAATTCTTTCTAGGTTTTTCTGCAATCTGCCTGCTCATCATTTTTTTCTTTTTCTTTTCTTTTCTTTTTTTTTTTTTTGCAGGGCAATGAGGGTTAAGTGACTTGCCCAGTATTACATAGCTAGTAAGTGTCAAGTATCTGAGCTTGGATTTGAACTCAGGTCCTCCTGAATCCAGGACCGGGGCTTTATCCACTGTACCACCTAGCTGCCCCCCTGCTCATCATTTCTTTTCTTTTCTTTTAGGCAATGGGGGTTAAGTGACTTGCCCAGGTTCACACAGCTAGTAAGTGTCAAGTGTCTGAGGCTGGATTTGAACTTAGGTACTCCTGAATCCAGGGCTGGTGCTTTAACCACTGTGCCATCTAGCTGCCCCTCTGCTCATCATTTCTTACAGCAAAATAGTATTCCATTATATTTCTATACCACATTTTGTTTAACCATTCTCCAATTGATGGGCATCCCCTCAATTTCCAATTCTTTCTCATAACAAAAAGAGCAGCCATAAATATTTTTGTATATATAGGTCCTTTTCCTTTTTTTTATGATCTCTTTGGGAAACAGACCTAGTAGTAGTATTGCTGAGTCAAAGGGTATGCACAGTTTTATAGCCCTTTGGGCATAGTTCCCAAGTACTTTCCAGAATGGTTGGATCAGTTCACAACTCCAGCAACAATCAGGCTGTCTATGTTTCTTTTTCCTCCTGACTCTGCTTTTGATGCTCAAGACTTTGCTACCATGTCTCAGATGCCTTTTCAGCTTGGAACTTCCCTAAGTGCCTGGGACCTTCTCACCTTCTAGAACATCCTTTTACCTTCCACAGCTGAATTTCTTTGGGGGATGGGGCCATGGTATCTTCCTCCATTAAAATGTAAGTTCCTTGATGGCAGGGACTATCTTCCTTTTTCACTTGTATTTGTATCTCCACTGCTTAGCCCAGGGCCTGTCACATAAGTGTTGTTCCCTTGCTTTTTCTAACATTTCATGGTTTACATGATGCTTTCTGCAAAATACCCCTGGGATACCCAGAGGGGTTAAATGACTTGTCCAATATAACATAGTCCATAAGTTGTCCAACTCAGTTATTCTGACTGGGAATGGATCCTTCTTTCCACTATACCACCTATGCCTGGAAGCATCATCATTTCTATCATCAAAACCACAGCAATAAACCCCTTCCTCCTCCTCCTCCTCCTCCTTCTGAGCCTGCATCTCTCTAGCTGGCCTAGGCTCTAAACACAGTACCCACTCATGGACCTGACCCCAAAGGAGTTTTAACCTGCTCTATTTCTGACCTGGGCTGGTTTGCCCACTTTAGGGATGAGAAAAAATAGGAGAATTCTGATAGAAAAGAGTAATGTATTTCTGGCCTGATAAGATTGTCCACAGAGCCTGTTAGTGAGATAAGCACCTGCAGGTTAAGAAGAGGGGAAAGTAAACAAATGGAGAAATGAGTTGATTAGAAACCTGGTGGTCTCCCTTTCCCCAGAACTTACCATGCTTGTGCTGGACTTAGTGCAGATCCCCCAAGAGCTTTGCTCCTCAAAGCTCCCTAACTCAAGCAATCCACCAGACTCAGCCTCCCTGAGGCTGCAACAATTCCAGGCCTATGCTACTACAGCCACCCACCAAGGCCAACACACATTCATTAAGAGCCTGTTCATACCTATAAAATTCTTTATGGTTATGAAGAACTTTACCTCAGTCAGTTCTTATAACAACCCTAAGAAAAGCTACCTAGTATGCAATAGAGATTCTTAAACTCTTTCCTCTTGCAAACCCTTTTCACTGGAGAAATTTTTACGTGACCCCAGGTATATAGGTATACCTGTAAAATAGGTATACAAATCAAACATTTATTGCCAAATTGTTGTGACCCCCACATTCAATTACTCATTCAACTACTAGGAGTGAAACCCATGGTTTGAGAAGCTTTGATATAGAAAATAGCATATTAAATTGTCATTGTTCAGTTGTGTCTGACTGTGACCCAATTTGAGGTTTTCTTGACAAAGATACTGGAGTGGTTTGCCATTTCCTTCTCCCATTTATTTTAACTTTATTTTGGTTTTTTGGTAAGGCAATTGGGGTTAAGTGACTTGCCCAGGGTCACACAGCTAGTAAGTGTGTCTGAGGCCGGATTTGAACTCAGGTCCTCCTGAATCCAGGGCCGGTGCTCTATCCACTGCGCCACCTAGCTGCCCCCTCCCATTTATTTTAAAGATGAGGAAACAGGTAAACAAGGTTAAGTGACTTGCCCAGAGTCACACAGCTAGTAAGGGTCTGAGGCTAGATATGAACTCAGGAAGATGAGTCTTCCTGACTTCAGGCTGGGCTTTCTATCCACTTCTCCACTTTGCTGCCCTCTAAGTGTATTAAATAGAGTTAGTAATTAGGAAGATCTAGATTCAAATCCTACTACTGATACATACAGGCTTTGTGATTCTGGACAAATCTCTTAACTTTACAGTGCTTCATGCAACTCTCCAACACTTATCATTAGTAGAGGAAGTTACTCACTTAATGCTCCCAAAAGATGCAGAATTTATGACCAAACAAGAGACAGAGAACATTATAAAATGCAAAATGAAGCCTTTTGATTACATTACAGCAAAAAGTTTTTGTACAAACATAACCAATGCAACCAAGATGAGAAGGAAAGCAGAAACCCGGGAAACAATTTTTATAGCCAGTGTTTCTGATAAAGGGCTCATTTCTCAAATATGTAGAGAACTGAATCAAATTTATAAGAATTCAAGTCATTCCCCAACTGAGAAATGGCCATAGGATATGAACAGGTAGTTTTCAGATGAAGAAATTAAATCTATCTATCTATAGTCATATAAAAAAATGTTCTCCATCATGATTTTTTTTTTGCAGGACAATGAGGGTTAAATGACTTGCCCAGGGTCACACAGCTAGTAAGAGTCAAGTGTCTGAGGCTGGATTTGAACTCAGGTCCTCCTGAATCCAGGGCCAGTACTTTATCCACTGAGCCACCTAGGTGCCTCCCTCAATCACTATTCATTAGAGAAATACAGATTAAAACAACTCTGAGCTCTGATAGGTGTGAACCTATCAGATTGGCTAATATTACAAAAAAAGAAAATGATAAATGTTGGAGAAGATGTGGGAAAATTGGAACGCTAATGCATTGTTGGTGGAATTGTGAACTGATACAACCATTCTGGAAAGCAATTTGAAACCATGCCCAAAAGGCTATAAAACTGTGCATACCCTTTGACCCAGCAATACTACTACTAGGTCTGTTTCCCAAAGAGATCATAAAAAGGGGTAAAGGATCCATGTATACAGAAATATTTATAGCTGCTTTTTTTGTTGTGGGAAAGAATTAGAAATTGAGAGGATGCCCATCAACTGGAGAATGGTTAAACAAGATGTGGTATAGGAATGTAATGGAATACTATTGTGCTTTAAGAAATGATGAGCAGGCAGACTGCAGAAAAACTTGGAAAGAATTACATGAACTTATGCTGAGTGAAGTAAGCAGAACCAGGAGAACATGGTACGCAGTAATAGTAACATTGAGTGATGATTAATTGTGACAGACTTTACTCTTCTCAGCAATATAGTGATCCAAGACAATTCTAGAAGACTCATGATAGAAAATGCTCTCCACATCCAGAAAAAGAACTATGGATTCTGGTGGTTTTTTGTTTGTTTGTTTGTTTGGTGGGGCAATGAGGGTTAAGTGACTTTCCCAGGGTCACATAGCTAGTAAGTGTCAAGTGTCTGAGGCTGGATTTGAACTCAGGTCCTCCTGAATCCAGGGCTGGTGCTTTATCCACTGTGCCACCCAGCTGCCCTCAGAACTATGGATTCTGAATACAGATTGAACCATACTATTTTCACTTTTTTTTTTTTTGGTTTTTCCCTTTTGTTCTGATTTTTCTTTCACAACATGACAAATATAGAAATATGTTTAACATGATTATACACATATAACCTACATCAGATTGCTTGCTGTTTTGGGGAGGGAAAAAATTTTTAAACTCAAAATCTTACAAAAATGAATGATGAGGGGGGCAGCTAGGTGGTGCAGTAGATAAATAATTGGTCCTAGATTCAGGAGGACGTGAGTTCAAATTCGACCTCAGACATTTGACTCTTACTAGCTGTGTGATCCTGGACAAGTCACTTAACCCTCATTGCCCCGCAAAAAAAAAAAAAAAGAATGCTGAAAACTATATTTACATGTAATTGGAAAAAATACTATTAACTAAAAAAAAACCCCAAAACAAAAAAAACCCAAAACAAGTCAAGTAAGAAAAAAAACAACCCATAATCCTATGAAGTAGGTGGTAGGAATATTAGTAAACCTATTTTACAGAGAGTGTGTTGGGGGGGTGGGGGGGTGGGGACTTGTTACCTGGATCCTGGAATGGGGAGCTAGTTCACCCGAAGAATTGGAGGTTCATTAGGAATCTTGAAAAATAAAGAGATTTATTAGGAGAGAGGAATATATGGCAGGGGACAGATCACTATGGTGAGTGTCCCACTGGAACAAGAGAAGATGTGGTCTTTTGTATCTTTACAAAACAAAGGAGAAGGAAGGGCAAGATAATCTTGAGGGGATCTTTGAATAAAGAGGCATCAGTAGGATATGCAGCATCCATCCATATCCTGCATATCATTTTGCAGACCTTGATAATTGCTTATCAGCATAGCAGGGTCACGATCAGCCACACCTTATTCCTGAGATGCTTTTCCCTTGGGAAAGTTTTAAGGATTCCTTGGGGGTTGGGATCTTTAGGTTTCTTGGGGTCCCACTACATTCCCAGAAAAAGTGCAGTCAAAGAACTGACCTCCCCCTCCCCAAGGTCACTCAGATAGAGATGGGCCTAGAACTCAGATCTTCTGACAAATCTATTGCTCTTCTTACCACAAAATCCTGCTATTTCTTCATTGGCACAAAACCTTATTAAACATCCCTCCCTGGGCTGAGAAGTATATGTATACAGTGGATTATCTAGACTCTGTCTTTGCACTCTGGGACCTAGTTTTAAACAAAGGCATATAGACCATCACCGATAATGAAAAAAACACACACAAAACCCCCCAAATTAACCCTCTCTCTCTTTTTTTTTTTTAAGTGAGGCAACTGGGATTAAGTGACTTGCCCAGGGTCACACAGTTTAGTAAATGTTAAGTGTCTGAGGCGGGACTTGAACTCAGGTCCTCCTGACCAGGGCTGGTGCTCTATCCACTGTGCCACCTAGCTGCCCCAACTAACCCTCTCTTATATTTCTATAATAATAACTCACATTTTAATAGCACTTTAAGATTTACAAAATACTTTCCTAGAAAAAGCTCTGTGACATAGTCATTTGGGGTATTATTATCTCTTTTACGGATGAGGAAACAGAGGCCCAGAAAGGTTAAACGATTTGCCCACAGTCATACATTAAATGGCAGAACCCAGATTTGACCTCTTCAAATTCTAACCCTAAAATCAACATGTTTTTTCCACTAGGTTACTTTGGTTGTTATAGTTTTCGAGAGTCTCAGGAGGATGAAAGTGCTTATTCTAAAGATTAAGAAAAGAAAGCTCAGAAAGATTAACTGACTTGCCTGAGGTCACAGAATGAGTAAATGCTAGAACTAAGTGTCTTCAATTCAACTAGTATAAGTGCCCAGTAAGCACTGTGCTAGAACCTCCCCTTGGAGAGAACCTTGAGACCTTTACATAGAGGGCAGAATTAGAAAGCAATGGATGGAAGTTTCAGAGAGGTGCATTCAGCTCCATGTAAGGAATACATTTAAAAAAAAATTTTTTTAAATCATTTAAAAATAAATTATTTGATAGCTTTTCTTTTTATATCATCTAGATTTTCCCAACCATCCCTTTCCTTTCCCTCTCCCTTTCCAATGTCAGCAAAGAATTTTTTTTGGGGGGAAAGGAAAAAAAAATTCAGTAAAACTGATCAATACATGGATAGAGCACTGGCCCTAGAGTCATGAGGACCTGAGTTCAAACTTGACCTCAGACACTTGACACTTACTAGCTGTGTGACCCTGGGCAAGTCCCTTAACCCCAATTGCCTTCCTCACCCCCCCCCCAAAAAAAAAAACACACCAAAAAACAAAAAACAAAAAAACCCGATCAGTATATTGACACTTGTGAGTATCACTATCCTCCCAGTTGCTCAGACTTGAAACCTAGGTGTCATCTTCGATTATTCACTCTCCCCACCCTCACTCCACCCCCATTCTATTGACTAGACCTGTTAATTTAACCTTAATACTATCTCTTGAATATACTCTCTTCTTTTCTGGGAGATTGTCACCACTCTGCCACAGGCTTTCATTACCTTATTGCTTGGACTACTGCAATAGCTCCAGTCCATCCCTCACTCAGCTGACAAAGTGATCTTGCTCAGGAGTAGGTCTGATCTTGTCATACCCTCCCCAACCCCACCCTGTTCAATAAACTCTAGTGACTGTCTATTACCTCCAGGATCAAAAATAAAATCCTCTGGGCATTCAAAGCCTTTCACCACCTTCTTATATCTTACTTCCTGCCCCCCCATCCTTCCCCACCTTATGCTCTATTGACACTCCACCTTACTGTTCCTGGTACAAGATAATCAATGTCCCTACTCCTGGCATTTTCACTGGTTAGCCCCTATGCCTGATATTCTTTCTCTCTCTTCATCTTCACCTCCTGGCTTCCCTGGATTTCTTCAAGTCCTAGATAAAATCCCACCTTCCACAAGAAGCCTTTAATAATACCCCTTAATGCTAATGCCCTTCCCCTGTTGATTTGCTCCATTTTATCTTGGATATATTGTGTTTGTACACAGCTCACATGTTGGAGTGTGAAAAGAAGTTTGCCTGCAAAGTGAAGAAGTTTCCTTAAGAAGAGGCACTACTGGGGCGGCTAGGTGGTGCAGTGGATAAAGCACCGGCCCTGGATTCAGGAGTACCTGAGTTCAAATCCAGCCTCAGACACTACACTTACTAGCTGTGTGACCCTGGGCAAGTCACTTAACCCCCAATGCCCCGCAAAAAAAAAAAAAAGAAGAGGCACTACTGTTTTTTGTCTTTTTTTGTACCTCCAGCACTTAGCTCAGAACCTGACACATAGGCAGGCACTTAATATTTACCATTGACTGCAACGTTCCCATACTTGTGGTTCCCCTACCTCTCTACAAAGGAGTTCGTGGAAGTGACTTCTGTTTCTTCTTTGAAGCCAAACTTGAGGTCATTAAATTTAATAGCTAGGAGGTAGCTTTAGTGGATAGAACATTAGACCTAAAGCCAGGAAGATCTGAATTTAAATCAGACATAAGACACTTATTAGCTGAATGACCCTGGACAAAGCACTTAACTTGTGTCTGCTTCAGTTTCCTTCTCTGTAAAGTGTGTGTGTGTGTGTGTGTGTGTGTGTGGGTACCTCCCTAGGGTTGTTATGAGGATAAAATGAGATAACATAAAGTACTTTGCAAGGTAGCTATATAAATGCTAGATGTTATAATAATTTCACAGCAGTTTTGTTTTTTCCATTTATATTGTTGCAGCTATTGGGTATCTTGTTTTCTTGACTCTGATTCACTTTACATCATTCATGTAAGTCTTTTTAGGGTTCTCTACATTCATTCCATTTGTCCTTTCTTATAGCACGGTAATATTCCATCACATTTATGTACCACCATTTGTTCAACCATTCCCTAGTCAATGGGCATTAACTTTGATTTCAGTTCTTTGCTACCACAAAAAATACTGCTATAAATATTTTGGTGTATATGAGCACTTTCTTTTCAGCAATGACTTCCTCAAGGTATATACTTAGCAGCAGAATCTATGGATCAAAGGTTATGTACATTTTCACCATTTTAATCCCTAATTGCTTTTTCAGAATGGCTAAACTAACTTGTAGCTCCACCAACAAAGCATTGGTATGCCTGTCTTTCCATACCCCCTCTTGGACTATTCCAATTTTTTCATTAGCTTTGCCAATTTGCTGGGTGTGAGGTAAAAAAAGTAAGTATTGTTTTTAGATTTCTTTTTCTTTTTTCTTTTTTTTCAGGGAAATGAGGGTTAAGAGACTTGCCATGGATCACACAGCTAGTTAAGTGTCAAGTGTCTGAGGTCGGATTTGAACTCAGGTTCTCCTGAATCCAGGGCTGGTGGTGCTTTATCTACTGTGCCACCTAGCTGCCCCTATATATTTTTTATTAATAATTTGGAGTTTACAACTCTTGAGAACTGCTTATATCATTTGATCACTTATTTGTTGGAAAATGGATTTTGGCCTTGTGTTTGTTAGCTGTCTATAGCGTATATCTTGATGCCAAAATATTCTCTAAGAAATTTGATACAATTTTTTACTCTAGTCACTGGCTTTCCCTATCCTAGATGCATTAATTTTGTTTTCAGCTTGTAGCTAGATGGCTTAGTGGATAGAGGGATAAATTTGAATCACACTTCAGACATTTACTAGCTGTGTGACCATGGGTAAGTCACATAAACTCTATTTGTCCCTGTTTCCTCATCTGTAAAGTCAGGATAATAATAGTACTTAGCTCACAGATTTGTTGTGAGAATCAAATGAGATAATATATTTAAAGTATTATATAAATGCTAGTTATAGCAGCTAGGTGGCACAGTGGATAGAGTGCCAGGCCTGCAGTCAGGAAGACTGGTTCAAATCTGGCCTCAGACGGACCCTTATTAGCTGTGTAATACACAACAAGTCACTTACCCCTCTTTGCCTCAGTTTCTCATCTGTTGTTGTTATTTGTCCTTTGTTCTTGAAGAAGGCTACGGCATCAGGAGGTGATATCATGACTTGCAAGGAATTGGATTTAAATGAGGGAGGGCTGTGCAAAGTCAACAATCTCACTCTCTCCTCCAGAGCCATCTGGGTACAGTGGCAAGATATATATCAGGACGACTGGAGATGGTCCCAGATGGGGTCACACAGCTACTAAGTGTTAAGTGTCTGAGGCTGGATTTGAACTCAGGTCCTCCTGATTCCAGGGCTAGTACTTTATCCACTGTGGTACCCAGCTGTCCCCTCTCATTTGTAAAATGAGTTGGAGAAGGAAATGGCAAACCATCCCAGTGTCTTTGCCAAGAAAACCCCGAATGAGGTCAGGGAGAGTCAGATAAGACCTAACAACCACAATATATGCTAGTTATTATTTGCAAAGGCTTTCCAATTTTGTAGAATCAAAATTATCTATTTTTTTGCAATTCTTTTGCAATTGTCTCTCTCCATTGTTTAGTTGTTTTCATTTCCTACCTAATTGTGAAAATTATATGATCAACTTTTCTTCAAATTCTTTTATGATATGATCAGGTCTTGTATCCATTTTGAATTTATTTTAAAATATAGTGTAATATGCTGGTGCATGCTCAGCTTCTGCCAGGTTGCTTTCCAGTTTTCCTAGCATTTCTTATTATAGAGGGAGTTCCTTTCCAAGTAATTTGTATTTTTAGAGGGAAAAACTGTCTTAGCTATTCAGACCTACCCCCAAATTCTGTTTTCATGTCTTCAAGCAGAGGCTAGATATGCATTATCAGAAATATTATACAGGGGAGTCTTTCTTATTCGGGAATTAGTTGAATTAAATGACCTTTTCCAACCATGGCATTCCATCATCAAATTATGTTCTCTTATTTGAAGGCAGCATTGCTCTGGAAAGCCACAGGGTTGAGATTAAATGCTGGAGAAGAAAGGATTCCCTGGTACTACGGTGACAGAGAAGAATTTGTAAGCAAACTTGAATTTTTGGCTCCTTTCCAGGGAGGAGTAGAGGAACCCCTGGAAATTTCCCCATGGGATGGCCTGGCATGGGGGGAGCCTGAGTCTGGTTTAAGGTCGGAGTGGAGTGGTTGAAGAATGGGTGGGAGGATGGCTTGGAAGGATGAGGAGGAAGACAAGACCAGAAGCTGTTTCGGGTATGTGTTTTCCATCTTATTTCAAATTTATAAAGAAATGTAGTTTGTAGCATGCCTTCTTTTTGGACCACAGTCTGACTTCTTTCAGGACAGTGGGATTTCATTCAAGTCCCCAAGCTAGAACCCTATCCTGGTATCTTTGAGGGGCTCTAAGAGCCCCAGACAATACTGGCCAAGAATAGAAAGGTCTAGCATTTAATTAAGTTTGGTGACTCTCCCTTTAAATAACCTTCCTGAGTCCTCCATATTCCCAAGTACCACTCTCCTTCCTAGCACCACTGCACAATTACCCAGAGGTAACCAAATTTCCCACAAGTCTAAGCTGCAGAATCCGTAATTTCCCCAAACCGTGTACTACAGATCCCGAGATGCTCCCGTACACAACCAGAGATCATTGCGATGGTCTTTGGGAATTGTAGTCCTGTTGGAGGCACCAAGGGACAGGAAACTACTCATCCCAGGTTCCCCTGGGCCGGAGGCGGGTTCTGCTTTCCGCCTAACCCTCACCTCCAGACTCCACCTCCCGCCCTGCCCCGCGCCGAATTATAGGAGGCGACGAAGGGGACTTTCGCCAAGGTGGACGCTGGGAGTTGTAGTACTAGAGCGGTGAGGCGAGGGGGAGGCGGAGTGACTCGGCGGCCATTACCTGTGTGGAGCTGCCCAGGACCGGGAGCCCAAGCGAAGAGGGAGGCCTTGGTCGGCTGGGGACTCTACCGCGACCATGGGCTCCCGCCGAGGCTAGGCCTCGGAGAGCGGAGCAGGCGGATATTCCCGCCTCCTGTCCCGCCCCGCCTCGCGGTGGGGCCCGCTAGGCCTCTGTGTATCCCCGGCCTCGATTAGGCCGCTCCTTCCGGCAAGGGCGCCCCGGAGGCGGGCGGGCAGCGCCATGTCTCTAGTCGCCTACGCCAGCAGCGAAGAGAGCGAGCCGGACGAGGCGGAGCCCGAGGAAGAAGCGGCCTCCTCAGCCCCAGCCACTGGACCCAGCCTGGGGGGCCTCTTCGCCTCCCTCCCCCCGCCCAAGGGTCCTGCCCTGCTGCCCCCACCTCCCCAGCTGCTGCCCCCGGCCTTCCCTCCGCCGTTGCTGCTGCCCCCGCCTCCGGCCGGAGACCCCCGGCTGCAGCCCCCGCCCCCGCTGCCCTTTGGCCTGGGTGGCTTCCCCCCGCCCCCGGGCCTCAGTCTGGCCGAGGCTGCGGGGGTGGGCGACGGGCTGGGGCTGGGACTACCCCTACCACGGGCCCCAGGCCTCAACCTGCCCCCTCCGATCGGCGGTGCCGGGCCCCCTCTGGGGCTCCCCAAGCCAAAGAAGAGGACTACGGAGCCGGTGCGGATCGCGGCCCCGGAGCTACACCAGGGAGATGTGAGTAGCCGCAGCGCGCTCCCGCCCCGCCCCCAGAGCTGCCCAACCCGCCGGGCTCCCGAGCCGGGCTCTCGGCTGCAGGCGGGGGCCGCCCCCGCCGGCCGGAGCCAGCTCGAGTCAGCCGAGCCCGAGGCCACTTGGTCCTGTTCCGGTGTTGTGAAAGTTAGGGTCACTCGCACACCGCACTTTTTCTTAAATTGGGGCGCTCTTCTGAGGGTCCGGCTGATCCCGGACTCACGAGGGACATCGGGACCCGCAGCCGAGGACCCTGCCGTTCCTCACCTGGGCCTGGGCTCCTCCTGACAAAGATCGAACCAGAGGCCTAGATAGACGGGGGCCGTGGCATCGTGCTACATGTAGCCTTTCTTTCCCAGGCTCCGTGAACTTCAGTGAGGAGCACTTCTGTCCAGTTTCCCTCCCTCCTACTTTCCCTCCCCTTCTTACATAAAGAGGTGCCAACCAAAAACTGTCAGTGTCTGGGGAAAAGGTGTCCTCCATGAACACTCGTGAATCCGACTACTTCCCCCCCCCCCCCTTCCGTTTACGCCTAGGGCAGGCAGGGACATTGAGGCAGTCTGTCATTGGAGGTACTTGGGTTCCCTGTCTCTTAGTCTCAGTGGTTTCTTTTCTATTGAAACATCATAACACTAATATAGAGGTTAAGGGCTTTAGAAAGAAATGCAGGGGTGCCCCTGAAACTTTTTCTCTAACTTACCCACCTGATTTCACCTTTCCCTAAATAATCAGTACTGACCCACTGCCTGTTCTGATTTGGTGACTGGGTCTCCTGACTGACATGTTATAATGATTCTCAGGATTGCTAATTGTTTTCCCCCAAGATTTTCCTCATTTCCCTTGTCTACTATAGATCACTAACACAACCCAGGTGTCATTCCTAATCCTGGGTGCTCTTTAGGAAGTAGATTAACAATGTTATAGATCCAACTGACTAGAATGACTAGTTTACCTTCCCTGTGATATCTCTAAGGAGCTTGCCCCATCCTACAAGGGGGAAGGACATATATGAGCCAGAGAAAAATAGGTTCTCCATTTTTTTTTGTTCAATGTCTACTATTGTCATAGTCTTCAGTCTCAGACTAAATTTAAGGACATGTGGGTGATAAATGGGGAAGAAGTCACTTTAAAGCAGTTAGACTTCTACAGGTGATAACTAGAACTAGAAAAAGCATTTGTAGTTCTGGGTAGGAAGTATAAAGTATAAGTATAAAACTGATGAGCCAGGTGAAGAGGTAGAGCCTCTGTGGATTCCTTTTTATCTTTTATTTAATCAAAATCCTTCTCTTCTTCCCACACCTTCCTCCCATTGAAATAGAAAGGAAAAAGCCTTGTTTGTAACAAGGTATAGCCAAGCAAAACAAATTCCCATGTTGATCTCAGTGACTCAATTGTGGGTTGCTATGTTGAATAGTTTCTCTTTTTAAAAGTTTTTAAAATTAAATTTTAAAAAATTATCTCTCACCCATCCTCTTCTCCCCTTCTCTAATGAGAAAGAAAGAAAAACAAAACCCTCTTACAAACAAGCATAGTGAAGCAAAACAAACCTCACTGTTGGCCATCTCCAAAAAAATAGTTCTCAATCTGCACTCTGAATGCATGACCTCTCTGACAGGAGGTGGGTACTATGTTCCATCATGAGTTCTCTGGAATTGTGTTGATCAGAATTCCTAAGACTTTCAAAAATGATTATATTTATAATGTTCTTATTGTACAAATTGTTCTCCTGGTTCTGTTCACTTCACTCTGCCTCAGTTCAGACAAATCTTTCCAGATTTTCTCAGAAACCATATCCTTCATCATTTCTTACTGCACAATAGTATTCCCTTATGGTCATAAGCCATAACTTGTTCATCTGTTTTTCTTTTTCTTGTGAGACAGTTGAGGTTAAGTGACTTGCTCAGGGTCACACAGCTAGTAAGCGTCAAGTGTCTGAGGCTGGATTTGAACTCAGGTCTGCCTGAATCTAGGGCCAGTGCTCTATCCACTGCGCCATCTAGCTGCCCCTATTTTTCAAAATTTAGTTTCCAGTTCTTTGTCATTACAAAAAGAGCTGCTCTAATATATATATGTAGGCCCTTTTCCCTATGATCTATGATCTCTTTGGGGTGTAGAAAATGGTATTGCTGGGTCAAAGATCTTTCACACTTTGGGGGCACAATTCTAAAGTGATATACATATTTTTGTACTCGTGGTTTCTTTTCTTCTTTCTCTGACCTCTTTGGGATATAGACCTAGTAGTTGTATTATTAGGTCGGAGGGTTTACAGAGTTTTGTAATTTGGGAGGCATAATTCCAAATTGTTTTCCAGAGTGGCTGGACCAATTCACAGTTCCACCAACAGTGCATTAATGTACTTTTTCCCTCACAATCTCTCCAGGATTTATTTCCCTTGTTAGTTTTACTAATCCTGATGAGTATGAGATAGAATAATCTTTCTCTTTGGACTTTCAATTCAGTAATCTTTTTTCCCATCTTATTTTCCAAATAACAAGCATTTATTTTCCCTTCCATTCACCTCTCCCACTTAAAAGAAAAAAAAGAAAACCAAAACCCTTATAGCAAATGTATAACAAATTTGCATAGTCAAGTAAAACCAATTCCTACTTTATCCATGTCCAAAGATGTATGACTCATTTTGAATCTTGAATCTGTCTGTAAGAAGGTGGGTAAGAGAGATCATTAGATCTCTGGAATCAGGGTTGGTCATTGCATTGATCATAATTCTTAAGTCTTTCAAAGTTGTTTGTCTTTGCACTGTTAGCATTATTGTATAAATTGTTCTCTTAGTTCTGCTCATTTCACTCTACATACTTTCCAGGTTTCTCTGAACCTATCTCTCTTTTTTTTTTTTTTAGTGAGGCAATTGGGGTTAAGTGACTTGCCTAGGGTCACACAGCTAGTTGAACCTATCTTTTGTATTCATTACATTCATATACCGCATTTTTATTTCAATTTAACAAACATTAAGCATTTGCTGTGTTGAGTACTCTTCTAGGGGGCTAGAGAAGGTACACAGGCTTAGTTATAGTATGGTCTTGTTTTTGTGTAGTGTACATTCTTATAAGTTATAAGATACATAGATAACTATATTGTGGAATAAATGTTTTAGAGGGGTGTAAAACAAAGGCATGTAGAAAGGGAGGTCTTAATTGATGGGGAGGAATAGGGGCAAGCTTCAGGAAGGCAACGGTACTTCAGTTTTTAGCAAAGTATGTTATACTATGCTTGTGGAAAAGATAGAGAGGTGTGTACTAGATAATATAAATAGATAGGTTTGGAACTCCTTGAATGACTAGACTGTCCGTAATGGTTCCTTGACTGCTTGTCGGGAGCTCTCCAGTGGAGTGCCCCAAGGATCTGTGCTTTGTCCTGTTGAACTCCACTCATCCATGTTTGCACAGGACACAAAGATGGGAGGGATAGCTAACTTGCTGCATGATAGTCAGGATTTACAACTAAGTTGATAGGCTAGAACATCTGGCTGAATTTAATCAAATGAAATTAAATATATATGTGTTAAATCTTACATTTGGCTTAAAAAAAACTTCACAAATACAACATAGGGGAAGCCCATTTAGTCACCGGTTTGTCTGAAAAAGATCAGAGGGTTTTAGTGGACTGTTATCTCTATGAGTCAAACCTATGAGTCAGTTATTTGGCAGCCAAAAAATATAATTTGCTTTGAGCTGCTAGCCTTGCTGGACTGTGCCCTAGTCAAATCCCTTCTGCATTATTTTGTTTGGTTCTGGTTATCACAGAGTAAGGACATTGCTAAGCTGGAGAGCATCCAGAGGAGGGGATTCAGGGTGGTGAAGGATTTGGAGTCCGTGTCATAAAAATTGGATAAAGGAACTTGGGGATATATATTTAGCTTAGAAAAGAGACAGCTCTGGGAGAAGCTGTGAAAGCTTTGGAAACACTTGAAAGGATGGTGTGTGAAGAGGCATCAGACTTGTTCTGTTTGGCTCCAGAGGCAGAAGCAGGAGCAGCAAATGGATAAAAGTTACATACAGAGAAGCCAATTTAGGCTTGATGATAGGAAAAACTTCCCACCCATTAGAGTTGTCTAAAAGTGGGATGAGTGGCCTTGAGAAGTGATTTTTCCCCTTGGAGAAAGGAATTTCCCCACCTTGGAGCTCTTTAAGCAGAAGCTGAATTGACCACTTGTTGGGTACATGTTAGTTACTGCATACATAGCCAGTGAGATCCCTAGAATCTAGAAAATAGAAACCAGTTTGGCTTAACATATAAGCCTTGGGCAGTCAGCTCCTGAGGTGAACAGTGGTCTGGGTAATGGCAAGAGTAATGAAAACACCCGGGAATAATCCAAATAGTATGTTTTGCTTTGAATCTTCTACTTGTTCTCTGAATGGGGGTTGAGCTTTGTATTTTTCAGTTGTTCGGTTTCCAAATAAGAATTGATCCCTTATTAACACATTGATGGGAATTTATCCCATGGGGATCATGAGCTTTTACCTTCATTTTAAAGGTAAGAGTTCTGACATTGGAGAGAGAGCGAGAGAGAGCGAGAGAGAGCGAGAGAGAGCGAGAGAGACACACACACACACACACACACACACACACACACACACAGACACTGACTGTCTCTGTCTGTGTCAGTGTCTGTCTCTTGGTCTGGCTATCTATCTAATCTATCTCCTTAAACATTTTCCCTTTTGCAGCTTTTTGCAGCTTTTCTGGCTTAGGCATAGAAGCTTCTATTCTGGAGCCTTTTAGAAAGGCTGAGGAGCCCCTTCCTTGCTCTGCCTGCCTGTAGCTTCATTTCTTCCTAGTAACATGCACTTGCTTGTTTGAAGCTCCACCAGAGAGTGTGCAGAAGACAGGACATAGGAAGGAAAGCTTGTGCAGTTCACCCTAGTTCTATAGGGGGATTTAATGAGTGGAATATATAGTGGATAGCACTGGACCCAGAGTAGGGAGTCTGGTTCAATTAGCAAGGACTTATGAAGGGCCTACTATGTGTTAGGCATAAAGGGGATACAGGAGCAGATGTGAAAGTCTCTGCTGTCAAGCCACATGGTGTTGGGGGTAATAATTACAGTACCAGCTTTGTAGGGTTATGGTGAGGAAAGTGTTTTAAGTTATATGAAGGTGAGTTGTTATTACTGTAGTAAACTTTTAGCTGTTTACTTTGCAAATTTTGAGTCTCTCCTTTGTCCCCACACCATAGCTAGGTCTCTGACTGTCATCACAAGTCCTGAATGGGAGGAAGCAAGCTCCAGGTAGAGAGTGTTTTGAATTTGTCTCCACCTGCATTATAAAGCCAAATACTTCAGTGTTAGGGACCTCAGTGGTTATTAAAATAGTTCACTAAGTACATACACAAAGGCATTGTTACTGTAACATACCTGATAAACAGTTGTCTAGCCCCTATCTGGAGACCTCCAAGGTGGGAGAACCCACCCTTTCTCAAGATATCACTTTCCACTTTTGGATAGCGCTAATTGTTAGGAAGGGCAGCTAGTGAATAAAACACTGGGATTGGAATCAGAAAGACTCATTCATGCTCATAAGTTCAAATCTAGCCTCTTCCTAGCTTTGTGCCCTGGGCAAGTCACTTAACCCTGTTTGTCTCAGTTCCTCATCTATAAAATTAGCTGGAGAAGGAAATGGCAAACCACTTTAATCATCTCTGCCTAGAAAACCCCAAATGGGGTCATGAAGAATTGGATGTGACTGAAAACGACTGAACAATTGTTAGGAAGTTTTTTGAGATATCAAGTCTAGATTTTCCCATTTACAACTTTGATCCCTTACTCTTGGTTCTTCACTCTGAGGTCAGACTGGACAAATTTAATCCCTCCTCCATATGCCAGCCTTTCACATACTTAGGTATCATCCTCTCTTCTAGTTTTCTCTTCTCCAGGTTAAGCATGCCCAGCTCCTGTAATAATATCTTATTATTCATGTGTGGATTTGCCATGGCTTCATTTTCTCTCCCTCATTGTGTTGCTTTTGGCCTAATTCCCTTTAACCCTTATTTTGGGGTGCTTAGAGAATGCAAATTTATTTTTATATTAGCAGTAAAATTATTTTTTATGTATTTATATATAAATAATTTATAATGTATGCTCCTGCATACATAATATCCATCTAGTGCTTTGTGTGAGTGCATAGATATTTTTATCTATCTCTTTACATTTGTCATATATGCTGATTCTAAAGGCAAATAAGAGTGTTGGGATTATCTGGATTTAGATCCTCTGTTTTTTCATTAGTGCAAATAACCAAACTGTAATGATTCGAATGAGTTTTTGGGTTTATTTGTAAGTTTCAGTTGTCTAGGCCAAGCCTTTGATGAACTGAAATAATTAAAAGTTATCTGTAGTTTGGGATTCTGTAAGGTTCCTCTGTACCAGAAAGTGGAATGACAGGCTGGTGGGAAGATTAGAAAGGAAAAGGGCTAGATCAGAGATGGAAAAAATAAAAGGTGAGTTCTAGAGATAGAAGAGAAACCCTAAATTGAGGTAAGGAAACTAGGGTACAGATTCAAGACATGTGTGAACCCAAATGGCAGAAAAAAGAAAATATATGGTGAATCCAATAATTGACATAATGACCCAGAGGAGAATAGTTGGGAGCTCGGAGGGTCTATTATTGGGCCCTTATTTCCTCTTTGGCTTTTGGTCCTGTCAGTGGTGATGGTGATTGGTTTTTGGAGAGGAGGGCTTAAAGAGCCAGACCTGGAAAGATAAGAGACTGGTCATGGAGAATGAGGCTCTGATAGATCCATTTACCCCACTGGACCCAGCTTAATGGAAAATGTCTGTTTCTGCTCCTGCTTTACAAACTGGACTGTGTGTCTCTTGTCACTCTTGGCAGCTGGATCTAAAGTCAGGATTGAGATTGACTAGGAAGGCTGTTCACAAGGACCTGGTACTTTCTCCTGGCCCTGTGGCCTTTGTCAGTTCCCTGTATCTCCCACCTCTCTAGTTCTGACTGACATGGATTGCTGTGACACACGTTACTGGCAGCACTTAAAAAAAAAATCTCGGAGTTTCCACACTTTTCTATTAAATAGGTTTTATCACCTCACAACTCCTAGGTGGTCATTGGTTTTTGGTAGGGGTGTGCAGTGAGGGTTAAGTGACTTGCCCAGGGTCACACAGCTAAGTAAGTGTAAAGTGTCAGAGGTCGGATTTGAACTCAGGTTCTCCTGACTCCAGGGCCAGTGCTCTATCCACTGCGCCACCTAGCTGCCCCAAAAGTACATTTTATAAAAGAATTATTGTCATGCCTATCAATTTTTTTTTTGGCGGGGCAGTGAGGGTTAAGTGACTTTCCCAGGGTCACATAGCTAGTAAGTGTCAAGTGTCTGAGGCTGGATTTGAACTCAGGTCCTCCTGAATCCAGGGGTGGTGCTTTACCCACTGTGCCACTTAGCTGCCCCCATGCCTATCAAATTTTTTATTTATTTATTTATTTTTTTTAGTGAGGCAATTGGGGTTAAATGACTTGCCCAGGGTCACACAGCTAGTAAGTATTAAGTGTCTGAGGCCAGATTTGAACTCAGGTACTCCTGACTCCAGGGCCGGTGCTCTATCCACTGCGCCACCTAGCTGCCCCCGCCTATCAAATTTGAAGATGTTATAAAATCAGGAGAGAGAATTCACAGGTTGGATGACAGGATTCAGAGATCGTGATAGGTTAGAACCTTGGCTGAATCTAATAAGATGGCATTTAATAAGGATAAAGTCATTTGGGTTAAAAAAATCAACCTAAGTACAGATAGGACAGGCATGGCCAGACAGTGGATTTGAACTCAGGTACTCCTGAATCCAGGACCAGTGCTTTATCCACTGCGCCACCTAGCTGCCCCTGCTAAGCAGTCTTAAAACAGAGGCTGAATGACCACTTTTCAGATAGGGTATAAAGGGAAATTTTGCTCAGGTTAGAATTGGACTACATGGCTTTTGCTGTACTTTCCATTTGTGAGAATCTGTGACTTTTAAACTATAAATTATGCAATAGGTATTATAATAGTATTTAAAGACAAACTGAATATTCTTTCTATAGTTGATAAGTATTTTAATTCTTTTAGCCACAGGGGACAGTTTGTGATAACCATTTTTGTTTGTCATAAGAATTGGAAAAAAAGAATAAATTATAGTTGTATAATGTTGTCCTAAACTTTAATACATTTGCCTTTGAATGTCACTTAAATCTTGCTTGGATAGCCTATATTCAACCTAAGATATTAACAGTGGATGAGGGGGCAGCTAGGCAGTTGAAGTGGATAAAGTACCAGCCCTGGATTCAGGAGGACCTGAGTTCAAATCCAACATCAGACACTTGACACTAGCTGTGTGACCCCGGGCAAGTCACTTAACCTTCATTGCCTCTCAAAAAAAAAAGAAAGAAAGAAAAAGAAAGAGTGGATGAAAACATTGTATTAATACCTTGGGGGAGGGGTAACTTGGTTCTCCTCATCTGGATGAGAGAGCCCTGAAGGTAGTCAGAAACCAGTCAGAATGGAACAAAGAGATAAAACATACAAAGATGGAGGCTCTGAGGTTTGAGTTCTTGCTAGTGAAGTATTCCAAAAGAAAGTTACTTCTCTTAGTCTGATAGAAAGGAAAACTGGAGAATACGAACATGTGTTTGTTAACTTAAGGGGCTGGGACTGATTGAGAATGTAGTTAGCTCAGCAAAGCAGATCTCGGTTACTTTCTACAGTCAGTCACTGGCATTTATTGAATACTCACTGTATACTGATTACTATTTTGAGGAAATAGTAAATAAACTAAGACACATAATTTCTGCTGCCAAAGCAAAGTGGTGGGGGCCAGGAATGTCTATATGCATAAATAAAAGGAGGATTGTGCATAAATAATAGGAAGATCTTTCCTTGAAGATCTCTCTGGATTGGAGAGGCTTGTGGTAAGGCCAGATCTTTTTTGGGTAGAGGGATTGTGGGGGTGACTTTGTGATTTATTCCAAATCCTCACTTGCTTTTCTCCAGGCCCTCTGGGAATCTTTAACATCTCTTTGTTTCTGAGGCTATAGATCAAATCTGGAGGGGAAATAGATTTCTCCAATGGCTTTGACCTTTAATACCCTATAGGAAAGTAGTTAACATACCACTTATCCCAGTGGATTCTTCCTACTCTGTGGTTGTATATAGTCTTTCTTTGTAAGTGGTTTCAGTTACTTTGGTGAGGTTGTGGGCCAGTTACCATTGATCTTTCTAGGGGGCAGATTTATCTGAGCAAGGATAGAGATTAGCTGTTCATCTCTATCAAGGACCAGATGAAAGGATGTAGAAGAATGGATAGTGGTTAAACATAAAAGGACTTCTAGCAAGTATGGGGGTGGGGGTGGGGAAGCACAAGAATCACCATTCCTCTTGACCTATTTCTTGCCACTGAACTCAAATGACTCTGGAGGAGAGAGTGGGGCTGATGATTTTACACAGCTCTGCCTCCCTTAAATCCAGTTCACTTGCAAGTCAAGACATTACCCTCCTGATGCCATTGGTTCTCTTTGAGAACAACAAAAGTTATTGGGATCGGTTACCAACAAAGGCTGACCCACTTGGCACCATTGGCCATTGCTTTCTGGCTCCTCTAGTCTCTCTTTTTGTTCTCCTCCCTGTTAGCCCACTCCTCAGTCTCTCGCCTCTTAAATGTGGGTGTGCACTAGGTTTTACTTTGTCCTTTTCTCTTTCTCTGTACTTTACTATTTCTTTTGGTGATCTTATCTGTTCCCATAGGTATAATTATTATTTCTATGCAAAGTATTCCAAAGTTGGTATATGTCTATCCCTAGTTTCCTCACTGAATGTCAGTATATTATCTTCAGCTGCCTGCTGAAGAGCTCTCTATCACCTCTCCAGTTTCCCTATTTTTGTTGATGACAACATCATCTTCCCTGTCACTCAAACTTGAAATCTATAAGATATCTGTGACTTCTCTCTTGCACTCCTTTACTCTATTTAGTTATTTAGAACTCTTTTTTTTTTTTTGAGGGGCAATGAGGGTTAAGTGACTTGCCCAGGGTCACACAGCTAGTAAGTGTCAAGTGTCTGAGGCTGGATTTGAACTCAGGTCCTCCTGAATCCAAGGCCAGTGCTTTATCTACTGCTCCACGTAGCTGCCCTCTATTTAGTTATTAAAGTCCTTCTGATTCTGCCACCACATTTCCTCTCCTCTCTTGTTGCCAACGCCCTAGTTCAGACCATTATCATTTCTCACTTATGCTATGTAATAGCCTCCTAATGGGTTTCCCTATTTCTAAGCCTCTAATTCTGGGGGTTTTAACTTCTTTGGTTTCATTTTACCCCTTTGACAGTCTCTTGAAGTCTATGGACCCCTTCTGAGAGTGTTTTTAAATGCATAAAATAAAATACATAGGATTACAATGGACACCAATTGTATTGAAATAGTTATAATATTTTAAAAGTTCACAAACCCCCAGGTTAAGAACCCCTGCTTTAGTCTCTTTTCCAATCCATCCTTCAATTAATTTTCTCCAAAGTAGCCGGTAATCTCTTATTACTAAATCTGGTGACCTTTTCTTAATCCTCATCCTTCTTGTACCTCTCTACACCCTCCTCTCCTTGGTACTCTATTATTTCTAGGTTTCTGTGACATTACTCTTAGTTCTCTTCCTTCCTATCTGAATACTCCTCAGCCTCCTTGGCTGGATCTTCATCCAGATCAGTCCCTACTTGATCTTATCAGCTCCCATAGATTCAGTTATCTCAACAGTAATGATTCTCAAATCTACTTATCCTTCTTTAACCTCTGTCCTTCAGTATCACATCTTCAACTGCCCATTGGACATCTTAAGCACAGCATGTTGAAAACTGGAATCATTATCTTTTCCCCCAAACCTTCCCCTCTTCCTAACTTCCCTAATACTGTAAAGGAGACCACCATTCTCCAAGTTAGCTGGTTCTCAACCTAGATGTTATCCTTGACTCCTCACTCTTTCTCACCCATCATAGGCAGTCTGTTGCCAAATCCTGTCCTCCAATGCAGCTACCACCTTGGTGCAGGCTCTCATCACCTGGACTATTGCAGTAACTCACTGGTTGGTCTCCTTGCTTCCCCACTCAGTCTTTTCTCCTCATAGCTATCAAATTGTCTTCCTAAAGCATAGCTCTGTCTGTGTTACCTTCCCTTCTTTTCTTTTCTTTTTCTTTTTCTTTTTTTTTTTTTTTTAGTGAGGCAATTGGGGTTAAGTGACTTGCCCAGGGTCACACAGCTAGTAAGTGTTAAGTGTCTGAGGCCGGATTTGAACCCAGGTACTCCTGACTCCAGGGTTGGTGCTCCATCCACTGCACCACCTAGCTACCCCTCTTCTTTTCTCCAATTTAATAAACTCCAGTGGTGGCTCCCTTTTACCTCCTGGATCAGATATTAAAATTCTCTGGCATTCAAAGCCCTTCATAACCTCACTCCTCCTACCTCTTCAGTCTTCCAGCCCACCTTACTCACCCTAAAGTATTCTTCCATAAAATGACTTGGACTTTTTTGCCCAAGACCCCACATAGCCCAACTCCACACATTTTCTACTGGCTTTCTCCCATGCCTAGAATTCTCTTCTTCTTCATCTCTGCCTACTGATTTCTCTGGCCTCTTTCAAGTCCCATCTAAAATCCTACCTTCTACAAGAAGCCTTTATCAGTCCCCCCCTTAATCTAGTGTCTTTCCTCAGTTGATTATCTTAATTTTGTCCTGTATGTACCTTGTTTGTACATAGTTGTTTGGATGTCTTTTTCCCCCATTAGACTGTGAGCTCTTTGAGAGCAGAAACTTTTACTTTTCTTTGTACCCCCAGTACTTAGAACTCCATGCCTGGAGTATAGTAGGCTCTTAATGATATAAAATAGATTCTTTAGCTTGGCATTTAAGGCTTGCTATAATTTTTCTCAAGTTGACTTTTCCAGGTTTATTTCATATTATTTCCCTATGTGATGTTCCAGCCCAATTAGGTTGTTAGCTTCTTCCCAGTCTTAAAATCCCTTCTGCTATCATTAATGTAGTCCCTCTTCTGTCCTCCACTCCCACCTCACCAAATCCCTGGACACACTCTTTCCTCATGTTTATCTGTTGAAATCTCTTTCAAGGCTCAAGTTAGATACCATTTCTTTCTAAAGCATTTGCTGATTCTCTTCCCTCCTCTTCATGAAAATATTCTTATCCTTCAGGTTTTCCTAGAGAATTTTGGATCTCTCCCCCTGTGTTTTTTTTTTGGGGGGGGGTAGAGTGGGGCAATGAGGGTTAAGTGACCTGCCCAGGGTCACACAGCTAGTAAGTGTTAGTGTCTGAAGCTGGATTTGAACTCAGGTCCTCCTGAATCCAGGGCCAGTGCTTTATCCACTGCACCACCTAGCTGCCCCCTCCCCCTGTGTTTTAAAAAAAGAATTGTGGGGCAGCTAGGTGGTGCAGTGGATGGAGCACCGGCCCTGGATTCAGAAGGACCTGAGTTCAAATTTGACCTCAGACACTTGACACTAGCTGTGTGACCCTGGGCAGGTCGCTTGGCCCTCATTGCCCCACCAAAAAAAAAAAAAAAAAGAATTGCTAGAATTGCTATAGCTATAGCTCCAGTTTTCAGTAAACATTTAATTTTACTAATATTATACCAGTAAAGGATTGACTACATGTCTCCTTAACTTCTCATGGGCTCAGGCAGAGTGGTAGAGAAAGAAGGGAGGGACCCTCAGTATGCCAATCTCCCAGAGAGACTGCAAGTGATCTCAAGGAGACAAGAGAAGCCTAAAAGACCCATGGTGTCCTAAAAGCATCTAAAACCCAAAAGATCTTCATTGATCAAAGCTAATTGGTTAGGATCATTCAATTGCATTGGTTGGCATGATTTGAACGTGGTCTACATTTAAATGAACTTTAGAGATGACTTCAGGGAAAAGAATGCAAAAGACTCCCCAGAAGTTCCTCAAGGCAAAGTCCATTATTTAGGTGTGCCTTAACCCCATCAGCGCTTCAGTAATCTAGTAATAGAATCTATTGACACTTTTGTTTCTTTGGGTTTGTCCCTGATGAGATTTGATAAAGTTTTTTCCGGAGAACTGGACTTTCTGGAGGGGGTGGGAAAGGGAGAAAGCACTGAGAAACTGATCTGAGTCTCTCCAAGAAATTATTTTCTCACACCCCTATCATACTTTTTACCTTATATTTTTCTTATTTGTGTACTTATTATACTTTACTCCTCTTCCCCAAGTAGAATGTAAGCTCCTTCAAGTCAGGAGCTGTCTTTTTTCATCGTATCTATAGTGCCTGGCATTTTTCATGTAGGTACTTAATTAATATTAATTAGATTAACAATAATGAATACATTGGATTGATTTAGTGGAAATGATTCATTTTTGTATTTCCAGTGCCTGACACAGTTTCCATACAAAATAGGTGCCTAGTCAATGTTGAATTTTTTAACTCCTTTCACAGTGTCTCTTGTTTACGGGCAGAGGGAGGGGGAGGGAAAAGAGAACTCTCCTAATCTCTGATTTGTGTTTTTTCCTTATAAAAGCAGCTCTTCTGTTGGTCTAGTAACTGGAACTTAATTATATTTCTTTTTTTCTCAGTCAGATTCAGAGGAAGATGAACCTACAAAGAAGAAAACAGTTCTTCAGGTAATGGGTTGGGTTTTTTTGTGAGGCAATTGGGGTTAAGTGACTTCCCCAGGGTCACAAGCTAGTAAGTGTTAAGTGTCTGAGGCCAGATTTGAACTCAGGTACTCCTGACTCCAGGGCCAGTGCTCTATCAACTGCGCCACCTATCTGCCCCTTCAGGTAATGTTTTAATCAGCATGAAATAATTTTAGTGTTCTTACTCACTTCATATTCTATCCTGGAAGTCCAGATTCTAGACCTATCCACATTTCACATGTTCAGCAGTTTGCATTTGCAGGTAATTTTCACTTTGGGGTAGCACTGATTATTTTGTATGGATTATTTAGGCCCCTGTGCAGCTACCTTTTCTCCTCTATTATTCCTTGGACTTGACACTTTCCCAATTCCTTATCACCTCTACCAAAGAATGTATAGGGGTAGAAGAAGGAGAGAAAATTCAGAGAAAGCTATTGTTGTACTTCATGGCTCAGGTCCAAGGATTTTGTGGAAAGAAGAGATAGAAGTAATTGTCAATGGTTTTGAATTATCTAATCTTTCCCTATCCTTTTGGCCTATAAAATAAATATATTTGCTTGTGTTCTTGAAGACTAGCAAGTTGAGGGATGATGAAAAGTGAATTTGGTCTCCCCTGTGAGGTTACTATAGAACTGAAGATCTAATTAGGGACATAGAGTTTTAGAATTAATTGGAAAGGACCTTTCAAGGACTTATTTAATCTAACCCTTCTATTTTGTAAACGAATTAGCTCAGTTTCAGAGAGGTGGGTCAGCTAAGGTCTCATAGTAATTTAGCCTAGACTAAAACTAAGGCTGGGGGATAGGAAAGAGGAAGAGAGAAACAGTAAACTCTGTATTGCCTTCTAGGGAAGTCTGCTATCAATTGATTCTTTTTTTTTAATTATGAAAGTATTTTATTATTTTCCAGTTACGTGTAGAGAGAGTTTTCAACATTTGTTTTTATAAGATTTCTAGTTTCAAATGTTTTCTCCTCCCTCCCCAAGACAGCAAGTAATCTGATATAGGTTATATATGCACAATAACATTAAACATATTCATCCATTAGTCATGTTTTTTTTGTTTTTGTTTTTGTGGTGGGGCAGTGAGGGTTAAGTGACTTGCCCAGGGTCACACAGCTAGTAAGTGTCAAGTGTCTGAGGCCGGATTTGAACTCAGGTACTCCTGAATCCAGGGTCGGTGCTTTATCCACTGTGCCACCTAGCTGCTCTGCATTAGTCATGTTAGAAGAGAAGAATAAGAGCAAAAAGGAAAAACCTCAAAAAAGAAAAACAACAGTGCCAAAACCAAAAGAAATAGTATGGTTCAATCTGCATCGATATTCCACAGTTCATTTTTTTTTTTCCTCTGGTTTTGGAGAGCCTTTTCCATCATGAGTCCTTTGGAACTATCTTGTACATTTGTATTGCTGAGAAGAATCAAATCTGTTACGGTTATCAATTGATTCTCGATTCTTCTCCAAACTTTAGTTCAGTGTTTGTCACCTACTGTGCTCAATATTTGTTGATACCACCAATCTGTTTCCTCCTGCCTAGTAAAAACAAAAAACAAAAACAACCCTCGAATTCAAAACGTGTTCAGTTTTGCACTCCACTAAAGGAAGGTTGTAAACCAGACAACAGGTTTACAGAGGGCTTGGTATGTTTCTGAGAGCTGATGCAGTTCAAAACAAGTATGCAGTGGTTGAGTGGGGAGCAGTTAAGCCAGAGGTGTGTGGGAGAGTAGAAAGCTGAAGAGCCTTTTAACTCCTCTGGAAGTGAGTCTGGTATGAAGTGTTGTCTCATGAGCAGATATGTACCTGTGTTCTTATGGAAAGAACAATGGGCTTGGAGTTGGAAGGTCTGGGCTCAGGTTGCAGGTCTGCTGATTACTATGTGTGAAACTGTAGGCAAATCACTTTACTCCTCAGCCTCCATTTCCATATGTGAAATGAAAATAATGATAGCTAATGCTATCTGCCCCTAAGAGATCAAGTGAGAATAATTGTAAAGTACTTTATCTGTAAAAGACTATGTAAATGCCAGTTGCTGATATGATTCAAATACAAATATAGGAACATACCAAATAGAAATGGATTTTGGATTATTCATTCCACCACTGTCTTCCAGAATGTGGATAATAAGAAGTAGACTGTAGTTCTCTTTATATGAGGCTTATTAGCATTATTAGACATTTGGATAATGGCTTGATGTTCCACAGACTCCCAAATGGCAAGGGCTCTGCTCAGCTAATTGAATTCCTGGTCTCAAGGCTTGAGGGAGGATGGGAAATACTCATTTTGTCTCAGTGTCTTCATCCTTTGGCAGAATAAATTTTTCTATGTGTAGGGTGGGCTGGACTCTTGGAAACAGGTAGAAATGGTCTTGTGCTGTTTGTTGTTCATAGATCAGGAATATCAGACTGGAGAAGATGAGGCCTGGGCTGCTGAACTCACCTCAGCAGAACTAGAAGTGGTTTCAGGGTGTCATAGACAGTATTGGCATAGCCCTGTAAAGTGTATGGCATCCTATAACATATTTCTGTTGCCCTTTGTTACAATATCTTTTCCTCCCTTGGTTCCCCTTCCCCCCCCAACACACAGGTGAGATAGGTTTTGTAGGTTCTCTCCCTGTTTTGTAAATGAGGGAGCTGAAGCCCAGAGAAGTAAAATGGTTTGTTCACTGTTATACAGCTATGAAATGTCAGAACCGGAGGCCCTTATTCCAAGACCCCTGCTTTTTCCAGTGTATCTGACTGCCTCCCATAAAACAACACGACTTCATGGAAGTCTTAGAATACCAGTAAGGTCCTCTCACAAGCATTCACTAAGAAAGAAGGGAGATGAGCCTGGAGGATGGAAGGCAGCCTCTGGTGTGGAACCTTGGGTAGGAAGCTCGGAACCCTTGGCTACCCTTTTCTACTTGTTTCAGACTTCCTGATGTTGAGCTGAGCAGGCCAGATGAATGGTGGTGTCTGTAGCCTGCCAAGCTTTATATCCTCAAGCTCTTATCCCAGAGGCAGGTCACTATGAGAAGAATCCTTTTGCCATACTAATTAATAGTTTTTGTAGGAGCCAAAACTGTCTTTTTTGCCCACCCAGCCTGTGTGAGCAAATGGAATTGTCGAGGGGGTGAAAATAACTATGGGAAGACTGTAAACAAAGAAAGAAGCCTTCTTAAGGAGCCCAGGGGACCCAAACCAGTCACAATCTACTGATCTCTTTCAGTATCACCTGACTGATTTCTAAGCTGATTAATTACCTCCTGACAAGTTTTTTACCCATAAGTTGGAAAGGCCCATCCCTGACATCCAAGAATTATTCTTTCCCTTCTTCATGGTCAGAAACCAACATTCTTGACCCATCCCCCAGTTCCCTTATTGATCATAACATAGGGAGGAAATAAAATAATTAGTTCAATCGTTCAATAAGCATTTATTACATTTATGATGTACTTAGCACTGTGCCCCCCCAAAAAAGTGGGTCTCATGGTCTAGGCAGTAGTATTTTTTTTTTTTTTTTGCAGGGCAGTGAGGGTTAAGTGATTTGCCCAGGGTCACACAGCTAGTGACAGCTAGTGTCAAGTGTCTGAGGTCGGATTTGAACTTAGGTCCTCCTGAATCCAAGGCCAGTGCTCTATCCACTACGCCACCTAGCTGCCCCTCTAAGCAGTAGTATTAAAACTACCTAATTTCCTCTGAAACTCTCACCATCTTAATATGTAAACCTTTCTTAGTTTCTTAAAGTGCTTTTCTGTGTATGATGCTGTCCTGGGAATTTCAGATTGAATCTATTTTGCTATCAAAAGCAGTTGTCATAGTGGAAAGAACACTGGATTCAGAGCCAGCAGACCCTGATTCAGATTAGAGCTCTGAAATCTACTGCTTGTGTGACCTTGGGCAAATCACTTTATTTCAATGAGCCTGTGTATAAAAGGGGAGTGGTGGGGCAGCTAGGTGGCGCAGTGGATAAAGCACCGGCCCTGGATTCAGGAGGACCTGAGTTCAAATGCTGCCTTAGACACCAGACACTTAGTAGCTGTGTGACTGGGCAAGTTACTTAACCCTTATTGCGTGCCCCGCCCCCCCCCCAAAAAAAAAGGAAAAAAAAGGAGGGAGTAGGGTAGTCCCTTAAACTGCTTTAGTGAATTGTCATGAGAAAAGTGTTTGTAAACCTTAAAGCATCATATTAATATATGAACTGTTGGATTTTTAAACAATTAGGCAGGAGTTCTTTGCTCACAGTATGTCAAACACATGTGAAATAGTTCTATTTTTTCTTTTCTTTTCTTTTTTTTTTTGTGCTGGGCTATGGGGGTTAAGTGACTTGCCCAGGGTCACACAGCTAGTAAGTGTCAAGTGTCTGAGGCTGGATTTGAACTCAGGTCCTCCTGAATCCAGGGCCGGTGCTTTATCCACTGTGCCACCTAGCTGCCCCAATAGTTATGGAAGAAAAGCCTAAATTTAAGGTGGGAAGTTGAGGATGGGGAAGGACAGTTTATGACTCATTTTAGGGTTTGTTTTTTTTTTTTTAGTGAGGCAATTGGGGTTAAGTGACTTGCCCAGGGTCACACAGCTAGTAAGTGTTAAGTGTCTGAGGCCAGATTTGAACTCAGGTCCTCCTGAATCCAGGGCCGGTGCTCTATCCACTGTGCCACCTAGCTGCCCCTCATTTTAGTTTAAAAAAAAATTAAATTTGATTTAAAAATTTTGAACTTAGCAAATGTCAAATAAGATTATTTCTATGTACAAAACACAAAAGAAAAATAGGATTGCAGAGGCAGCTGTTAATGTGTACTACATAGAGCTTGCGTCTTCCTCCAAATATACAACAGATACAGCATATTTTCAGAGCTGTTCTACTTATGCATGTTCCTTACTGATATTCCTTCTGTTCTCTTCTATACATTTTAAAAATGTTTTAATTACTCTTTTTCTTTTTTTTTTTACTTTGGTAACGTACTCTCTAGTGATGCCTTCCTTCCCCCTTGCAAAAAAAAAGACAAAACCATTGTATCAAATATGCATATATTCATAGCCAAGTGAAACATATCCCTATACTGGTAATGTCCAAAAGTATATGTCTCATTCTGCACCTTGAATTCATCACTTCACTTTCAGGAGGTGGGTAGTATATTTTATCACTATTCTACTGTAATCATGTTTGATCATTGTATTAATCAGTTTTTAAGCAAGTCTTCCATAGTTGGGTTTTTTTTTATCTTGTTAATATGTAAATAGATCTCCCTGTTTGAAACCATATCTTTTGTCATTTCTTAAGGCACACTAGTATGTGCTATATGCATATACCACAATTTATTTGGCTATTCCTCACTTGATGGTCACCCCTTTAGTTTCTAGTTTCTTGCCACTACAAAAAAGAACTTATAAATACCTTTGTACACCTGAGTCTTTTTCTTGTTTGGAAGAAAATTCACCTTCTATAAATAATTGCTAAAAAAACAAATCTCTAGCAAAGGTCATGCCTCCTTTTCAAGAATCATTAGCGTTTTCATATTTATTGTCTTTAAGATGAAATACTGATTCCTTAGTTTGGCTTTTAAAACCCTTCACTATCAAATATCTTTGATAAAAGTCTTATATTCAAGAAATATATAAGGATCTAAGATGTGTGTGTGTGTGTGTGTGAAGTGTATACATGTGTGTGTGTCCCAATGGAGAGGTATTCAAAGAATATAAACAAAAATAATTTAAAACTGTCAATCATAGGAAAGATTGTTTCAAATCAGTAAAAATAAGAGAAATATAAATCAAAGCTACTCTTATCCAGCAAATTTGCAAAGATGAAAAAAAGGTGGAAGTATGTTGGAGGGATTGTGGAAGGACAGACACATAAATACACTGCTGATAAAGCTCTGAACTGGTCGAACCTTTCTGGAAAACAAATTGTAATTATGCTAGGCATATATACCAAGGTCAAAGATAGAAAGATCTCAAACTAATATATTCATATTAGCACTTTTTGTAATAGCAGAGAACTGGAAACAAAACAGATGTCCATTCATCAAGGAATAGCTCAAAAAATTTTGGTATGTGAATGTGATAAAATCAGGCTTAGATTAATCCACTTACAGATGTTGCATTGTAAGAAACAATATGAAGAAAATAAAGAAGTGTGGGAAGACACAAAGTAAGATAAACAGAATCAGGTAAACAACATACACAGAGACAACAACAGTGAAAGCTCAAAATAATCATCACCACAAAAATCAGAATTTAATACCAATTTGCCCCAAAGAAGAGAAGAGAATGCATCGTTTTCCTTTGCAAAGGTGGGGGAATATCAACATAGAGCACTGAATGCAATATTAGACCCCTAACTGTGTTGGGTGTATCCAGAGGCTCTATCCTCGAACTTCTTTTCTCTCTTTAACTCTCACTCGTTGACCTCATCATTTCCCATGGGCTAAATTATCATCTCTGTTTAGACTCCGTCCTATTTTTTATATCCAGTTCCAGAATTTCTCCTGGGCTCCAGTCCCACATCATCAACTGCCTTTTGGACATTTTATTTTATTGGTTGATTTAGGATATTTATTGGCAAACGATAATCACAGGGAAAATATGAACTGCAGCCTCTAGTGATGTCTGATCCCAAGAATTCCCAAACCCTAAGTACAGTTTGGCATGCCACAGCATACTAGCTTCAGAAATAAGTGAAATTCCCTGCAGGAATGTTCCTTTGGGTAGCTGGTAGAAGGACTATTTATAGAAGGACTATTGAGGGCCACTGGCTGCTGCCTGATACATGATAAAGTGACCTCTAATGATAACAACTACTGTTGATAAAAATGGCTAAAGGACTATTATGAGTATGGACTAAAGTAATAAATCCTTGAAGTCTGGAGAACCAATAGTCTTACTTTCTATGCTCAATCCTCTCTTCCAAATTGTTGAGGAAAACAGGACAGCCATAGCTGCCAAAGTCTCAGTAGGCATCAGTCCAGAGTGAGGAGGTTGGCAGTAACCTCTTGACTGAGTTGCATTTAATCCAGATTCTGTTGTCTTTTAGTCTACTCTTTCATTTTTATAGTGGTCATTATTCATAATTTTCTTTTGATTTACTTTGCTTTCTGTCAGTTTACAGAAAACTTCCAATATTTCTGAATTCCTCATTTTTTATAGTGCAATATTATTCAGGTATTGCATTCATAATCCAACCATAATATTCATATGCCATAGTTTTTTCAGGATTTCCCAATGTATGGGTAACCACTTGGTTGGCAATTTTTTGTTACCCCAAAGAATTCCAGCCTACTTTTCCAAACTCACTTTACATTTCTCCTTTGTATATTCTGTGTTTCAGCCAGACAACTTGCTATTTCCTGAAATCTGCATTCCATTTCTCACCTATGTGCCTTTCCATGGGCTGTGTCACATTTCTGGAGTGTATTTTCTCATCTCCACCTTTTTGAATCCTTAGTTTCCTTTAAGGTTCGACTTGGGTTGGTAACTCCTTGATGAAATACTCTTTCCCTCTTCAAATTATCTTATATTTATTTAGCTGTATAAATGTTGTAAACTCCTCTCTACCTGCAGGGTATAACTTATGTGGGGTCAGGGACTATTTTAATTTTTTTTTTTTAATTTTTAAATTTTTAGTGAGGCAACTGGGGTTAAGTGACTTGCCTAGGGTCACACAGCTAGTAAGTGTTAAGTGTCTGAGACCGGATTTGAACTCAGGTCCTCCTGACTCCAGGGCCGGTGCTCTATCCACTGCGCCATCTAGCTGCCCCTGGGGACTATTTAAATTTTATCTTATTTCCAACATTTAGCATAGTACCTTGAAATAATAGGTACTTAATAAATGGCTTGGCAGATTATGTTGAATACTAGTGGTTGGGGGTTCTGGAGCGATTACTCTTGGTAACATGGGTTAGAAATTAATCTGAACATCATTTTTGAGGAGGAATTTCTATGAGTGGTCCTAGCATAAACTCATGGATGATGTGGGAATGACTTTACCACTTTTCCTTGTACTGGATCCTTAAAGAATCCTGGATTAGGAGTCAGTGGATTTCAGGTCTAGTCCTAGCTTGATTAGCCCTGGTATCTTGGACAAGTTCTTCATCTATAAAATGGAAATAATAGGACATGCAATGTCTCCCTCAGGGTGTTGTGACAAAAGTGCTGTAAAACCTTATAGAAATGAATTGTGATAATGAGGATTGGGGCTGGTGTTGAAAACACCATCTGCCCATGTGGGAAATGACCAACTTTTACCACCATGAGCATAAATAGTAAGCATTGAAAACTACTTTTCTGTTGAACAGCTGATTATTCGCTTCTTCCTTCTGTTAACGCTTGACCTGGAAGAGTCAATCACCACTTGGTTGGGCTTTTCTTTTGTCTCTGAGGAGGTGGAAGAGAGGGAAGAAGGCAGTGACCTTATTCTAATTCCCTTTCTGACATCAGGACCTCTAGGTCTTGGGCCAGGCAGAACACTCAGGAAGTAGATTCCAGGAGATTCCCATCAGTAATGGAAGACTGGCTAGAATGACGTAGTTGCAAACTGGCAAGTTAATTGCTTGCTTGCTTAATATAACCAAGCTGTTTATAAGCTTCTGAACACATAGCTGAGTTTGAAAAAATTTTATTTTGACTATCAACACTATTGTTATATTGTTATATTTGTTATATTGTTATATTGTTATTGTTATATTTAGCCCTTTGCCTAAGGAAATTCTTTAGGGAAAGAGGGTGTTTCCAAGTTAATGGGAAGGAAAGAGAAAAAAATGCACAAACAAGACAGTTTTTTCTCCTCAGTCATCTCATCCAGTCTTGGCTGGATAAAGGATTGAGGGGCATATAATTCAGGTACAGGAATATTAGTCTAGAAAGTCTTCTAGTGGGAGGGGACTATGGAGCTGGATCAGAAAAAAGGGAACAGGGATATGGTCGAGGTGAGCAGAGAGGGAAATCAATCCTGTTTATAGGATGTGTTAAAATCTTGTAGGAAAATTTGACAGTTGGAAGAAGAGGCCAGACTTGGAACATAATATTGGGGCAACAAAAAATGAGGGTTGCTTGATTTTGTAATGTTGGACTTCTTATTATGATAATAGTGATTATGAATTGAAAATACAATCTCATGTGTCCTATTTCTCTCCTGGCTCACTAGGGATCTGGTGAAGGGACAGGTTTATCAGCTTTGCTTCCCCAACCCAAAAACCTGACCACAAAAGAGACTAACCGATTGCTCCTGCCCTACGCTTTCTCCCGAAAACCTACCGATGGCTCTGCTGACACCAAGCTCTCCAAACCAGCCCCCAAGACCAAATCTGCTTCTTCTACTTCCTCCTCTGTCCCTGTTGTGGGTGCCACCACTACTACCCCATCACCCTCAGCCATCAAAGCAGCTGCCAAGAGTGCTGCCCTACAGGTGACAAAGCAGATCACACAAGAAGAGGATGACAGTGATGAGGAAGTAGCCCCTGAGAACTTCTTCTCCCTTCCAGACAAGGCTGAGCCTCCTGGAGCTGAGCCATACCCATACCCTGTCCCTGCTGCTTCTGAAGAGCCACCCCCAGGCACAGAGCCAGATCCTACCTTCCAGGACGATGCGGCTAATGCTCCCCTTGAATTCAAGATGGTAGCTGGCTCAAGTGGAGCTCCCTGGGTGCCTAAGCCTGGGGAGGACTACAGCAGTCAGCCCTACAACCAGTTCCCTACATATGGTGACGCTAATGCCACTGGTGTTTACTATCAGGTAGGTAAGAAGTATAATGGAATGATTTGGGACAGTTATATAGTATGTTAGAGATTTGAGGCCTGTACTGTTCCTGCTCTGATGAATTGTTAACTTTTGCTAAATTAAACCATTCTGGGATCTGTTTTACTGTATTTATCAGACTATAATAATGATTTTTTAAAAATTTAGGGTAACATTGGCTAACATTTGCTCCATGTCTTAAAGTCTCATGACTAGTAAGTACCATATACTGAGCATTTCCAGTTCTCAATATTCAAGTTGTGGATTAGATCTAGAGCCAGACAAAGATTCCTTGCCTTTCGGGGGGCGGGGGCGCAATAAGGGTTAAGTGACTTGCCCAAGGTCACACAGCTAGTTAAGTGTTAAGTGTCTGAGACTAGATTTGAACTCAGGTCCTCCTGAATCCCAGGCTGGTGCTGTATCCACTGCACCACTTAGCTGCCCTGATTCCTTGCTTTTTTACAGTTCCCAGACAAATAAGGGAGATGGATACACTTCTAAGATGTGGACAAATAAGGGTAAACAGCAAGAACTCCAGATATTACATAAGAGTGGATCTCAGAAAACCTTTACTGTGGGAAGTTAGTGCTTTTTAAAAAGTGGGGTTGGAGAAGAAGGCAGCAGGCACCATGGTATGCTGGAATTGAGGAATGGCCTGTGTTAATTATGCTTGATTTCTGGATAGATTCTGAGTAGAATAATAGGAATTATTTTTCCAAGATATACCAAAGATTTGAAAAGATATTTCCATTTCAGTTAAATTTTAATCTTTAAACCTTGGGCGTGGTATATAGGTTAATGAATACAAGTCATACCATTTGCCTCTTCCTCAAGAATGTTAAGAAAAATGAGATTATAGGTGTGAAAGTGTTGTCTCTTTAGCAAAAAGTATGTAAGTCCAAAGTAAAAGAGGGTTATGCCAAGCTTGATGCTAAGGGTTGGAATTACAAAAAAGAAAAGTAAAGATAGTCCCTGCTCTTGAGGAGTTTACATACTAATAGAAAGAGATTCTCTATGTAGGGAAATGGTCATAAAGTAGAAGTTTTTTGTGTCTTCTTTAGAATATGGATAGGAACTTAGACGTGTGGTTGCTTGTATAGGGGACTTACAATTGAGGGAATTTCCATAGAGAGCTTCCAGTAGGTGTTGGAGGTGCCACTTGAACCCAGATATCCCTGGTGTAGAGGCGGGCTCTTCATCCATTATGCCAAGCAGCCTTTCATGAGTGGAATATTTTTTTAATGTACTAGGGAAGCTTGCCATTGAGATTTACTATATTGTAGATACTTTTGTAAAGTGAAGAATCATCTACCAATTTTGTCTCTTGCATATGTCTTTATTTTCATGTTTTTTATTTGCTTAGAATAAGGTTCACCCATACATTACTGAGCCTCATTTTCTATTCAATTCTTGGTTTAATATGGACAATTTGTCCAGGAAACATGTAGGCTAGGAATGGAATAGGAGTTAGGGAGCTCCAGGGACAGGAGAGAAAGCAGCTCATGAGGGCTGTGACTCTCTGACTTGACCAGGCCAGAAAAGTTCCTTTATCTTTTCTTCTTTGTGGGATAGCACCAGTCTGGTATACATTCCTTGAAAGGGGACCACTGAATTACCCAACTGTGTGACTTGTGGGAGCGTCCAGAAGGCTGTGCCAGAATTCAAATTGTATTTGTAACACTTAATAGAGTAGCTACCTGGTTCAGTGGATAGTGTGTGGGACCTGGAGTCAGGAAGGTTCATCTTGCTGATTTCAAATTTAGCCTCAGACATCTACTGTGACCCTGGGCAAGTTTGCCTCAGTTTCTTCATTTGTAAAATGAGCTGGAGAAGGAAATGGCAAACTACTCCAATATCTCTGCTAAAAAAACCCCCCAAAACACAACAAAACACAAAAGGAGTCATAAGGAATCAGACCCAACTGAACAATAAAAACACTTGATAACTGAGTAGTCATAGGCAAGTCATTAACCTCTCCAAACCTACAAGGCTAATCTGCTAAAATATAAACTGGTTTTAATTTGTGGTGGTATAAGGAATTTTCATGCCCAAATCACAGATTCTTGGTGTATTTAAAAGTTATTTTTTGACTTAGCAATTTTGAACAACCAGAGTATTGGTTTGTTTTCTAAATATTGGTTTGTTCTATGTCTGAGGTACTCACTCCTATAACATTCTCTGGTCTCAAGGCAACAGAGAAGAAAAAGGATGAGTATTGGATTACTGTGCTTTTTAGAGTGCAGGGTTCTCAGGGGATGTCTTCCAGCTCTTGATCTTCAACTTCTGGGGTCTAGCAATTCATCTTATAAGGAACAAAACTGAGGAAATGGCAGAGTAGGGGGCCAGGAAAGACATGGAAAAATCTTGAGAACAGGAAAGCTACTGCAGCTTTAGAGAAAGGCAAGTGTTCAGTTTAAGAGAGGGGCAGCTAGGCATCACTGTGGATAAAGCACCAGCCCTGGATTCAAGAGGACCTGAGTTCAAATCTGGTTTGACACTTGACACTTACTAGCTGGGTGACCCTGGGCAAGTCACTTAACCCTCATCCCCCTTGCCCCCCCCCCAAAAAAAAAAGGGGGGGGGGAAAGTCTGCAGATTTTGGGCCAGTGAACTTGACTTCAATTCCTTGTAAAATTCAAGAATGAATTATTAAAGGTATGATTAGAGTACATCTAGAAAAAGAAATAATTACCAAAAACAGTGACACTGACTTCATCAAAAATAGGTCATGCTAGACCAACCTTAGTTTTTTGTTTTTTTGTTTTTGACAGGGTTACTAAATGGAGAATGCTATAGGTAGAGTTACTTAGATTTTTGGTTTTTTTTTTTTCAGTGAGGCAATTGGGGTTAAGTGACTTGCCCAGGGTCACACAGCTAAGTGTTAAGTGTCTGAGGCCGGATTTGAACTCAGGTACTCCTGACTCCAGGGTCGGTGCTCTATCCACTGCGCCACCTAGCTGCCCCGAGTTACTTAGATTTTTAACAAAGCACTTCATAAAGCATCTTGTGTGCTATTCTTATGTCAAAGATGGAGAGAGCTTATGCTAGATGAAGGTGTACTTTGGTAGATTTGGAATTCTATTAAGTGGCTACGCTCACAAGAGAATAGTCATTAATGATTTCATGTCAGCTTGGCATGTTGCCTTTTCCAGTAGAAAATCCTAGGGATCTTTGTTTGGCCTGTGCTGTTAACATTGGTGTCAGAGTTGGATAAAGGCATAAATTAATCAATTAATGAGCATGTAGTAAGTATCTACTATGTGATGGGTACTATGCTAGGTATGCAAATACAAAAGGGAGATGTTACACTTATCAGATTTTCAGATAACACAAGGCTGGGATAGGTAATGGCCTGGATGACAGGATCCAAAAAGATCTTTACAGGCTAGAAATTTTGGCGGAATTAAGATGAAATTCAGTAAGGATAAATGCAAAGTAGGGGCAGCTAGGGGGTTTAGTGGATAAAGCACCGGCCCTGGATTCAGGAGGATCTGAGTTCAAATTCAAGCTCAGACACTTGACAGTTACTAGCTGTCTGACCCTGGGCAAGTCACTTAACCTTCATTGCCCTGCAAAGAGAGAGAGAGAATTTGAAGAGATAAATGCAAAGTCTTATATTTGGGTTCAGTAATTAACTTTACAGATACTAGATATCAAAGGCATAATTAACAATTTGTCATGAAAAAAGATCGGAGGTTTTAATGAGATTCATACTCAATATGAATTGACAGTGTGCTATGTTCACCAGAAAATCATATGTGATCTTGGGCTATATTAGAAAAGGCATAGCATGCAGGATGAGGGAGAGGATAGGCCCACTGTACTCTACCCTGGTCAGGCCACAGTATAGTACTGTGTTCATTCCTGGAGGCCACAGTTTAGGAAGGATATTAAAAGTTACAAAATATCTAGGGAGGGCAACAAAGATTTGAGTCCATTACAGATGCAGGAATGGAAGGCTCAGGGAAGACATGATAGCTGTCTTCAGGTATTTGAAGGGCTGCCAGGTAGAGAGATTAAAATGGTTTGGTTTGGATTCAGAGGAGAGAACTAGGCATTGGATGGAAGTTATAAAGAGGCAGATTTAGGCTTAATGTAAAGAAACATTTGCTAACTTTAGAGCTCTCAGTAAGTGGAATGGGTTGCCTCAGGAGGTAGTAAGTTCCCTGGTCTTTTTGGAACTCTTCCAGTAGAAACTAGGTGATCACTTGTCAGGTGTCACGTAGTGGTGATTAATTACTGGGCACGGGCTGAATTAGGTAGCCTCTGAAGTCCCTTCTATTTACAAAAATGCTTGATAATTATCTGATGACATTCTGCTGAAGTTATATTTCTCAGGAGCCAGTGTTGATGGATATTTCTGAAAGGAATGTCAGGATGATATATGGTGGGAGAAAGCACTGGATTTGGATTTAGACAAATTCTCTTCAAGTCTTTGCTCTGTTACTGTGTGACATTGAATAAAACATTTGACCATGCTGTTGTAACTGTTTCCTCTCTTGTAAAATGATGGGGTTTAGGCTGTATCAGGTTTCAGACATGTGGCTTTACAACACTGACTGCAGCCCAAAATTCAATAAAACATAAATAATGTTAATATGTGGTTTTCTGAGTCAATTTGTGACCAGCAGGGATCCATATATACAGTTTAGTCATCTCCTTCACCCCCTTTTTCTATTTGAGTTTGACACCACTGGTGTAGATAATCTTTGAGTCCCTATCAGCTTGACATATTATGAAAATATAATAAGATAATCTAGTCTTTAATTCCTGATTCTTAAAAATCATTGCTCCCTTTGTGTAGAGATCTAAAGGAATATAGTGAATTTAAGTTATAAAACAAGTTGTTTTCACGTACTTGAGTTCAAGATGTTGGTATTTACTGCCTTTATAATTTGTCTCTTTCCCTTGAAATGTTTTGTAGACCCTCCCTTTGTACACACCTTTTTATTTTCTCTCTCTTTGACTTTGCCATAGTACTTTGCTGACTTCTCTCCTTCCCATGTGTCACTTTCTGCCTTGCATTATAGTTATTTGTATTTTCTCTTCCCCCTCTCCTAATTAGATTGTAAGCTCTTTGTGAAGGTAAAGGTTGGTATCTTATTTAATCTTTGTATCCAAATGCTTGGCACAGTGCTTTTCACATATTAGATACTTAATAACTATTTGAATTAAATTTCATTCATTCTGGCTTTAGGATTATTACAGTAGTGGCTACTACCCTGAGTCTGATCCAGCCTTAGCTCCCCCCCAGGAGATGACCCCAGACGCCTCTTTCATTGATGATGAAGCGGTAAGTTAACATATTACTTTTGTTAATTTTGACACCAGGACCCCATCCCTGGGTCAAAAAGCAGATGCTAAAAGAGATTTGGGTTTCTTACTGTTTCACAGAAGTATATTCTCCCAAGTTGTGGTTTTTAAGGCCATTTGAAGTGATTCTTCCTTCAGTAAGCCTTCCCTAATTCATGTGAAAGAAGTTAAGAACCTATGTATGCCTCATAGCCTTCAGGTCCATATCTGGGGTATTTAGCATGGAGGTCTTCAGAGGTCTAGCATTTAATACTTTCATTAAAAAGACCCATAGTTTTATTGATATTTATCCTCTCCCCACTAATAAGCTTTTGTGGTGGGCCATCACAAGTTACTATAGCTAAGAAAAATTATCCCTTAGTGACTAACCTCTAATGATGAATCTTGAAGTACTTTGCCAAGCTGTTACTTGGCTTAAGGCACAGAGTCCATCCTTAGCTTAGTACAGGGTTTCTCTGAGGATAGTTGTGAAATTTCTGGAATTGTGGAAACTAAAGTTACTTCTTTGCATAAAAGTCCTTTTAAAATTCTCTTCTCTCCCTTTTATCTATTCATATTTCAAATTCCTCTACTCCATTGACTTACATGCTCACCCTTTCCAATGTTACCATCATCATGATTATGTTTATTGTGATTATCATTATATCCCAATAATTCCCTTCTCAAAAGCAGGCAGAGGTTATCTTAGTGGTCCAACTGGTGACTGGACTAGACATTTGGATTCAGCTGAGTTTTTTGGTAATTTGTTCAATTCGTCTGCTCTCATGTCCTGAAACTCCCCTCCATGCCCCAAGTACGTAACTTCTATTTATGTATGGAACTGGTATTTTTCCAGGATGGGGAAACAAATGGCAGTTATTTGAACTGTTTTCTGAGATCCTTTGCCTGGTCTCTTTTCCAAAGCTCTTCTCTCACAACCCTTACTCAACTCAATATCTCTTCCCTCTCTCCTGTATATTTTTGGTATTTTGGTAACTTGGCTTAATAAGACTAAGTGAGGGGCAGCTAGGTGGTGCAGTGGATAGAGCACCGGCCCTGGATTCAGGAGGACCTGAGTTCAAATCCGGCCTCAGACACTTTACACACTTACTAGCTATGTGACCCTGGGCAAGTCACTTAACCCCAATTGCCTCACCCCCCCCCCAAAAAAAAAAAGACTAAGTGAGTAAAAAAAAACCCAACCACACACAACTAGACAGAATTGTGGGAAAACAGCCTTCATTAGAGAAGTCCTAAAAATGTTCTGTCAAGTGTTTTTAGATGAAATATAAATTATATGTAAATGACCCTGTGCAGACTTTAATATACTTTCATCTAACTCTCAGCCATCCTTGAATTGGGTCTAGGAGGACTTCTGAAGGAGGTAGCAGTTCAGATGAAATTGAAAGGAGGAGAGAAGAAGCTTGGCAGGGTGACAGATAGGATGTTATGTGGAGGGAACATTTAGGGTGAAATTGGAGTGGCGCTTCACAAAACTCACTGGGAATCCAAGTGGTCCAAATTACCCTGCATCTCTCTCCCTTTGTCTCAGCTTCCTTCATAGGCTACTCGTGACTCTGCCAATTTATATTCTTTCCTAGTTCAAGCGGCTTCAGGGCAAGAGGAACCGGGGAAGGGAAGAGATTAACTTTGTGGAGATCAAAGGGGATGACCAGCTCAGCGGTGCCCAGCAGTGGATGACCAAGTCCTTGACAGAAGAGAAAACCATGAAATCATTCAGCAAGGTAGGGTGAGAGAGGCTGGTGGGTAGCCCTAGGAGCTCTTGGAAACACTTGGTCCTCCTCTCCCTCCCTCCAACCCCCATGTAAGAAAAGGAAAAGCAAAACCCACTTCGTGGTGTATCGGTTTATTTAAATTGTCCCAGGTTGCTCTGAAATCATCCTTTTCCTAACTTCTTTTAGATAATTTTTTTTCTTTCAGTTTTTTTTTTTTAAGTGAGGCAATTGGGGTTAAGTGACTTGCCCAGGGTCATACAGCCAGTAAGTGTCTGAGGCTGGATTTGAACTCAGGTACTCCTGACTCCAGGGCTGGTGCTCTATCTACTGCGTCATCTAGCTGCCCCCTTTTCATAACTTCTTGTGGCACAGTACTATTCTGTTACATTCATATACCATAATTTGGTCAGCCATTTCCCAATCGATGGATACCTCTGTAGCTTCTAGTTCTAAGCTACTACAGAACGAACTTTGTTTTTGTACATATGAGACTCTTTCCTCTTTCTTTAATATCTTTGGGGAGTTGGAAACAGTTTCAGAAATGTTCCATTTCCCAGGTGTTCCCTTGTTGTTTTCACAGAACTTTTAGCAGGCAACTGTTTATCTTTAGTACTCTAGAAGGAACTGTGAAAAGAACTATAATCTAGTGCATGTGAAATATTTGAACTCATGTTCAAATCTGTTGTTGGTAAGAGAGCAGCATTTCCCAACCTAGGTCACTTCTTTAGGAAGATGTTCTAGATTTTCTGTTCCTCCCCAAATATCCATCAACCCACATTCACATCCTTCTTTCTGCCCTGTTGAATCAGAATTTAATGCAGGACCCTCTTTAGATGTGGTCACAGGAACTAAATCCCTGAGTTCTGTATATTTATGCCTTTTCCTATTGTCCTTAGCCGCCTCTTTTCTCCATTATTGGTGCAAGGTGTATGTTGTCCTTGCCCCCTTCCCACAACCTTTCCCTCAGTACAGCCATGTCTGTGCCATTTTCATCAGTGGGAGTGAGCCCTGTGTCCTACAATGTATAGCATTAGATTTAGACATTTATGATCTATCATGGAAAGGGAAAAATACTGGAAGTCCTGTATAGCAGTGATGAAATCAAGGCCTTCCAGTTGGTGTTGATTCAGTTCCAAGGGCACCTTTATTAAGCTTCTTCCATGTCTGAGGCTCTGTGCTAAGTCGGGGGATATAAAGAAAGGCAGAAGACAGTCCCTGCTTTCAAGGATCTCACAATCTGATGGAGGGGACAGCATGCAAACAACTGTGGATAAGCAAGCTAGATACACAGGATCAATTGGAAATAAATAGCAGAGGGAAGGCACAGATGGTCAACTTAGTCTTAGCCATTTGTCTTGCATCTGAAAGCTTCAGGTCATATTGAGCAAGAGGGTGTAGTTAGAGCAGCATAAATCCACAATCATTTATTGAAAATAAACCAAAAAAATCCACTAGGTCATTTTTACATACAAAGGCCATTATTGTTTACAATATACAAAAGAAATAGCCAGCAGTTCCTGCCTTCAGTGAGTTTATTGCTAAATCTAATTTTGTTATTGTTCCATGAAGCTTTAGTAGTAACTAGGAAGAGCTTCCCAGTTCTCTGGGTGGACCCCCCATGGAGGGTTTATAGGAGGACATGGAGGTGGGGGGATGGTGAGGTGGACAGAGCTGCTATAGTTGTGGCAGTTGCAAATTCAGAGAAATGATTGGCTTTTTCATGATGGACTAGAGAGACTTCCCAAAGGAGGGGTAGATTGAATAATGAGAGAGTCGAGTGAGCCAGGGGGCAGGAGAGTCTTCCAAGTCTGTAACCCTGGAGAAGGATGGCAGAGGGGAAAAGTCAACTGGTGAAGAAGCTTTGGGTTGGAAATAAGTGCCAGGCAGATAGGAAGTAAGGAAGTGGGTGAGGAAGACTTTCTGTTCAAGACACCTTCAGTGGGAGCAGCTTAAGAAAGAGGAGGCCACTGTGTGTCTTTAAGAAATCTAAGATAATAGCAGTGCAGCTTGGACATCTCCAGCAAGTGTACTTTGTGAGCCTGAATTTTCTGCCTAGTGGTCTGATTTTTGTGTTTTGTTTTGTTTTGTTTTTTAAATAAAGAAACAGTTTTAGACCTGGGTTTTCAGCTGGTTTTCTTCCCAAGAGCTACAACCACATTATTTCTCAAGTGTCTATGCTGAATTTTTTCTCTGTACTTTCTTGCTACCAGCCCTGAATACAGGAACCTTTAGACCAGGTCAGCCTTCCCAGACTAACAATTTCTTTCTTTACCTTACAGAAGAAAGGTGAACAGCCAACAGGCCAGCAGAGGCGAAAACACCAAATCACATATCTGATTCACCAGGTGAGCCAGGGCAAGGACCACAGCCTCCCCAATCACATAGCTTTTCCACACTATTAGAAGCCTGAGATCCAGTTCTTAGAAGGAAGTTGCCTGAAATGTGGCCAGTATTAATCACTGGACTCATCTCCAGATATGCCACTAGGTGGCGATAGCTTCCTTTGGGATTGTCTTCATTTTTAACCTCCAGAAGAGATCCTGTATATACATGTGCCTTATTTCAAGCAAGCCAATTTATAAAAAGTTCCCTCATAGGATTCCTTAAACTCATTGACTCTTCCAGTACAGTTAAAAGACTTAATTTCCCCAAATTCAGTTTCTGTTTAAATTTCCAGAAGCATATCTAGTGCATAAAAAGTGGATTATGCTTATGTAATTATCCTTCTAGTCACCTAAGGACCAGAGTGAAGCAATAGCACAGGTAAATTTGATAAAGCAAATAATCTTAAATTTCTCTATGATTTTAGGGTGTCTTTGTTTTGAATGTGACTTAACATCAATGCTTGAACATTTGAATTCCTGGGAGGAACTCATTTATATATCACTTTAAGATTATATGTTCTTCCTCACTGGCCTTAGATTCAGGGGGACCTGAGTTCAAATTCGGCCTCAGACACTTGACACTTACTAGCTATGTGACCCTGGGCAAGTCACTTAACCTTCATTGCCTTGCCCCACCTTCCCTCCCCCAAAAAAGATTATTTTTTTTTTCTGAAAACATCCCTTTGAGGGTAGTATAAGTATCTTTTCTATTTTATACAAAAATTTGAGACTTATTAAGGCTAACTGACTTGTCCAAAGTATGGTCAGACTTTGGATTTGAACTTAGTTTGCTCCTAACTCCTCCAACTCTTTTGACTTAATCACAAATGAGATAACATATACATAAAGTGCTTTGCAAACCTTGAATGCATTTTATAAATGTCAGCTATTACCATTACACCAGGCTCCTTACAGTATATCAGACTTTATGCTGGGCATTTTAGGGGAGGCAGAGATGTTGGATATGCTCTTTATTTTTCTTGTGGCATTTTCATCTATACCAATTAAGTGGTATAATCCTTGCAACCGTTAGGGAAGATAAACGATTACAGAATTTCAGTAGTCACATAATTCATAACTGAATGAGAGTCCTGTCTCTTGAACAAAAACCCCAATTCTCTTGCTTCCAGGAAAAGCAAGAGTCAGGGAGGATCCTTCTTGGATGGGTGAGTGGTGGTGGTCATTTCTAGAAGGAAGCAGGGAGCAGTTGAACCAGGGGACAAGTAGGGAAAGTAAATAGCTACTCAACATGGTTATGATTAGTCATAGTTCATATTTAGATAGCATTTTTTTGTTTGTTTTTGTTTTGTTTTGGGGTTTTTTTGCAGGGCAATGGGGGTTAAGTGACTTGCCCAGGGTCACACAGCTAGTTAAGTGTCAAGTGTCTGAGGCCAGATTTGAACTCAGGTCCTCCTGAATCCAAGGCCAGTGCTTTATCCACTGTACCACCTAGCTGCCCCATTCATATTTAGATAGCATTTTAAGGTTTACATGCCTCTCAGTAATCATTTGACCACCTCTACCCAAAAACATGGCATGACTTTCTCATCTGGACTTTGGATAGTTATCTCCCATGGGCAAGAGGAAAAAAAAATTTAGGACACTAAATCTTTTCCTAAAATTTTTCTCCCTGACTCTTTAGGCTAAGGAGCGAGAGTTGGAACTGAAGAATACCTGGTCAGAAAACAAGCTCAGCCGTCGGCAGACTCAAGCCAAATATGGATTTTAGGCTTCTGGAACTGATTTCCTCAAGGATCCTATCTTCCCCTTTACCCCGTACTGGGTGGCCTGGCCTTGCCCTTCCCAGCTAACACCTTTGGGAGCCCCAGCAGCTCCAAGTCCAGGACCTTCTTCCCTAGGGCCCCAGCCATCACCTCCTTGAGAATGAACACATTGGATTTCATTTTCTTAATAAAATTTAGAAAATGCAGCTTCCATCTCTCTTGGGGCCAGCAGAGACTCCTGAGTGACTCTTCCAGAAACAACTGTTGAATTCTTGGTTGGGAACTTGGCTCCCTAATAGGGTGAGATGACTGGTTGAATTCTGGATTTTGTTTTTGTTTTTGTTTTTTGTTTTTTGTTTTTGTTTTTTTAAACAAAAACAAAGATGTCTGTTGAAATAAAACATCCATCCTGACAGAAGCGTTGACCCTGCACCCTTTCTCCTCCTCTGGTGTGGTTTCCTTTCTCTGAACCACACCTCTTTTATTGTTCTTTTCCCCTGATGTGTTTGTACCTTGTGTAAAATACTCTCTGATCGCTTCCTGGGTTGCCTCCTTATTGACTGCTTCTCTCACCTAAGGGAAGTTTTTGGTGGCTGACAGAAGGTTCAGGGAGGGCTCCTGGAGCATAGCTTCCTGCTCACTATTCCAAACCCTGCAACCTGAGAGGTTAAGTATAAAGGAAGGGACTATCTGACTTTGTCAAGGGTTTGGATCCTGGAAGCAGGTGAGATGTTGGATTCTCTAATGATGAAAATGAGCATCAGTGGTTTTTATTCTGGGGCCAATATGAAAACTGCTTGGAGGCCAGGGAGCCTTGGAAGTCCTTTCATACTTGTACCTTAGGGGTTCCCAACCCTAAAAGGAACACAAGCATGTTCCTGGACTCCAGGTTGCTTCCTGCTCCAGCACTATGTTGTGGGATTATAGCAGTGCCTTAGGCACCCACTATGTAATGAGCTCTGTCCTTGGTACCGTGAAGTAGATACTGCCCAACCCTTAAGGGATTACAGTTCAGTTAGGAGTATAGAATAACATTCAAGGCGAGACAGTGCAAGCCATGTGTATGCATAAGTGCTTGAGGGGACTTGTCTACAGAAATGTGGGCTTATACTGAAAGATGTTCTGTGTGAAGGGAATTGGAGTCCCATTTTGAAAGATGTGGGGAAAGGTCAGGCACAGCATGGGATTTGTTCTGGTGAGCTATTGGGAGTTACTGTTCCTCGAGCAGGCAGAGTTAGGCCTGAATGGTTCTTGGGTCAATATCAGACTGATGGGGAGAGGTCAGGAGAGTGGTTAAGAGAGGTGTGATGACTGGCATGGAATCTGTAAAAATGGAAAGGTCAGGACTTGGACAAAATTGCTTTGTGATAATCCCTGGCTCTGTGTCCCTGCCTAAGTTAGGAGTCTGTTTCTCATTAAGTATAGAGGAGAATTTCATCATTTACAGGAAAACCATGGGCTTATCTGAAATCTGACCTACTTCAGGTTGGAGCCAGACAGGTTCATGTGGTCTACAAGGGGCACTCAGGCTCTATCTACCTGGCAGTTGGTCTATCCATTGACAATGTGGAGTTTACAATCCCTTTGTATGAAGGAAGCCGGGGCTGGGCATCGAGGGCTATTGCATTGCAGCTTTAGAGCATCTAGCAGATCCACAAGCCCAAAGAACACAAGATGATCCAATTTGTCAATGGAAGCCTGCAAAATCAGATGGTAGTGCCCACCTCTAGTTATTTTTTTGTATTTAGTACATTATAGATTTAACGAAATGGAGTCCTTAATTTCTGAATTGTCACTCCCCCAGGGCAGCAGCTTGGAGTAGTGGAAGAACCCTGCATGGAGAGTGGAGGAGGGGCAGCTAGGTGGTATAGTGCATAGAGCACTGGCCCTGAAGTCAGGAGGACCTGAGTTCAAATCTGGCCTCAGACACTTAACACTTACTAGCTGTGTGACCCTGGGCAAGTCACTTAACCCCAATTGCCTCACCAAAAAAATTTTTTAAATTTAAAAAAAGAGAGAGAGAGAGAAGGAGGAGGAGGAGGAGGAGGACCTGGGTTTAAGTCCTGGCTCTGTCACTTAATATGATCTCACATTTCTGTAGCATTTTACATATGTTTTCTCATTGTTATTTTTATTTCACAGATGAACAAATAGACTGAAAAGAAATAGGGCTTGCCTTGAGAAATAAAGGCTATTAATTCCATAATGACTTGGGCAGGTCACTTTACCTCTGCCTCAGTTTCTTAATCTTTGGAAGTGTATTTGACTAAATGACTTCCAAGGTTCCTTCCAGCTCTAAATTTAAGATCACAATAACTTATTCTTCATTTTAGTTGAATTCCCACTATATTGTGTTCTTAGAGTTCCTGGGTTTGTCTTGGCAGGTAGACTCCCAAGTATTTTATATTGGCTACAGTTACTTTATTTTATATCCTGCAACTTTGCTAAAGTGTCTACAGTTACTTTAAATGGAATTTCTCTTTCTATCTTTTGCTGCTGAACTTTGTTGGTCATATATAGAAATGCTGATGATTTATGTGGATTTATTTTATATCCTGCAACTTTGCTAAAGTTGTTAATTGTTTCAAGTAGTTTTTTAGTTGATTCTCTAGGATTCTCTAAGTCTACCATCATATCATCTGTGGAGTGATGGTTTTGTTTCCTCCTTGCCTATTCTAATTCCTTTAATTCCTTTTTCTTCTCTTATTGCTAAAGATAACATTTCTAATACAACATTAAATAATAGAGGTGATAATGGACATCCCTGTTTCACCCCTGATCTTATTAGGAATGCCTTTAACTTATCCCCATTACATACAATGTTTGCTGATGGTTTTAGGTAGATACTGCTTTAAGGAAAGCTCCACTTATTCCTGTGCTCTCTAGTATTTTTACTAGGATTGAGTGCTGGATTTTGTCAAAAGCTGTCTCTGCATCTATTGAGATAATCATATGATTTGGGTTAGTTTTGTTATTGATGTGGTTGATTATGTTGATAGTTTTCCTAATGTTGAACCAGCCTTGCATTCCTGGTATAAATCCCACCTGGTCATAGTGTATTATTCTAGTGAAGAATTGCTGTAATCTCCTTGCTAATATTTTATTTAAGATTTTTGCATCAATATTCATTAGGGAAATTGGTCTATCATTTTCTTTCTCTGTTTTGGCTCTGCCTGGTTTTGAATTACCAATATATTGAAAATAATTTTTGTGTTGATACTTAATAGTTGCGGCTTTGAGTTCCATGAAAGAAAATGTTGTGTTAGCAGTTTGGGATGCAGAATAAATTCATTCAGACTTCAGGAAATAGGAGGGGAAAATAGGAAAAAAAATCCTACTGGCTGAAATGTGAGAACATTGAACTTAAATGTGGAAACATTCATCCTGGCAAATTGACTTGAAAATGGTCAGAAGTTTTTGACCCTATCATGAAAATCTGGGGAGAAAGTCTGTATGGTGATGGTGAGATTTTTTTTTCTCAGTATAGGGGCTGGTATATAGCAGGGATAATAGAAGACGGTGATGGGATTGTTGGAGGGGGGAGGTTGGGTAAAATAGAGCTTGGGGCAGTTGATGGTGAGGACTGGTGGAAGGCATTTGAAGGCCCAACAGAAGTTTGTAATTGGTCCTGAAAGTAGGGCGGAACTTTGGAAATGCAAGAGCCAAAGTGAAGATACTAAGGAGAAGTGGAAGAAAAGGCAGAGCAAAGACCTGCCAGTGGTTTGGATTGCAGTATTTCTTGGGGAATGATTCCCTGGTGGAACTGAGAGGAGAGGGAAAAGATCTTTTCCTTTCCCACTTAGAGTGAGACATTATGCCTGAGGAGAGGGGTACTCAGACAAGCTGGGTAAGTTAAAAAAATGTGGCAAAAACAACCCCCAGGAAGAAGAAACATACCCAGGAGGTAATGAAAGGACCCTAGTAACTATAGTCCTAGTGAGGCTTGTTAAAGCTCAGGGTGAAATGGCAGTGGTGGTGATGGTGATGAATCAGTGATGGTATAACCTTTGTGTTGTTTCACCTGTTGTGAATTCTCTGCTGTTTTAAAAAAAAACTTTTGTATTTCCTTTTTTGTCTTTCTACTCCTTTGTTCTATGTCCAGCCCTTCCCATCTGCACTAAAATGTACTGTGTTGAAACCATTCTGAACTTCTCTTTTGGCTCAGGTTTCCCTGAGGGGTAGGTGCAGATGGTGAGGTGAGTGGAGATGTACGGGGTGCAAGATCACATTTACAGGAGTGAGGAGGAGCTGTAGTATAACTTGTGCTTTGTGAAAGTTCCTCGCACGGGGGCAGCTAGGTGGCGCAGTGGATAGAGCACCAGCCCTGGAGTCAGGAGGACCTGAGTTCAAATCCGGCCTCAGACACTTAACATTTACTAGCTGTGTGACCCTGGGCAAGTCACTTAACCCCAATTGCCTCACTTAAAAAAAAAAAGTTCCCCCCACACTTGAAATGTTAGGATGGGAAAGGACATTAGAGATCATGTGGTCTAACTCCCTCTCACACATCTCCTCACCTGTCCCATTTTACAGATGAGGATTGGATTTGCCCTTATGTTGGGATAGACTGTTGAGAAAGGGTTTATTTGGAATGAAGGGAGAGAATAATAAGATAACTCAAGAAGCATTTATGAAAGCCTACTGTGCTAAGAGCTGCGTGCTTGAGATGAATTTCCCCTAATCTTTTTAGGTCAGCCTCAGAATAATTTGATAGAGCTATCGTCAAAATACCTCTGCCTTGTTAGCTAAAGTAGTAGGTGGGGTGAAAGGATGAGCCTGTGGAGGGGTGTATTTGGGATCCTGGAAGATCAGAATAGGAAGAAGCTGGAGAGAGACAGGAAAAGTGGCTGTGGCTAATGAGTTGAATGTTAGCGCACATTGGAGATTTAATCACTGGGGTAACATCTGGGGTAGTAAGGGGAATAAGAGGTGCTAGTTTGTTACCAAAGTAGGTAGAATAGATTGGTCCAGATCAAGGCCTTCCCTGTTCTCAGCAGGTCTCAAATAGGCCTAGAGATGGAGGGGCTGAGCCCGGAGAGGTGCTCACCTGGGCAGAAGGAGGGATGGGATTGAATTCAACTGAACTCACATTTTTATAGTACTTTAAGGTTTAACAAGATCACCTTGCAAAGTCTGAGAATCAGCGGTGATATGTCAGACAGCTCCCCGTATGTCTAATACCTTGCTGATGCAGAGAAGATGTCAGCTCAGCGGATTTGCCTCTGCCCTCTTTTCTTTATAAGCTATTCAGCATTTTTTATGCCCCACAGCTGGACTTTTTAGCACAGCTGCAGTTCCCAGGAACTGGGTGGTACACTGGCCCAATTACATCCCTGCAGGGGTGTCGGATAACCTCTGCTGAGAGGGTAAAGAATGCTAGTCCTGCTTGGGGTGGAAATTGCAAACCCAGTGTTGTGACCGAGTCCAAATGGAGTAATCTGTTACATATATAGCAGTTTTCATGAAGAATTTTTATCCATTAAGATGGGAAGCCTGGGATTTGAAGTCAAGAGACTTGGATTGTGGTCCCATCCTTACCACTTAGCTGGATGACATTGAGTTAATCCCTTAAAACCTCTCTGACCATCAGCTTCCTCATCATTATACCCATACTGGTGCAAATATGGCTGTACCCTTGGATAAGATCTTTGAAAGGGGAGGAGGGGATAAAAAATTGCTGGTTGTAAGATAAATTCCGGTTTTTAAAAAACTGAAATGTTTATTTGCAGTGGGAGAAAGGAGTACAGACAGTACTTGGATTAGTACAGAACTGTAGAAGGTTATTGTAAGTATCTGCAGCATGGTTATACATTTAATATATTCTCTTTAAAGTGCTTTATATCACTTAGTCAACAACCCTGTGAGGTAATGGAATCTTTTGTAAATGAGGCAGCTAAATTCAAGGTTTTATTAAATACCTTAATATGCGTCTGTGTTAGGTGCTTAGGATACCATGATGGGGTAGGGAAAACCCTGATGTAGAGCATTTAATAGTCCTGTTTAACTCTCCCAACAACCCTGTGTACTAAAGACACTGTCTTCCTTTTTCAGATGAAGAAACTCAGAATGAGAGATTATGACTTGCTTGGGGTTATATAACTAGTGTTCTCACTAGTTATTGGGGCAGCTAGGTGGTGCAATGGATAAAGCACCAACCCTGAATTCAGGAGTACCTGAGTTCAAATCCGGCCTCAGACACTTGACACTTACTAGCTGTGTGACCCTGGGCAAGTTACTTAACCCCTCATTGCCTTGCAAAAAACAAAAAAAACATAACTAATGAGAATGGTTGAGGCCTAATTTGAATCGTGTTCCTGACTTTCAAGCCCAGGACTCTATGGACTATATTATACTCCTTAAAAAAAAATACAGCCCCTGCCCTCAGGGGCAAAGGAAAGATGGAGAGAAAGTGCTATAAGAAATTCCAGGAGAAGGAGCAGCTAGGTGGCACAGTGGATAAAGAACCAGCCCTATATACAGGAGGACCTGAGTTCAAATCTGGCCTCAGACACTTAACACTAGCTGTGTGACCCTGGGCAAGTCACTTAATCCTCATTGCCCCGCAAAAAAGAAAAAAAAAAAGGAAAGAAAGAAATTCCAAGAGAAGTCAACTTCAGTTGAGGGCAAGGGGGAAGCTTCATGAAAGGAAGGAAATAAGAATTTTATTAAGCATCTACTATGTGACAGGTCACTGTGCTAAGTGCTTTACAATATCTCTCCCACCACAACAACCCTTCGGAAGTAGGTGCTATTATAATCATAATCCTCATTTTACAGATAAGAAAATTATTGCCCAAGAGGTTAACTCCTGAGAGGTTAACTGACTTTCCCAGGGTCATGAAGATAGTCTGAGGTTGGATTCAAACTTAGGGTTTCCAGACTCCAAGTTTAACTCTATCCATTGTACTCCCTAGCTGCCTCAGACTTAATAGAGAAGGATTTCAATGGGATAAGACATGGTTTCTAGACATGAGGAAATTAACAAAGTTGATAAAGTAGAATGAGATTGGGAAATAACCAGTAGTTTTCTTGGTGAGCTTGAATGAGATTTGTAAAGCCAAGCAAAGTGAAATAAAGCTAAAAGGGTAGATTGGAGCCAGATCATGGAGAATCTGGTCAAGTTAAGGAGTTTGCCTCTTATCTATCCTGTAGGCAATAGGGAGGCACTGACGGTCTTTGTGTAGGGGCCTGACATGGTCAAAGCTGTGCATTAGATATTTTGGAAGCTGCATGAAAGGATAAGCTCAACAAAGACTAGAAACTAAGAGACCACTTAGGCAGCTATTACAATATTCCAAGTGAGAGGTGATGAAGGTGGTGGCAGCGTGATTGGATAAGAGGAAAAGGGGATGTGAAATTGGAGCTTTAGCAACAGGACTTAGTAATTGATGGGAGTGAAGGAGAAGGAAAAAAGTCAAAAGATTAATCCAGGGGTTTTGAATATTCAGGAGGATGGTGGTGTAGTAGAAATAGAGAATGGGAATGAGCAAGGTTGGGTAGTTTTTTTGATAAGGTGGGGTGGGGAATCTTTTGGTCATTATAGAAGCACATCTAAGTGAAGATACCTAACAGACATCCGGAAATGTGGGACTAGAACTCAGCAATAATAATACAGCTAACGGGGCAGCTAGGTGGCATAGTGGACAAAGCACCAGCCCTGGATTCAGGAGGACCTGAGTTCAAATCCAGCCTCAGACACTTGACACTTACTGGCTGTGTGACCCTGGGCTAGTCACTTAACCCTCATTGCCTCGCCAAAAAAATATATAGCTAACATATAGCTCTTTAAAAATTTCAAGACACTTCATATATTATCTCTTTTGATACAACGACCCTATGAGGTAGGTGCCATTAACATCTCCTTTTTTACCAGTGGGGAAACAGGCTGACAAAAATTAAGTGACTTGCTTAGGGTCACACAGCCAGTAAATATCTGAGGCTAGTTTTGAACTTGGCACTTTCTGATTATGTTCAACGCTTTATCCACTACACAAAAGCTTCTTAAACTGTGGATCATGACCCCATATAGGGTCATGTAACTGAATGTGGGGGTCATGAAAAGTTTGGCAACAGTAAAAGGTTATGTATATCTATTTTACATACCTATGTACCTGGGGTTAAGTAAAAATTTCTCAGGTGAAAAGGGTTCAAGGAGTGGAAAAAATTTAAGAAGCTCTGTACTACAGTACCTAGCTGCCTGGGTAGAGATTAGGATTAGACAGGGATTTGGGAATCATCTGCAAAGAGGTAATAATTGAACTCCTAGGAGGGTATGAGATGGGATAAGAGAGTGGCTCCAAAAGATTATGACTTGCCCAAGGGGACAACACTACTAAGTAGCAAACTGAGGCAAACATAGAACCCAGAAATCCTGACTCCAAACTCTGTCTTCATTGTCAATTTACTTCCATAATTTATGCTCCCATTTTTTTGTGTTGGATTTTTTTTTTCCTATTTAGTAGTGCTTCTTTTCCCTATCTATGTATACAGGCTAATCCAGGGAGAAATTGGATCCCTTTAGGTCTAGTTTTGCTCCTCTATACATTATGATTTGCTAGCTGAAAATCAAGATGACATAAGCCTATTTCATTGTCTCTCTGGGTTGAGAAGCATCTCCTGCTCTTCCTGAGGCCCAAACACTGGTGCATTGCATGTGGTGTAGGTGCTTAATATATTTGTTGAATTGCTTTGTACTATATCAGGGAATTGATTCATATGATAGTAACCCATTTCCTCCTGTGACAATAGCTGCTCTCCTCTTTTCTTTCTTTCTTTTTTTTTTTAAAGTATTGCATTTATTATGTGTCCTCTTTTCTTTCAATTCTCTCAACCTCACCCTGGTCAAAAGGCAGCTAGGTGGCGCAGTGGATAGGGCACCGGCCCTGGAGTCAGGAGTACCTGAGTTCAAATCCGGCCTCAGACACTTAACACTAGCTGTGTGACCCTGGGCAAGTCACTTAACCCCAATTGCCTCATTTAAAAAAAAGGGGGGGGGGATTATAGACCTGCTTCGATGAGATCCCAGCTTGGTTTGCTGAAGCAAATACTTGTCTCCTTTAAGCTGGAAGGGAAAGGCAAAGGTCCCTAGTGCTGGTCAGTGCTGGCAGTCAGATTAGAAGGGAAAGGGCAGGCCAGACCCAGCCCTAGAGAATAAGTGATGGGGAGAGGGATAAGTCTTCATTCAGACTCATCTGTTATATAATGTTAGACTCGAAATCCTGTACTCTTTCTGCTACACTATATCATGTCTCCTGCTCCTAGTGTAGACTCTGGTAGGATTGGGTCTAGACAATTGGTTTTCCTTTGGGAGACTTCAAGGAGCAAAGAGAGAGATCCCATGCAGTGGTTACAGCTTATACCTTTGTATGGAATCTAGCATATGCTGCAGAGAGATCTGGAGGAAAGGGACCATGGCCACTGTCCTAGGTGGGTGCCTATTTCAGTGGGGGCGATGGAACCCAGAACATCAGAGGTAGCTGGACAGAGCAGCAGGCATCGGTCATGGGTGGGGTGTGAGACTGGAGAAGGTGTGGGGGGAAATGGAGCCGGTAGGAGGATGATGTCAGTATTGGAAGGCTTCCTAGAGAAGTTAAATTTGGTCATAAATGGTTAGAACTAAAAGGTCTAGATAAGAGGTCATTAAATGAATTCCTTCATGTTGCGGGGGGCAGGAGGGGTGGACTGAGGAATAAAGGCAATAACTTGGCCAAAGTCACATGAATAGTAAGTGACAGAGAATTCAAAAGCAGGCCAGACTCTCCATCTGTGCAACAGGGTTGAACAAAGGAAGGATGAAGCTAGGCAGAGAAAGGCAGCCTTAAAGGAGGCATGAAGGATTAGGAAATTTGGAGGGGGGGGTGGGTGTGCAAAACTAGCTTGATTAAAATATGTTGAATCCAGGAAGGCCCAGGCATTGAATTAGGGGAAGAAATAGAATAAATTTAGGATAGGGAACTGGGATTGAATAGCAGAAGTTCCTAGAGTAACTGGCTTTTGAGGTGGTGGAGGGGGTACAAGGAATCTCAAACAGAACCATTTGGTTTACTCATTTCTGTGAACTCTTTGGGATACAAATAGTCCATTTCTGTCACTGGCTGTCTCATCAGAAGAGCCCTAGGGACCTCTTTTTGTCCTTTGTCCAGAGAAAGTTTTAAGAGTTGGTAGGGCAAAGCAGAAATGGGGTTGAGCCAAGTCCTAACTACCCCCATCCATCGGCACCTTCCTTGTCCCTGTTCCTTTGCTGGTTTCCTCTCGACTTCGTCCTGCTATCTCTTACTCAGAGTGTACATGGTCATCAGAATGGAGTCATAGCTCCTGTAACAAAGGGTGAGTACTTTTATGTCTCTGCTCCCCTGACACAAACCTATCCTTCCATCCAGTCTGATAGGTTATTGTTCTCTCTGAGAAGCTAATACTGTTCCATCTAATTTGATTTTAGGTTGAATTAATAGAAATAGAGTGCACATGGAACAAAAGGATGCTAGTCTTGCTTTAGCCTTCTGTGGTCAGACTACTTCTGGAGCATCGTGTCCAGGGCCACATACTCTGTTTTGGAAAGAACATTGCTTAGAGGAGAGTGACCAGGTGGTGAGGGACCAGAATTGGGCATGTTTGGACTGGAAAAGACAAGACTTAACATGATGGCTCTCTTCATATACTAGATTAGGCCTGTTTGACTCTGGGAAGCAGAATTGGGGTCAATGGTTGCTCAGAATCAAATTTTGGCTTAATGCCAAGAAACACTTCCTAACAAAAGGAACTATCCAGTGGTGGAACGCACTGCCTCTCTTCACCAAAGGTCTTTTTATGTGTAGTACAGATATCTACTTGTCAGGGAAGTTGTAGTGGGAGATACCTTTCCCCTCTACCAATAAGGGAGACTAGATGGCCCCTGAGGTGGCAAGAGGAGGAAGGTGCATTTATTAAGCACCTACTATATGCCAGGCACTGAATTAAGCACTTTACAATTATGATCTTGTTTGATCCTCACAACAATCCTGTTGTCAAGGTAGTGGCCATTATCCTCATTTTTTTTTTTTTTTGGTGAGGCAGTTGGGGTTAAGTGACTCGCCCAGGGTCACATAGCTAGTGTTAAGTGTCTGAGGCTGGAATTGAACTCAGTCCTCCTGAATCCAGGGCTGGTGCTCTATCCACTGCGACACCTAGCTGCCCCTATTATCCTCATTTTACAGTTGAGGAAACTGGACTTGCTCAGGATCACACTGCTGGTAAGGGTCTGAAGTTGGGTTTGAACTTAGGTTTCCATATCTCCAGACCAAGTGCTCCATACACTTTGCCACCAGCTGCCCGAGGTCCCTTCTGACTTTAGCATCTCTCTCCAGATGCCAGTATCTCTTGGCCCATGTTATATTTTCCACCTCCATCCCTCCTCAAAGCCTGGACAGTAGCTTGCTTTTACATTGAGCTTTGGGGAATATATTCATGTGCACATGGGAAGGCAGGATGGTCATGGGAGGGGCTTGGAGAACTTCAGTTTCTGAGAAGGGAAGTGTATAGTGATGATTTATTAGCCAGACAAGAACCAAAAAACAACACCTCAGCGTCTGTTCCCATCACACCATTCCTTTGGAAAACAGCAGCATTGGACTGAGGCCCAGACACAAAGGCTTTGGGGCCAAGGAAGCTGGGCTTCAGGAAGAGAAACCGAGACACCTCAGAGGATTTCAAAGCGCTTTGGCTTTGGCTCTTCTCATCCTCTTAAGAGAGAGCTGGTGAAAGTCTTTCACGGGGTAGAGGGTGGCTGAGGGAACCTAGGTATCTGACCTCTGAGCCCTCCGGGAGGGGGGAGGAGAGGCGTTGTCTATAGATGTGGTCTCTGAGGCTTGGAATCCAGGATGGAGATGATGCAGCCTGGCAGGGGGCAAGTGGCTATGGTCTCATGGTGTGGCAGAGGATTGGGGTTGCACTCCGATGAGATCTCCAATCCAAAAAGCTTGACGTACTCTATGAAGAGAATCCAGAGAAGTAGAGTGTAGCAGCAGTTGGGTCTCCTGACTCCCAGGCCCATTTTCTCACTCTGATACACTTGACCATATCATCCCATTAAATTATCACTCAATATTTTACCTCCCTTTTCCCAATCAGCTCTTTAGAAAAAGCTGTCTACAGTAGTTGCTTCCACTTCTTTACCTTCTACTCCCTTCTCATCATCTTTGTTTTTTTGTGAGAAAATCTGGGTTAAGTGACTTCCCCAAGGTCACACAGCCTGTAAGTATCAAGTGTCTAAGGCCAGGCCCTCCTAACTCAAGGACCAGTGCTCTATCTACTGTGTCACCTAGCTGCCCCACCTTCTCATCATTTTGTAATCTGACTTCTGTCCTTACCACTCAAGAAATTGCATCTCGAAAGGCAAAGAATTATCTTTTTATTGTTTTTGTTTGTTTTGGCGGGGCATCGGGGTTAAGTGACTTGCTCAGGGTCATCCAGCTAGTAATTGTCAAGTGTCAGGCTGGATTTTACTCAGGTCCTCCTGAATCCAGGGCTGGTGCTTTATCCACTGTGCCACCTAGCTGCCCCTATAATAGTTTCTTCTTTTTTTCTTTTAATTTTATTTTATTGCAGGGCACTGAGGGTTAAGTGACTTGCCCAGGGTCACACAGGTAGTAAGTGTCAAGTGTCTGAGGCCAGATTTGAACTCAGGTCCTCCTGAATCCAGGGCGGGCGCTTTACCACTGCGCCATCTAGCTGCCCCCCCCCAATAATAGCTTCTTTTTTTTTTTTTTTTTTTTGGTGAGGCAATTGGGGTTAAGTGACTTGCCCAGGGTCACACAGCTAATAAGTGTTAAGTGTCTGAGGCCGGATTTGAACTCAGGTATTCCTGACTCCAGGGCCGGTGCTCTATCCACTGTGCCACCTAGCTGCCCCTCCAATAATAGCTTCTTAACTGCATTTCTCAGCATCAAGTCTCTCCTCTATTTTGTGCTCCACCCAGCTGCCAAATTGATATTCCTAAAGCCTAGCTCTGACTATGCCACTCCCTCCCTCAAGAAGCCTTAGTGATTCCCCATTGCTTTCATATTAAAAATGCTAACTCCCCCATGGCATTTAAAGTCCTTCACAATTTGGCACCATCCTGTCTTTCCAGGCTGATTATACATAAATCCCTCCTCTTATCCATTCTACAGTCTGGTCAAACAGGCCTTCACCTGCCATCTCTAGGGTGTGCCTTTTGCATTGGCTCCCCACCTTGGCCTGGAATGTCCTTGTTCCTCACCTCTGCCTCTTAGGACCCCTAGTTCCCTTTGAGGTTCAGCTCTAGTGGCACCTCCTTCAAGAAACCTTTCCTAATTTCCTTAGTTTTTCATGCATCACTTCCTCTCCCAAGCCACTGTGTATTTGTTTTGTGTTTATCCTACATTTACTTACCCGTGAAAATTTATCTCCCTAATAGAATGAAGCTTCCTTAAGGAGAGAGACCCTCACTTTTGTACTTTTATCTGCAGAGTCTGGCATATATTAGGTACTTAATAAATGCTTATTGACTGATTCTTTAATTCTATGATTCTATCCCACTTGGATCCCATTCCCATTCTGGAAGAAAGAAGACATTCCACCCACATATATGTGCTATGTACTTCTATCTTACTTTCTGCTGTCATCCTAAGAGAGGACTGACCTAATCAGGTAAATACATATACTCCTAATGCCAGTCAGCCAAACTTGGACTCACCTAGTCAATGTTTATTGGACCCCAGGAGAAGCTGCACCAGTCCCCGGTCCTGGGGGACCTGTCGAGAAAAGTTATGTGGGAGAGTATGCCCCTGGGGAGGCTGGTGCTGGAGGGAGGAGGTAGTGCCTTGATCTAGAGTCTGTGAAGAAAAATGAAAATATCAAGGTCTTGTCACCCATCTCCCCTTGCTTCTTTATCCCTCATTAGCCTAAGTTAACAGGTTTCTTTGCTGAACCACCTCTGGGTCTTAGAGACACCTTCAGTGTCTTCCCTCTTCCCTGGGAAGCAGTGTAATAATAATGGGGTGACAGTTGGCCTTGGAATCATTAGACATGGACTTCAGTCCTGGCTTTTGCATAAGCTGTGTGACCTTGGGCAAGCCATTTAACCTCAGTGAGATTCAGTTTCCTCATTTACAAAACAAGATGAAATGCTTTATTCCACACCTCACTGGGTTCCTATGAGAAAAGCATTTCGTAAATCTTCAAGTGCCATCCTATTATTCCCGGGTCCTAGATGCCCGGCTCTTCCTTCCTCTATTCTAGGCCCCTCTCTCCTTCCCATCTCTCTCTAGCCTCCAGACTTCATCTTTTTTTGCCTACTTCTCTCTGCCCCACTTACCTGGGTTACTGTGACAGGCCGAGACTGGCACTTCCGGAGGAAGTGGTGCTGGAGGGGTAATGGAGCAACCTCTGAATAGACATTGGCAGGGCCATCCCTTTTACTGCCTCTGCCCATGGCATAGAAGGCGATGGGCTCCTCTGGCTCTTGGTAGATGGGATGAGGGGGCACAGGGCGTGGAGCAGGGTGGGACCCCTTTGGGGCTGGAGTGGAGTAGAGCTCGGGGCGGATCTGGGGCTTGGTTGGGATAGGGGGCTTGAGCCTCGGCAGCTGAGGAAGGAAAAGGAGGCAGTAAGTCCAACTCTTCCCATGCCCAACCCATAGAGCCAAAAGAGACAAGTGAGATCTGGGAAGACCAAGGCAGAATGAGTCCAAAGTCAGAGCTATCCCCTTTGTTCCTCCTGCCTGGAGTCCAAGTTCATTTTCTATTGCCCCCCTCTACCTGAAGTGAAGGACCTCTCCTCTCCTTCAAGGACTACCTTCCCTTCAAATGCCCCCACACACTCAGATTCTCCTTTCCACCTAGCTCTCCTCCTTCCTGAGCCTCCCCACCAAGGTCATTCCTCTCCCCATTCCATCCCCACTCCAGGTCTCTTCTACCTTGGGAGTTCCTCCCCTTGGCTCCTCCTTGCTCTGGTCTCTCTTCTTTCCACTGCATCTACCTTCCTAACTTCCATCTCATCCCAATTGGGCCTCTTTTGTGTTCTTCCATCCTGTTTCCTCTGTTACCTCCTCGTTTTCCCTGGCTTGTTAGTAGGAGTGGGAGGCAGGGGAGGAGGGTAGGAGTGCAGGTAGGGCAGGTAGGAATGGGGAGGCAGGAACAGATTCATCTGATGGCCCCAGCCACTTTTTTTTTTTTTTTGCAGGGCAGTGAGGGTTAAGTGACTTGCCCAGGGTCACACAGCTAGAAAGTGTCAAGTGTCTGAGGTCGATTTTGAACTCAGTCCTCCTGAATCCAGGGCTGGTGCTTTATCCACTGCGCCACCTAGCTGCCCCCTGGCCCCAGCCACTTCTAATACCTCCTCTGACTCCCTGGGTCCAGGATTGTCCTTCTTCACAGGGCTTGGGGCTGCTTCCTGTTTGTGGACTGAGCTGTACTGGGTGGCTCCATTTCTGCCCTCGCTCCTGGATTCTGAGTTTTCTATCTGCATGGAGATACCGGCTGGGGCAGGGGTCTGTGGGAAAAGGAGAGAAAGCTCAGTGTCAGAAGGACCCAGTCACTCCACTGCCCACAGGATCAAGCAGATCAGAAGAGAGGGGAGAATCTGGGACAATTGGATAGATGGGGAGGAAGGAGGAAGGCGATAACTCATCTGAGTAGACTCCCTAGACATCTTAAGTCCTTGGGGAAGGCCTTTGGCTGAATACCAGGGCTAAAGAACAGGTGTGTGTGTGTGTGTGTTTCTTTCTGTTTCATTTTTTACTGTTTGTCCCTACATCTCTCTAGGTTCTTTCAAGGAAGGTCAAGACAGCAAGCATTTATTAAGTGCCTACTATATGCCAGATAAAAATAGTATCTTCCCTCAAGGAGCTTACAATCTAATGAGGGAGACAACATGCAAACAACTCAATACAAACAAAATATATACAGGATAAATTTGATAAAATCTCAGAAGGAAGGCATTAGAATTCAGGGGGACCAGGAAGGGAATAGGGATGCCTTCAAGTGCATCTCACTCTCTACCTCTCTCTACCCTTGCTCCAACTTTTTTCCCCTTCCCCCCTTCTTTCTATTTTAGTTGGCTACATTATAGACCTAAGTATATCTGGGGTTTTTTGTAGGGCACTGAGGTTTAAGTGACTTGCCCAGGGTCACACAGCTAGTAAGTATCAAGTGTCTGAGGTCGGATTTGAACTCAGGTCCTCCTGAATCCAGGGCTGGTGCTTTATTCATTGCACCATCTAGCTGCCCCTACCTAAGTATGTCTTTATCGTATATCATATTTGTTGAATAGAATTCTATGTCCCTTGTCCTTAGTTGAAAAGGTAGACAACTGGAACATCTTATTTTCCTCTTTAAAAAAACACCTTCAATCAAAATGCTTTTAACTTCTATCATCCTTGATTGATTTTTCCCTCTGTAGAATAGTGATCCTTGCTAGAACAAAGCCTTCATGGCCTTAGACTCCACCACTGAGAGAAGATGAGTATTTACTCTCCTTTGAAAGCTCTCCAGATACAGATACTCGACATCTTCCTATGACCACCCTGTCTTGTGGTGGTGTTTTTTTAATGCCAGTGACAGCAAGAAGTTTCCCCATATACAGCAATCTATCCCTATTGCTCTATCCTCTGAAAAGCCAAAGACCTGTCTGGAGCCATCTTCCAAGAATTCTTTCCTATTTGTGAAGACAAGCAAAAAGACTCAAGCAACCCCAGCTCTTTGCTTCTCGGTCCTGGTTCCTCAGTCTCTCTTCCTGTCTCCTCTCTCTGTCTCTCTAGTCCTCTCCCTTTCCCCTCCCTCCCTCTCTCTCCCGTCTCTTTCCAGTCTCCTCTTTTTCTGTCTCCCCAAATCTCTCTTTGTCTCTGTCTCTCTTCATTCCTCTCTATTTCCTCTCTCCCCCATCTCTCTCTCTTCTTTTAAAAATACATTTTTATTGGTATCTGGGGTTTTCTCTCTCTTTTTTTTTTTTGGTGAGGCAATTGGGGTTAAGTGACTTGCTCAGGGTCACCCAGCTAGTAAGTGCTAAGTGTCTGAGGCCGGATTTGAACTCAGGTCCTCCTGACTCCAGGGCCAGTGCTCTATCTACTGCACCACCTAGCTGCCCCTGCTATCTGTTTTTGATATCTCAGCAAGGAAACTCAGGCCCAGTAACCAGGGAAAACTATCCAAGGGCCTGGCCTCTATTCTCTCACTTTCACTTTTGGTCAGAAAGAACCAGAGACCCCTTAGCCCAGGACTAGAAGAAATCTCTCCAGTTCTGTTCCCCCAGGACCCAACTCTGATCTCCAGTGTCTCCACCTCAGATTCTGTGAAATGCAGTGACCTGGCTGTGTAACCCTGGGCAAGTCACTTTGCCTCTCTCTGCCTCAGTTTCTTCATCTGTAAAATAGAGATGATAATAGCACCTCTCAGGATTGCTGAGGATAAAACAATGAGATATTTGTAAAGAGCTTTGCAAATTTTATAGTGCTATATAAATGCCAGGTATTATTATTAATAATAATTATTACAGTCTGCTGCCAGAGCCAGCTACGCAGTGAAGAGAGCATGGATTCAGACCCTAGCTTCTGGTCCTGGCTATCCCCACTAGCTTGTTGTGTGATCTTAAGTGAGCTCCTTCATCTTGTCTGGGCTTCAGTTTCTTGGTCCATTAAATGAAGGGGTTGGATGAAAGAGTCATGGAATCTCTCTCCCTTGGGAGGGACTTCAGATACCACCTAGGTCTCCTCTGTAGCCTCCCTGATGAGTGGTCATCCAGCCTCTATGCAAAGATCTTCAACAATGGAAAAATGCCAGTGACCTGAGGCAGCCCGTTCCATTTTTGAGCAGCTCTAATGGTTAGGGAGTTTTCCCTTACATCAAATATAAATCTGCCTCAGCAGTTTCCACCCATTATTCCAGGCTCTGCCTCCTGGGGCTAAGCAGAGCAAGTCTCCTCAACCTTGTTAAGACAGCCCATCAGATACTTGAAGATGGCCATCTTGTCCCATCCTCCTCGACCCACGTTTCTTGACCCAAGGCCTGCACCATCCACTCTGCTGTCAAACTGCTCTGGTAGGCCCATTAAAGTCTCCTTTTTTGGGATCATCCAACCCCACATCTCCCTAACTGTGTGGAATACAGATCATGCCTCTCCATCTTTTCTACAAGGACAGATTGAGATACTTTGTCATCTACTTTCCTGAAATTTAAGCCTACCACACCAGTCTAATAACCCAAACTATAGGTCTTGGGCAGAGGATTAGTCTAGCCTGGGGCTTCTTAAACTTCTTACACCTGTGACCCCTTTTCCCCAGAGGAAATTTTTACATGACCCCAGGTATATAGGCATATAAAACAGATATACATAACCTTTTACTGTTGCCAAATTTTTCATGACCCCCAACATTTAGTTACACCACCCCATTTGGGGTCACAACTCAACACTTTAAGAAGATTTGGTCTAGCCTGAGCTGTTCTTGAAGCTCCCTCCAGCTCTAACATTCTATAAACAGGGGATTGGTACAGAGGACTGACTTAGAGTTGGGAAAGGCCTGAGTTCAAATTCAGCCTCTTAGGAAGGAAGTATTGAGCATTTCTACAGCACCTACCCTGTGCTAGGAATTAGGCTAAATGCTTTTTATAAATATTATCTCTTTTGATCCTGGCAACATTTCCTGGGAAATAGGTGCTATTATTATCTCCATTTTACAGTTGAGTTGAAGTAACTTGGTCAAGGACAGCTAAATTCTGAGGGTCACTTTTGAACTCAGGACTTTCTGACTCCTGGCTGGGTTTTTTATCTTGTACATCACCAGCTGCCTCTTGTGCTGGATCTCTAAGTGTTGAGAAGGCACCCCAAAGGTAAGCCCTTCACCTGAAGAAAACCCAGGTGCCGATTCTGGCTTGGCTTGGGAAGGTACCTGACGGATACAGGGCTGAGTGAGGTGCTCCCCGTAGGGGCTGAGTGGACACAGGGTATAGTGCCGCAGCAGGTCCGGGAGCCGCTCGTGGGCACTGTCCTCGCCCAGCACCACGTGGCGCCCATCTTCCAGCTGGGCCAGTAGGAAGTGGCGGTAGCAGCTGCGGCTCCTGCGGAAGAGAGCAGGGCAGATGGGTAGGGGCAGGTCCTGCTACCTCGCAGCCGCCCCACCCCCCACCCCCAGCCCTGCCCTGCTTCCTGCTCGCCTCCTTCTTCGCTTTGCCCTCACTCCATTCTCCTTCCCCCTTTTCCTTCTTCCTTCATCACCTTCACTGCCTTTTCCCAGATTTACTCCCTCGAGCAGCTCATTCACCCGTCAATCAACACGAAGCCCCACCCTCACCTGCATGAACCCACCCTTCTGTCAATCAACCCGAAGTCCCGACCTCTTTGCGTATCTGCACAAAACCCTGCTCCGTCACCTGTAAGTCAGCACAAAGGCCACTGCGCTCTCGCTAAACCGCACCAAGTAGCAGCCTGGGGGTTTGTTTTCCAGCAATCTCTCGGCCTCCCTGAACATTTGAGAGGAAGAGAAACAGGGTCAGGCTCCGGAATGCCTGGATTCCTCCCCAGTCATCGTCCCACTAGATTTCTGGTCTCCTCTTCCTCCCTACACCATTCTCCTGGTCCGCTTCTCCCTACCCAAATGATGTAGTAGGAGGTTTGCGGCAGGATGCGGGTCCCCTCCCTCCCTAACCAGATGCTGAATTGGCAGGAAACCCCAAAGAGCAGAGAGAAACGGGGCGTTGGTCGAATGAATGGAAGAAATGGATAAACGACTCTCTTCCTAAATTCCTGGAGGGGTCAGGATTGTCCTTCCTTCACAAGGTAGAGGGGGAGCTATTAGGGCTGATGTGTGGAGAGTAGGACATACTAGGAAGGAAAGCTCGGTTTTGCCTTCCAACTTCTCTCTCTCTCTCTCACGTCTTACTCCCATCAGCTAAGAGTCATGGACAAGAAGATTGAGGACTGGTGTTTTAGAGGGAGGTTTGGCTAAAAAGCAAAGTAAGTCTGTCATGTTGGAAAGATGCATAGGCAGGGAGAAAAAAAGTAGAGAGACAATGTGAAATACAGACAGATGTAGAAAAGAAAGAGTGACAAAGATATAATAGCGAATTAGAGACAACCAGACATACAGAAATAAAATAGAGAAATGGAGATGGGGAAGACACAGGTATATTAGGGAGAGGAAGGAGAGAGTTACACAGTGTGAAGTCTTGAAGATGGGGGATGGCTGAGAAAGGGGGAAACAGATCTAGATTGGGTTTTATCCATCCAACCCTCCTCACCTTCGAGTGATAAAGCCATGGAACCAGACTGGGGCTTCCCCATCATGCAAGAACCAGGGTGCCTGGGTCTCCTGAAACCAGGCCCTGGTCTCAGCCTGAAGGGATGGTCCCCCTAGCCCAGGGATTTCCTCAGCTTTCTTGGTATTGCCTGGGATAGGCATAGTCCCCTGGCTTTGGAGAGAAACCTGGATGGGAGAAAATTTGGATTGTGATCAAATGCTATAACCAGAAGGGCCTGTATCCCATCTCCAGAGCACATTCTGGTCCTATATTATAATTCTCCCTGCTAACCCCTCTCAGCTTTCTAAACTGAGATCTTCTGATAAAGCTTCCCTAGAAACTGATCCCAATCTTCCTCCATCTTCCTCTGAGCCACATGGCTCTGCTGGCTTGAAGAGGGTGGAGGTTAGAGAGTAAGAAGGCTTTTTGGAGTTGGGGTAACCCATGGACCAAGGGACTCTAGAGGATGATAAATAAGCAGACCCTATTGGTTTCCATTTCCCCAGAGGCCAGAAAAAGAAAAGTCCTAGTAATATAGTGGGAGGGACTGAGGTGAGGTTAGATGACAGGAAATAGAATTATCTCTGGAAGCATCAGAAAAATCATGGTGGACTTCACTGGATTAGGGAAGGCTCATGGGAGCTGGGCTGGGAAGCCCAGTCCAGATGGTGTGGTATCATAGAGTACAGAAGGGGGCGGCTAGGTGGTGCAGTGGATAAAGCACCAGCCCTGGATTCAGGAGTACCTGAGTTCAAATCTGGCCTCAGACACTTGACACTTACTAGCTGTGTGACCCTGGGCAAGTCACTTAACCCCCATTGCCCAGTCAAAAAAAAAAAAAAGAGTACAGAATTGGAGTGGGAAGACCTGGGTCTGGATCTTTCACTACCTTCATGAGTTTGTGTCAGTTCAAACCTCTTTGAGCCTCAGCCTCTGCCTCAGTAAACTCTAGAGATCACACTAGATGATCTCTAAGGTCCCTTCCAACTCTGAATCCTTTGAAACTATAATCAAGGGCTGCAGAGAGGCAGTGATGATGAGAGGGGCTAATTGATTTGCTTCCAGTCCTCCCTTGGCTCTCAGTACCAGTTCAGGTACCCACTTCTGTTCTTTCACCCTCCGAAATCAGTTTCCTCTAGGATGTCTCATTAAAGTCCCAACCTGATCTTCAAGCCACTTTTAGGCCTGGTATGCACACGGTTGGGGGTGGGTAAGAGATGAACAATGTATATTCAGGTGTTCCTAGTTTCTCTCTCTTCACTCACCTTGGTGTGGTTGGAGGGGACATCTTCCAATGCCTGAGGCAAACTAGGCAGTGCCATGCTTCTTCTGCTCTTCCGGGTTGGATATTTTGGGCGGAAAGTACTGAAAGTTGGGGCAGGTTCTTTCCATTCTCCTACAGGTGCAAACAGAGTTGTGGGCTGGGATCTCTCCCCCAAGGAAATTGGACATAACAGCAATCCGATTTTGCTTCCCCTTTGCTCCTAGTCCCCTCTCGCCAAATTGCCCAGGGATAGAGATGGTACAGCATTTGTTTGAGGAGAGAAATAGATGGATGTTGCAAAAATAATGATGGAGAATGTGGGTGGGAGACAGGGGGAGAAATGATGATAGCAGGAAGTGCTGGACTGAGACAGAGGAATGAGGTAATGTGGGATAAGGTATTGAAGGCATAGTATGAGAGGGAGTTGATGTACAAAGAGGAATGATTAGATTGCAAAAGGAAGACTTCCTAATGATTGTGGGAACTGGGGAGAAAAGGTAGGGAGCTGCTGGAAGAGAGGTATCCTATTAATCTAGTTTAGTGAAGGATAGTGGGGGAATGCTATAATGGACCCTGTCATCTTGAGGAGTCAGATTCATGGAGAAGTGGGACCCCTGGATTCTAATCCATTTCTTATGGATCACTCCTACATCTGTCTTTGACAATTCCAGAATGCTTTCTCCCCATCCTCCATCCTCAAGCTTTTATCTAATTCCCTTCCTAGAACTTGTGTTCAAGTCTCAAATCAGCTCCATACTTAATCTGTGTGACCATTGATAAGGTGCCTCCAGGGTCTGCCAAAACCAGCTCACATGGACTCTCTGAGCACTGATTGTTAAATTTTAAGTCTGAGCATTTACATATAAGAAATCTGCAAACAGTACAAATTAGGGTTTGATGTTTTGTTGATTGTCTAGACTTAAACAATGGAAAAATTGTCAATAAGGCAGATTAAACTTAAAAGTGTGTCTTTCCTACATTTCTCTCCCCCCCAGCTGATTATTAAACATTTACCAGCATACCTTCAGCGTCCCAATATATGGTCCTCAATTTTCATCTTATACTAGATGACCCCTAAAGTTCTTTTCAGCTTTAAATCCTCTGATTCCCTAGGATTCTTTATTTGTGTTTCCTACATAATCTCTTTTCTTCTCTCTAAGGATTTCAAAGGACTTTATAGATCTAACTATTCCTTTGTGAATGAATGGAAATAAGAGACCAGAAAGAGAAAGAAGGCTCCTAAGGGAAGGGACCCAAGTATTCTGCCATCCAGCCCTACACTCTTTCCTTCTTGATTCCCATTCAGAGACAGGGGCCTCCTTAACTTCATATCCAGGGTGGTCAGGAGGCAGTTGCAGATGAAGCCAGAGAATGAAGACATTTTAGGGGAAGGAAGGAGGAAGGATAATAGGCAGGGAAGCTCCAAAGCTGGCACTTACCTTGAGGAGGTGTCTGATCTATGGGTATCTCCATGAAAGGGGTTTTGTGAGACTGAACCCCCTCCCCCCGACCCAGAGCAGGTGTATAGTTGTGTGTGTGACTCTGTTCCCCTGCCTCCCCCACCCCCCACCCAGGGGCAGGAAATGGTGCTTCACCCACAGCCTAGGCCCTGGGACCCACGTCATGGAAAGCAATGTTCCTCCCCCCGGAAGCCTCAAAAGCTGAAGTCAGTGAGGAGGAATATATATGTGTGTGTGTGTGTGTGTGTGTGTGTGTGTGTGTGTGTGTGTGTATGTTGGTGAGGAGTAGGATTAGGGGGAGGAGGGGCGGGACAGGGAATGTTTCTCCTTTGGTTCTTGGGAAATCCTTCCTATTATCTGACCACTATCTCTCCCAATGTGGAGGGCTTCCTTTTCTTCTTTACTCTTGCACCTCATCGAAGGTTTTTTTTCCCCTACTGTCTTTCCAATCCTTCTGTTCACTCAGGATAGAATAAGACTGTTAAGATCAATGAGATTAGGTCTGTAAAGTGCTTTGAGATCCTTGAAAGGAATCTTTGGGGGTCAACACTCAGGATCATCCCAAACCCATTAAGGACATGTGGAGAGGGAGGGGAGGCAATGGTGCAGCAGAGAAGGTGCAAGATGGGCTTTAGACAGTGATGACACCAGGGGTGAATGCATGGGGCCCTGGGTACTGGATAGGTTAAAGAATAGGGAACTGGAATACTGATTCCAGATACTGGAACCCAAATATTGAATCAGGATGTTGTTCTGATCTAAGTCTCCTCCATGTTCTTGCCTCCTTAGAGATATGCTGGAAAGAGAATTGGACTGGAAGTCAGAAAACTTGGGTTCAAGCCCCCTAAATTTACTAGGTGTGGTACCTGGGACTTTTCCCTTCACTTCTTCTTCTTCTTCTTTTTTTTTTTTGCTGAGGCAATTGGGGTCAAATGACTTGCCCAGGGTCACACAGCCAGTAAGTGTCAAGTGTCTGAGGCCGGATTTGAACTCAGGTCCTCCTGAATCTAGGGCCGGTGCTTTATCCACTGCGCCACCTAGCTGTCCCCCCCTTCACTTCTGAGTATGAAGTCTGATGCTGTGGGAAGAACATCATTTTAAGTCAGAGGACTTGGCTGTACTACATGTTATCTATGTGACCATGAGTAAGTCACTTAGCTTTCTTGGCTTCAGATTTTATCTGCAACATATCTACATATGAACATTAAGGAAGTTCCCTTCCACTTCTAAGTCGATAATACTATGATCCAGCTTCAGAGGGCTCCTGCGTGTGACACTGATGTGTAGTCTGTGTCCTTGGGAGGCTTGAGGGGCTTCAGTAGTAATAGAAGTTCATACCCAGCTCATGTCCTGCCTTTCTTAGGCTTACAGAAAGATAGGCTGTCTGTCACTTTATCATTTACTAATGGAGTGTCTCTTGCTATAGCAACATACATTAACAAATAGAAGAGGATTAATGAACTGAATAATGGTGTTTTTTTTAGAAACAAAGTTTATTTATACATTTACTTATTTTTTGGTGAGGCAATTGGGGTTAAGTAACTTGCCCAGGGTCACACAGCTGGTAAGTGTCAAGCATCTGAGGTTGGATTTGAACTCAGGTCCTCCTGATTCCAGGGCTGGTGCCCTATCCACTGCACCATCTTAATATGTATTTTTTTAAAAATTAGAAAAGCCGGGGGCAGGTAGGTGGCACAATGGATAAAACACTGGCCCTGGACTCAGGATGACCTGAGTTCAAATCTGGCCTCAGACTGGGCAAGTCACTTAATCCTCATTGTCATGCATGCCCCCCCCAAATATTAGAAAGCCAACAAATAATAAGCAAAACTAAGATAAGTATAAAAGAGGACATATTTAAAATTAAAGGAGAAATAAACATTTGGGAAACCAAGAAGACTATAGAAGTGATAAAGAATTGGAAACAAAGGGAATGCCTTTCAATTTTGGAATGGCTAAACAAAGAGTGACACAAGAATGTAATGGAAATTACTGTGCTCTAATTGTGATCATAACAACTACAGAAATCATGTAAAGATGTACATAATCAAATACAGAATAAAGTCAAGGAAACTATATACATATAACCTGTATCAAATTGCTTGCTGGCTTCAGGAGAGGGATGGGAGAAAAATTTGGAACTCAAAAAAAAATCTTTACATGTAATTGAGAAAAAAATTAAAAATTTAAATTAAAAAAGAACAAATACATAAAATAGAAGATAATGTTGGAGAATTACAGCATTAATAAGTATGGCTCCAAAGAGGGGATACAAGAAGATATCTCCACTCCACTCCTTTAAAGAGGTGGGAGGGCCACAGCTGTGATACATTGTATTTGGTCACCCAGTGCATCCAGGACCATCACCACTTGTTTTGACCTTTGTCTTGTCACTGGATTCTGATAACTCTGGAGGAGTGAGGTTGATGACTTTGTGCAGCTCTGCCTCACTGAAATCCAATTCACACATAGATTAAGACATCACTCTTGTGGTGTTATTGGTCCTCTTCCAGAAAGAAGGACAAACAACAATGGAGTATCTACAGAGAGTGTCTTTCACTTTTCCACTTATAAATGGAGTGTACCTTATAATTTCTGACCAGTAGGTGGCACTATATTAAAGACAACTGCCAGGAAGAGTCTCTGTGTATGCACCATTTACCTGCTATCCCCCTCTTTTACCCCAAGTCTCACCTCCACCCCAGATACCTCTATTTTGGATGGCTGGACAAGAAGAAAATCCTAAATGGCTCAAAGTGACCTGGGCATAATATTATGTGAAATATGGCTCAAGATTATTAAAATATGGAAACGTACATGTCTTGCTGCACCCTCTCCCTGTATCTGGGACATGTTCTCTTGTTGGTTGACCAGCCACTACATCCATAAAACTTAAGCAAGACAGCATTTAATGCAGCCACATGGTTTATTAAACATAGTAAAATGGCATAGAAACTGTCCAGAGCTCCTCTCTCATAGTGAATTTTGCCTAACCACCTCCCAAACTGGAACCTCTTCCTAATGATCCTTGCAGTGTTTTCAGTGGGAAGGAGTTGTGTATTTAAATAGAAAGGCAAAGGTGGTACAACGAAGAAAGCTTAATCTCCCCGACCCTTGCTGGTTACTCTTCCATGCTCTGCAATAACTGACCTCCTTGGCACTCTGGAATTTAGCTGGGGCTTGAAGCTCTCCTTCCTTAATCTCATCTGGAAGCTTGCATCTCCACACTATGTTGGGTTCTCAGCAGCTAACTGCCTTTTTCCTTCTAGCACCCAAACGGAACAAGTAGAATAGAAACCTCTTTTGGAGAACTGTTAATGACTTGACTATTCTCAACAATACAATAATCCAAGACAATCCCAAAGGACTAGTGATGAAACACTATCCACCTCCAAAGAAAGAACTGATATTGATGGAACAGACTGAAATGTGCTATTCTTCACTTTGTTTCATTTTTCCCCTTTTATTTAATTTTTCTGGTACAAAATGACTAAGATAGGGGGCAGCTAGGTGGCGCAGTGGATAAAGAACCGGCCCTGGATTCAGGAGGACCTGAGTTCAAATTTGGCCTCAGACACTTGACAGTAGCTATGTGACCCTGGGCAAGTCACTTAACCCCCATTGCCCCACAAAAAAAATTTTTTTAAAAATAAACAAAATGACTAAGATAGTAATGTTTTACATAATCATACATGTATAACCCATATTTGCTTGCTTGCTGCCTCAGGGAGGGGGGAGGGGAGGGAGGGAAAGAGGGATAAAAATTGGAACCCAAAACTATAAATAAAAATGTTTATTACAAAAAAATTTTTTTTAAAAAGAAATCTCTTTTGAGCTACAGCCTCAGCACCTGCCCCAGTCCAACAGTCTGGATTCCCTAAAGTCAATTGCTGCCAGCCAGCCCAGCTGCAGTCATGTACCTCCATTCCCTTTGAATGTCCAGAAGAACCACCCCTCCCCCAATCTTCTGGACAAAAAAGGCTAGGATGGAGAAGGGGAAGGAAGAGAGAGCATTCAATTTGAGACATACTGACTATCACTATCTTATCCTCTTGTGTGACCTTCTGCTTGCGATCACAAATTTCCTGGCTCCTAGGAAGAAAAAAATAGCAGGCTTCTATGAGAGGGGAAAGAAATAATCACCAGAAATGTTGCACTCTCCCAACCTTATATCCCTGAAACCATTACTACTCTCTCCCTGAAGTAAATGATAGTCTAAGACAAAGGACCATTCCATGGGGCATTCTGACATGGATTACATGAAGAAAGTGCTTTCCAAACTCTAAAATGTAAAATAAAGGTGAGATCCTCAGATTAGGCTCCTTGTGTCCTTCCTTTTCCATCCCGAGGCTGGATGGGGTATAGGAGTGATCTGTGAGAGAAGGGAGCCTGAGCATCAGGTGGAAGAAGGACCATACTCCTACCCTGCTCCCACCCCTCACCTCCACAATAATAATAGCTAGAATTTACATATGTTATCTCATTTGATCTTTATTCTTTCTTTTTTTTTTTTTTAGTGAGGCAATTGGGGTTAAGTGACTTGCCCAGGGTCACACAGCTAGTAAATGTTAAGTGTCTGAGGCCAGATTTGAACTCAGGTACTCCTGACTCCAGGGCTGGTGCTCTATCCACTGTGCCACCTAGCTGCCCCTCATTTGATCTTTTCAACAACTTTGTGAGGTAGTTGGCATTATTGTCTCCATTTTACAGATGAGGAAACTAAGACTGACAGAAGTGACTTGCCCAGGGTCATACATCAAGTATCCGCTTTATTTCATTTTAAAAAAAATTTCCAGGGGCAGCTAGGCGTCGCAGTGGATAAAGCACCGGACCTGGATTCAGGAGTACCTGAGTTCAAATCCGGCCTCAGACACTTGACACTTAGTAGCTGTGTGACCCTGGGCAAGTCACTTAACCCCCATTGCCCCGCAAAAAAACCAAAAACAAAAACAAAACACAAGAAAAACAAACAAACAAAAAATTCCCTAATGGGTGAAAAGGAATAGTGGGATAGACAGATTAATTTTAAATACATGTTGACTTAAAAAAATTAAAATAACTATCCCTCCCCCACATATGTATGGTGAAGTAAAACAAATTCCCACATTGACCATATATATCTCAAGTCATCACTTCTTTTTTTTTTTTTTTTTTAGTGAGGCAATTGGGGTTAAGTGACTTGCCCAGGGTCACACAGCTAGTAAGTGTTAAGTGTCTGAGGCCAGATTTGAACCCAGGTACTCCTGACTCCAGGGTCAGTGCTCTATCCACTGTGCCACCTAGCTGCCCCAAGTCATCACTTCTTGAGAGGATGAGATTAAGGGAGATAAGTACAAAGAGATCTTATATCATGCTGTTATATATGATCCTATCTGCGTGCCCCAATACATGTACACATGGAGATGCAAAGATAGCCTCGAATACATCATCCTCTGGGCTCTACATTTCCCAAAATTTGTTCCCTAGAATGTGATTGTACCATTCTATGAGAACCGATACACTGCAAGAATATTTTGTTGCTAGCTTTATTTTCCTCGTCAAGAAAAGACTGGATGATCACTTGTCTAGGACACTGTAGAGGGGATTCTCGCAGGCATGGGTTGAACCAGTTGATCTCCAAGATTCAGCAAAATTGAATACAGAAATCATAGGCTCTCTGGACTACATCCCCCACAAAGCTTTGGGGCAGAGGGCTTTACTCATTTGGAAAGAGTCCTATTGGGGTGGGAGAGAGGCGCCTGCCTTTAAAAAAAAGTCCATGATTTAAATGATTTATTCCATTTACTTAGAAATTCCCTCCAGTGATGCAAACTGGCCATCTCTCTGCATGGTCTTTAGAGGGCTTCTTGAGGCACAGAGGCTTTTTGGGGTGGGCGTGGGGGGTGTGTGTGGGAGAACCATTGTCCCAGAGCTACTATGTGCCAGAAGCAGAAAGTAAGCCCAGGTCTTCCCGACTCATAGAGCACCACTCTATCCATTACATCCCTCAAATATTTATTACACATAACTCTCGTTAGTTTAGTATTTTATTATTTTCTAGTTACATATAAGGATAGTTTTCAA